>NC_071392.1:94697091-94997091 GCF_022682495.2 Desmodus rotundus
GGCGGGCGCGCCGCCGCGCCTGCGCAGTGCGCCGCCGCGGCCCTCCCGCCCCCCCGCGCCGGCCGCCCGCGCCCCCCGCCCGGCCGCCGCCCCCGCCCCGCCAGGCGCGCGCCGCCCCCCGCCCGCCCCCGCCGGCTGCCCGCCTGCCCGCCCGCCCGCCCGCGCGGAGCCGCCTCCCCGCCCAGCGCCGGCCGAGCGGCGGCGGCGGCGGGCCGAGGAGGAAAGATGGCGGCGGGCTCAGATCTGCTGGACGAGGTCTTCTTTAACAGCGAGGTGGACGAGAAAGTGGTGAGCGACCTAGTGGGCTCGCTCGAGTCGCAGCTGGCGGCCAGCGCGGCCCACCACCACCACCTCGCGCCCCGCGCGCCCGCCGCCGCTCTCGGGAACCACGCCGGAGCCGGAGCGGCCGAGGGCGCGCCCGCCGCGGCGCCGGAGCCGCCCCCCGCAGGTACAGCGCGGCGCGGCCTGGGGCGGGCGGAAGCCACCGGGCCCGCGTCCTCACCGCGCCGCCGCTTGTCCCCGCAGGGCCCGCCGCCAAGCTGAGTGCGCTCGAGGCCGGCGCGCCGCCGGGGCCCGGGACCGGGGCCTGCGCGGGGCCGGGGGCCGCGCCCGCTGCCAAGCCAGCCGCCCGCAACGGCCCGCCCGGCGGCCCCGGCGCCGCGCAAACTTTGAATGGGAGCGCCGCGCTGGGCAACTCGCTCCGCGCCGCCGCCGCCGCACCTGCTGTCAGCCTCCTGCACAACGGGCCCCCGCCCGCGCCGCCGCCCAAGCCCGCCGCCGCCACTGTCATCCAGACGCCGCCCTTCCGCGGCGCCCCCGCCGCGCCCGCGCCCCGCGCCCCCTCGCCCCCAGCGCCTCCCGCCGCGCCCGCCGCGCCCCCCGCGCCCGCCGTTGCCCCGCCGCAGCCGCCCGCCGCCGCCGCCAGCCTGGCCCGGCCGTCCGGCCACCCGGCCGGACCCCCGGCGGCCGCGCAGAACGGGGGCAGCGCCGCGCCCGCCCCGGTCCCCGCGCCCGCCCCAGCCCAGTCCCCGGTCCCTGCCCCCGCGCCCGCTCCGGGCCCCGCGCCCTCCCCCGCGCCCGCTCCCGCCCCCGCGCCGGCCGCCAACAGTCAGCCCGGGCCTGCCGCCGCGCCCGCGCAGGTGGCCAAGGCCGACTCGCCCAAGACCGCTGTGCAGTCGGCGCCCCCGCCGCCACAGACCCTAGCGGCCAGCTGCCCGGCCGGCACAGGAGCCGGCATGATCCTCGGGCCAACTATGCAAGGGGCGCTGCCCACCGCCACCGGCCTCCCGCCGCCCGCCCCCGGCACTCCCACCGGGCTGCCCAAGGGCTCGGCCAGCGCGGTCACCCAGAGCCTGCCCAGGACTCCCTCGGCCACCACCAGCGGTATTCGGGCCACGCTGACGCCCACGGTCTTGGCCCCTCGCCTGCCACAGCCGCCTCAGAACCCCACGAACATCCAGAACTTCCAGCTGCCCCCAGGTGAGTGAGTGACCGCTGGGCAGGTTTCTGCTGTCCCAGCCTGGAGTTCAGGAAGTTGTAGGACTGGAGGACCCGAGGTCATGGCCTGTGCATGGGCCTGCAGCAGGTCAAGGCGTACCTCTGCCCAGGTTCGGGAGAGGTTCCCAGTGTATGTGAGTGTGTGTGTGTAAGTTTTTGCACACCCTGCATGATGTGGCAGTTGGGGTCTGTTACCTTGTGCAGTGGTTGGCTTCATCTCAGGTCTTCAGTTGCAAAGTTTCTGTGCCGGGTTCACAGTTCCTCTGCTGGCCCATGCGTCCCTGCCCGTGTCTCTTCTGTGGAGAGCAGCGGCAGCAGCAGCTCCCAGGGCACCTGACTGGGTTGTGCGGGGCTTGGAGACACAGTGGGGTCCTTGGTGTTCGCACAGTGGGCCAGCTCCCCTCCTGCTTCTGGGGTGAGGCATGTGGCCGCTGTTCCCACTGGGCTTTTCTGCTCCTGTGCTACCTGGGCTGTGATGGTGTCCCCTGCTGGTGGGTCAGGCGGGTCAGGCAGCCAGACGCCCCCTCCTTCGGGCCGGGCAGTTCTGGGCAGTTCTGCTCCCTCCATGCTACCACGGGGATGGCGGAGGTCCCAGGAGCCTTGGGGGACTTGTGCACATGCACCCTTCCTGCTGAGCAGAAGTGTTTCAGCTCTTGTTACCACAGTAACACTGAGCACAGTGAGATCACTGAAGGGACCCTGGTCCCTTTGGGTATTACCGTCCAGTGACATCAGTGGAGGACATGTGTCCTTGGATCAGTGGGTCTCTCAAAGGTGACAGCCAGTGACAGTCTCTGTGTCCCCCACTCTCAGCTTCCTGTCACCTCGCTGTCCCTCTGGGCTCTTCGGGTGTGACAGTGCAAGATCCCTGCAGCTTGACGCGGCATGCTGCTCTGTGCAGGGATCCTTGGGTAGAGAGAAACTTTACACTCGCGGCGCCCTGCTTTCTGCTCCGCCCGCTCTGCCTCGCCTGCGTGGACTGAGCGCCGAGCTTCCGGAGCGCTCCTCCCTCGCTGTGTAGTAACATGTGCTGTTGTAGCAGCTGCCGCAGTGGCAGGAGTAGTAGACACAGCACCTCCCATGTCCCTGTGTCCCTCTGTGCTGGCGGGAAAGAGCCCTGGGTCACCCTGAGAAAGTGGTCCAGCGAGTGAGGAAGGGGAGGCTTTCTGGCACAGCAGGGGAGCTGGTCGGGGTAGGGGGGCATAGCCTGGCGGGGTCTTGGTGCAGGCAGGACCAGTGCCATGGGAGATGGTCAGGCCACAGGTGGGGGAGGAGAGGCTGAGTGACGTGAGTCACCTGAGCACGGTGTGTGTGCGGCTGGCTGCGTTTGTTGGAGTGTGTTGTTGACGGCTCTGTTTTGCACGTTACGTGTATTTTGACCTTTTGGTGGAAGGCAGGGCTGATGGCCAGTGTTGCTCACGAATGGGGTGCATGGTGGTGGCACGTGATGGGAGCTGTCAGGACGCTAGTCACTTGTCTTGGAAAGTGTCCCTGGGGTGGTCCTGCTGGCCTCAGCACTTGCCTTGCTCCCAGCAAAGGCTGTCCCCACGCGGCCCTTTTGTTATTTAAAGCTGTTGTGAGCTTCTCTGTGAAGTGTGTGAAGTGGGTGCCAGCAAGCGGGGGGCAGGGGGGGCGGAGGGGCGGGTCTGAGAGGGGTAGTATTAGGGCTGCCTGGACCAGACGGGACCTGGGGCCTGAGTCCTAGTGTGGGGGCAGCCCCGGCCTCATTTGTCCTGGGGGGAGGAAGCCGTGGGTGGTCAGGGTGACCCTGGATTGGCTCACACCTCTCCTAACGTCAGCATTAGCGATGTCAGTGACAGGCAGAGGGACAACTTGGTGAAGACACTGACTCTTGGCCTGAGCTCCTGTGAGTCTTTGCCTCCGTCCCGTGTGTGAGAGCAGAGAACAGCTCGTGTGGACATTTGGGTGACAAGTGCTGAGAGCTGTGCTGGAAAGGGGCCCGTGTCTCCTAGAAAATAAAAGGTTTGTGTCCATCCGCCTCTTCGCCCTCCAGCTGACCTGTGAGCGGGAACTCTGATTGTGGTGCCTCGTTTTCATGGCTGTGGAAGCGAAAAAAGTGCGCCCGCCACCATTGCCAGCATCTCAGAACAGCGTCTTCCTTTAAAAGCGTAGTTTTCTCCTGTAAATCGAAGTGGCAGACGGGGGTTTTCTAGTTACGTAGTTGACTGGTCAGAAAATACTAAATTCTCCTGTTTGGGGGCTTTCTGCTTTGGAGACTTTCTTCATCAAACGGTACGGAGCGGAGGGAGAAGTGACTTACAAGGGCGACTCTCACTTGCTGGGTTGACCGCCGGATCTTGCCACAGCTGTGGGACACACGTGGAGGGCTAGGGTCTCAGATCTGTCGACGCCACACTCAGAGTCATGGAAGATGGCAGGCGGGGGCCTCTGGGGTGTGTGAAGGAGGCAGGCCCTCCCCAGCCCCATTTCCTGGGGTCCATCCATCTTTCTGGGTGGGCGGGGTGAGGGGGAGGGGTCTGCCCAGACTGAGTTTCCAAAACTGTGCTCAGCATGAGCCCAGCACCGGCCCTGCTGCTGAAGCATGCAAGGTCAGGGCTCCCAGCAGGGCTGGTGGCACCTTTCACACCGTGTCTGTCTGTCCTGCCTCCACAGAGGGTTTGTTCTTCTGGGGCTCGGAGGCCTTGCTGGCATGCAGGCTCTCACCTCCGGGTGACGGTGTTCCCGACCCCGGCCCAGGTGCGCTGGCCTTGAGATATCTGGCCAGGACTGACTAAAGCGCGCCCCAGGGTTGCTGTGCTGCTGGAGGCTGGGCTCCAGGCGTCACTTCCCTGCCTCGGATTAGTTGGGAGAGGAGTGCCTGAGAGAGGTGCTGCCTGCTGCTGGCTGAGGCTGGAGGGTCACCCCCTGCTGGGGGGTGGAGCAGGTGGGGCCGGCCCCGAGGTGACAGGAACTGAAATTCTGGCAGCAAGTGCTTTGGCAGGAGGGACACTCCTAGAAGTTGGGACTTCGTCACTTGAGGGCACTCTTGCTTTCTGACCTTGGTCGGGATGTGCGTTCCCTTGGGGCCTCGCTGTCCCTCCTGGAAGAGGGCTGGGCGCTGGGGGCCTGTGAAGCTGCGACGGGTCCCAGGCCCCTGGCACTTTTGATGGTTTCCAGATGTCACGTGGCTGTGGAGGCAGCAAAGACCACAGGTGGCCCTTGCCCGTCCAGACCGTGTCCCAGAAGGGCTGTGTTCTCAGGGCCCCCGGAGCCCACTGCAGTGGCCAATGCTGGCTCTGTGCACGCTCGAGGAGCCTGCCAGACTTGTCATAGGGCCTCACAGATGTGGGGGACCTGTCCTGTACACGGGGGTCAGGGCCGCTGCAGAGTGGGTGGACCTGGTCTTGGGCCTCACTCTAGGATAAAGGCCTTTACCAAGTTTTTTTCTTCTTTTTTTAAAGGTTTTATTTATTTTTAGACAGAGAGGGAGAGAAACATCTTTGTGTGGTTGCCTCTTGCACACCCCGTACGGGGGACCTGGCCTGCAAGCCAGGCCTGTGCCCTGACTGGGAGTCCTCTGGGCCACACCAGCCAGGGCCCAGATTCTCCTCTTGCTACACTTAGATGACAGTGACACCTGGAAGGAAGAAGAAGACTGACTGCTTGGGAGCTGTCCTCTGCTGGTGCCGGACTGCGTCCACCCTGCCTAGTGGGGAGGCCCTGGGGGTGAGCTGGTGGTTGCTCTTCCTCGCCCTCTGTCTGGGCTTCGCTCCTGGCTGGCCCTGTTGTCTGCAGGGTGGACACAGCTCTCCGGGGGCCAGGGTGGGGGTAACGTCTTGCATATGCAGGTGTCTTTTGCAGCTGGTATCCCTGCATTTCAGCAACAAGCAGGAGAGGCCGCCCCACACCCCCCGGCAGGCTGTGCTGGAGGGCTGACTGCCCCGTGGTGGGTGCGTGGGGCAAAATTACCAGAGTTTGAAAAGCAGGCGCCCCCCGCTCCAGCACTTCACAGGTGGCCCATGGGGGCAGGTTCTTGTTTGTTCGGGCCCCCTGAGACCGTGTCCTGGACAGGTGGGTGGTTGGTGAACCTGAGGGGCTGGGGGACTGGCTCCCGGGTGGTCCTGTCACCACCAGGAGGCCCCCAGTGCCTGGCTCTTGGGTGCCTGCGGGGCTGCCCTTACTGCCCGCCCACCGTTCCTGCCAGAGTTCCCCCTCTGGCAGTGGTATTTGATCGGAAGGGGACAGAGACAGGCCAGACCCTCCCCAGGTCAGGGACCACCAACAGGCCTGTGCAGGTTTTTGGGGGCTGCCGACACGCCTCCCTCGCCAGTTCAGTGTGCACGTCTGTGCTCCTCACCACTGTACGTGCGGAGACAGACGGCCTGTTTGTGAAGGGCTGGTCCCCGTGAGCCAGTCAAGAGTCTTGCAGCTGGTTCTGAAGGCCCTGATGCAGGGGTGTGAGAGGGTCCTGGGGAAAGTGGCTTCCGGTTCGGGGAAACTGGCACGCTGCTCAGAAGTGCTCTTACTTTCCTCGGTGGTGACGTGAAGCAGGAGTCTCCGGTTTCTCTGTGCTCGCGGGGGACAGTGACCGCTCAGGGCCCCCAGCCCTGAGATGCCTTGGGCTGCAGCCTTGTCAGTGGGGCCTCTGACCTGGAGGATGCCGGCGATGTGGGGCGTTTGTGGCGGGACCCTGTGCACTTGGGGGCGACCACGCTGGAGAGTGATGGCTGGCGAGCAACACTCTCGGCCACTTCATCTTCTCAGCACGTCCTCGTGTGCGTGCCCTCTAACCCCCGTGAGGCAGGCGAGTGCCGTCCAGGCGGGCCAGGGACGTGTGATCTGTGCCGGAGCCACCAGCACTGCGAGTCAGAGCTGGTCATTTTTCCCGTTCTCGAATAGCTGTTCCAGGTAATTAAAACTCTCAGGAAACACAGGTACGGAAATCGCCCAAACTTGAGAAGTGCACGGATCCCCCCCCAACCCGTTTGTCTGGCTGCCTGCCTGTGCGAGCCGTGTGAGTAGGCTGAGGACAGGGACGGCCCCGCTCCTGCAGGCGTCGTGAGCTCGGCCCTCTGCGGGCCTGTGACCTGCACCCTTCCGACCTGAAGTCTCCATGGGGCCTTTTTGCCTCTTCCACGTGGCTCTAGAGGAAGAGATGCACCTACTTTTCTTGACCCCTGAACTCACTCCCACGTGAAGGGGGGTTCAGTGTCCTGTGACCTTGTGGGAGCTCGCACCGCAGAGGGCCTGTGGCCAAGTGGCTTCCAGCTCAGGAGGATGGGGGAAGAGACAGTTTTACAGTGTCGTGAGGTGGTTGTCAGACTTCGGAACTTGAGCGGCAGGCAGTAGAAGGGTCTCTGGCTTGAAGGGACCTATTTGGGGGTGTCAGGGGTCTGAGTGGACAGAGCAGGCCGCTGGGAGCCGGGACAGGGAAGCCCTCCTCCCAGGGCTGTGTGTGTGTGTCCGGCGGTCAGTGCGGCTGCCGGTGAGGTGGTGCACTGTGGGAAGGAAGGTGCCGGTCGGGGTGTCATGCCCGCCCGGGTGAGAGGGGAAGGAAAAAGCTCTCCCTACGGTCATGCTGTCAGTAAAGCCCATAGGACAGGCAGCTGCTCGAGAGAAGTTTCTAAGGGTGCGTGACCTTCCCGAGGGGCCTTCCGCTCGTGGCTCCTCCCGAGCACGCACGCTGGTGTTGGCACGCGGGGTCCCGGGACAGGCCCGCCTCCCGCCCAGCGCATGGGTGGTGTGGCGGAGCCTCTGAAGCGTGACGTTACTGGAAGAGCGAGGAAGGAAAGTTTTATGGACTCTGCTATTAAAAATTACCAGCCACTTGGAAACGAGCCTTGTGTTTTTTTAAATTATAAGTTCATTCTCTGCAGGAAACTGAGAAGGAAAGGAAAACCGTGAAGAAAGTGAAACCGCCGGGCTCCCACCTAGCCCATGCACCAGGCGCCGTGCGGTGACCCGCCCACGCCTGCCCATTGTGGGGCACATGTGCCCCTTGGTGGTTGTTGAAGCTCCCTTGCTCTGGGGCCCTGTGACACCGCGGAGCTGGCGACCCCTTGGCTGTGGTGCGTGACCCTGAGGGGGTGACCTTGTGCAGAGCTCTGTGCACGTCTGGTGGGTTGAACACCTTCAAGGCTCCGGTGTGGGTGCCTCCCAGTGGGCTGGCTGCGTTCTAGAAATCGGTGACTCAACGCTCCCTCCAGGAAGCTGAACCTGGTGCGAATTTGGTTGCTGGGACTGGGCCCTGTTTGGCTCCTTCCGGCCCCTTCCCATGGGTGTTGGCGGAGACTGAGGCCCATTCGTACCTGCTGGGGAGTGGCTTTGCCTATTTACTCATGTATTTATTTATTAAGAAAGTGGAAGAGAGGGAGAAAGAGAAATATAGATTGGTTGCCTCTCATGTGCCCCCTACTGGGGACCTGGTCCGCAGCCCAGGCATGTGTCCTGATGGGGAATCGAACCTGTGACCTTTTGGTTTGTGGGATGACACCCAGAGCACTGAACTGCGCCATCTGGGGCGAGGACCAAGCTTTTTAAAGAGAGAGCTCACAGGGCGAGGTGTCTGTGTGCATGGCGAGAGGAGCCAGCGAGTGTGTGCCAGGGATCTGGCGCAGGAGCCCAGGGTGTCTCGGGTCAGTAGGGGCTTGTCCTTTGTGGTCCCACCTTGAATAGTCCAAGTGGCTCCTGCAGGCTTTGCAGTGACCCTGTGGGCCAGAGGGGTGAGTGGTCAGGAGCACCCTGGACTGGGGGCACGGGACCCTTTCTCCTGCCTGGAGAGCTGCTGAGGCTGCCGGGCCTGGGGGCTGCCTTGGCGGATGGCAGCAGCCCTGACCTGCTTACGGCCTCGCGGCCGGGGGCTGGTCTGTGACTGTGGCCAGTCAGCCAGCCAGCAAATGTTGACTGAGCCCCAGGTCAGGCCCAACCGACCTTGTGTCCTGTCCTCCGATGGGCTTGTGTGGGGCCCCCCGTGGACCCGTCTGTGGGGTGGGGTCTGTCTTGCCCTGTTGTTTCTGAAATGG
Source organism: Desmodus rotundus (assembly GCF_022682495.2). Lineage (NCBI taxonomy): Eukaryota > Metazoa > Chordata > Mammalia > Chiroptera > Phyllostomidae > Desmodus > Desmodus rotundus. Next base: position 94,705,572 of record NC_071392.1, read on the forward strand.
AGTCTCAGCGGCCACTCTGCGCCCTGTGCACTGTCCAAGGTCGGCGCCCTGTCCATACACGTTCGCTGTAGGCGCTGCCGGTTCTCTGCTGCTTTGGGCTGATTAGATTGTGTGCTGGGGCCCCGCCCTTACGCACTCGGCAGTTAGGGAGCGTGTCTGCTTTGAAGGCCTCAGAGGGATGTGGTAAAGGTGGCCCCAGACGGGCTGCAGGTGGCAGTCCGGCTTGGGCCGCACAGAGGGAGCCCTGGGTCCAGGCGGGGGGTTCCTGGTGCCCTGCAGGCAACCACTGTGTTCTTGTCACACTACAGAGTTTGGGAACCACTGACCGAAGGCCCTTAGGGCCTTGACCCCAAGCCCATGCTGCCCCCATGCAGCATTGGGGCTTCTGGTCCAGACACGCCTCTGCTTTGGTCCCTGAGTCTGTGCTCCGGGATGGGGTTGGCTTGCTGATGGCAGGGCTATCCGCCTGCCTGGGATCTCCTGCTCTGGGGAACACCGTGTCCCCAGCTGGGAGAAACAGAGGCCTCGCCTGGGTGACCCAGGCAGTGTCCCCTCCTTCAAGGCGTGCTCATGCAGGGATGACCTGTTGAAGCCCAGATGTGTGAGGTTGCCCACACTGTGCTTGTGTCCATGTGCGGGGTAGCGCGGGCCCGCGAGCACACACTGGCTGTTGTGAAGGACCACAGGCCGGTGGGGCCTGTGTTCACCTGGGAGTCGGGCGATTCCGTCCCAGGCCTCCTTGCAGGGGGGCTGCTGGGGGCGGAGTGGGCGCCAGCCTGGGCTGCAGCCGGGCCTCTGCGCTGACCTGTGGGAGCTGGTTTCTCGGACAGGGACCCAAGCTGTCGGGGTGCTGCTGGGGGAGCCCTGGAGTGGCTGTCCTGTAACTGCGTGTGTTTCTGAAGCTCACCCAGCCGGTCCCCGGCTGCTGGGTGCAGATTGGGGGGCAGCTGTCGGGCAGCTCTCGAGCTCTCGATGGGGGTGTGACCTCGTGCCAGGCCCTGCCACCGGCCCTGGGCTGCTCCACTGGTTCCCACTGCTGCCAGGACGAGGTCTGGCCTCCTAATGGCAGCCTGACCTGGGGGCTGTGGCAGTTTTGTCCCCTCGCCAGCACAGCTGCGTCCTCCCTCACCGCCGGTCCCGGGCAGCAGGCTGGACCCCCGTGGCCCGTGGTGCTGTGGGCCCCTCTGCTCAGAGTGGTTTCTCTCATCGCTCCGGCCCGGGTCTGTGGGCCTGGGGACACCGGCACTGCCCTGGGGCCCTGCGCCTCACTGAGGCCCGTCCCTGGGTTTTGGAGGTGGGGTGGGTGGGTGGTCCTGGGCCCAGGCAGGTGATGCCCTGTGGGCTCCCCTGAGGGCAGAGGGCACGGGCTGGCCTCCTTGTGTGGCGTCAGTGTGGCCTGGCGTGGCGGCTGTGCCTGTGGCCTTAGTCAGGAGTTGCCCCGAGGGGCTTGAGGCCCGTCCGGGCAGACAGGCTGGAATGTCGGGAGGCCTGCAACTGGGACGGGCCCGGAGAACGGGGCCATGAGCAGGGTCGGGTGTGTGGGCCTGAGTGAGTTCCCGTCAGCCCGGCACTGCTGGCCTTGTCTCCGTGGCGTTTAAGCGGTTTAACAAGCACCTGTGAACTCCACCCTGGCAGAGCTGGGCCCTGGCCGGTGTCCCTGGTGAAGGTCAGTCCTCCTCCCTCACCTTCGGCAGCGCTGCCTCACCCTGTGGTCACCACAGCTTGTTCCCCCTCCCACCTGGTCGTGTCTGATTTGGGACCTTGGCCACAGGTGCCCCCCGTGGGCGCCTACCTTGCTTGCCCTCCTCAGCACCCTCTGCTGGAGCCAGTTGAGGAGCCCACAGGGTTGCCTGGTCCTGTGGTCAGGAGAGTGTCCCTGGGACGTCCTCCCCTGTCACTGGCTGCTGGCTGTCAGGGAGGTGAGGCAGAGTTGCCTTAGGGTTTGTTCCCGGAGGCCGCACGGGCCAGTGTGGAGTGGAAAGAGTGGTAGCCACCTGGTGTTCGGACAATGGCTTGGGGACCCTTGTTTCCAAAGGGGACAGAGCGTGCTCGTGGGGTCTAGGGACAGTTCTCCTGTGGTTCCTGGACCTGTTGCTTGGAGATGGGCAACTCCCGAGCAGTGCTGGCCAGGGAGTGACCTGCGGGCCACATATGTGATCGGAGGTTTCTGGTGCCTGTTAGTGCAAGTCACACGAAGGTACAAAAAGGTGACGCTGATTTTATTTATTTGTGTATCCATCGGTTGATTCCTGTACGTGCCTTGCCTGGGGATCGAACCCATAACCTCGGTGAATCAGGATGACGCCATGACCGCCTGAGCTGCCTGGCCAGGGTGGCAGCGTCAGTGCCAGCGTGTCTTCCAACTCCATCCAGGTGCTCCCGCACTGCACACCATCTGCCCTCAGGTCTCCCTGAGCCGCGGCACCCCTCGCTGTGCGCTGAGCCTTCGGGACCCGCCTGTTTGTGTCTTCGGCACAGCAGGGGTAGGTGCTTGTGGCCACCGCAGCTTGTGGTGCGTCCCTGATATGTGTCCGAGGGACAAGTCAGTACTGGCCATGGGCTGAGAGAGTAGAGATTGGGGGGTCAGGGCCCCAGGACAGGGCAGACAGAAGGCTGCAGGAGGAGAGTGGTCCTAGCTGCTGTGGAGGCTCCTGGGGTGTGGTCACACCCCTGGAGGAGGCCCCCGGGCGAGAGCGCGGAGCTGGAGCTGGGTGGGAGGATGGTGTGGTCTTCCTGGCGCTGGTCCCTCCCACGAGAGGGGGGCAACTGGGTGGGGGAGAGGGAGACCCTGACCTGGTGAGGAAGTGGGGGCTATGGGCGAGTGCAGACGGCAAGGTGTGCGGGGGGCAGCTGGGGGCTCCGTGGGTGCTGTGCGCACTGTGGCCTGAGTGGCGCTGTGTTGGCGGGAGACACCCGGCCCTGGAGCTGCGCAGAGCCGCACAGAGGCCTGCCCGGAGAGGCGCTGCGGCCCGAGAGCAGGGTGTCAGGCCGGGTGGTTTGTTGGCGAGCGTAGAGCCCGCACAGGTGGCTGGGGGTCAGGTGTCAGGTATGCCACAGTTGCGCGCGGGCCCTGTGGAGAGTGGGAGCAGGGGGTGTTGATGACGGAGCGGCGACGGAGACAGAAGGCGTCAATGGCTTGTCTTGGCAGCTCAGCCGTGTGGCCTGGAGGCCCCTGTTGGCATCCTGCTGGGGCCCAGGTCACCTGCTTGCCTGGGGCTCCCAGGACCAAGCCCCACCTGCTGGAGCCTTTGTCCCCATCCTGTCCCCTGTCCCTGTGTCCCTGTGACACACACAGGCCCACAGCTTGGCCCTTGTACTGGGGCCTGGACACCCTGGTTCTCCAGGTTGAGCATGGTGTCCTCTCTTCTGTGGGGACTTTTTTCTGTTCTAGGTAATTCTTGTTGTCCTGTCGTCTTTCTGAAACTCCTTTTACTGGTGTCCAGATGCTCAGAGTCCACACGTTCTCCCTGTGCTGGGCGCCCCATTGGCTCAGCTACCCAGCCCCCCTAGTTGCTCCATGGGAGAGGAGCCCCACAGGTCCCCAGAGCCCAGGACAGCACTCGGTGCGGTGCGTGAGAGGCCTGCAGGAGCCTGCCTCGTCCAGGCCTTTCTCAAAGCGTCTGGCAGTGCTGGCTTGTCTGGGGCGGGCAGGGACTTGGGGTGCAGAGCCATGGTGGTGCCCAGGGCCTTGTGACTTGGGGGTCACGTGGGACTTTGATGGCAGAATATCCTCCGCTTCTTAGGGAAGGACCTTCCTGCCCTTCTCTGCCTAGAGCCTGGACACAGAGCTGCTGCGTGTTGCCTGCCCCCACCCCCTGCCCCGCCCACATGGCCAACCCCATGCCTGTCCCTGCCCACCATGAGTGTCTGCAGCGTCACCGCCCTCCCCGCTCCTTTTCTTGGGGTCTCCTTCCCTCTCTAGTGCATCTGTGGAAACCTCTGGTCCTTTCCCTGTTCTCCTACTTGGGGGTTGGCACCATTTGTGTTCCTCTACTCCTTGTTTGGTGGGGCCTTGGCGGGGAGGGGTGTGGAGAGATTGGGACAGCTGATGCTGCTGTCAGCCAGCGAGCCAGGCTGCCTCTCCCTGGGGAGGTTTTCTAGGGGCTCCGGGCCATCTCCCTGGAGACTCCAGGATAAAAGAAGCAGACACCGTGGTTTTTTTTTTTTTTTTGAATAAAGACAGTTTGTTTAGAGCAGTTTTAGTTTCACGGTTGACTTTCCCACCCACACACGGAAGGACGCCTGGGTGGCTGCCGGGCCTGTCAATCAGGAGCAGAGCTGCTGTGCGCGCCCACGTGCAGGCTGTTCTGTGGGCGGAGCTGCTGACTCCTTGGGTGACAACCAAGGGGCGTGGTCGCCGGATCACGTGAGCCTCTTTCTTTTCAGAAGAAACCACTGAACTGCCTTCCACCGTGACACCAAAGCCCCTCCTGTGCCCCACGGGCAGGGCCTGAGCGTCCACGCGGCTCCCTGTCCCGGCACTGGGTGTCCCACTGGGTGTCGTCCGTGCTCTGGGGTCTGGCGGGTGCAGTGGTGTTGCGTTTAGTTTGCGTGTCCCTGGTGACTTGGGACGGGTGCGTCTTCTTGTTCATTCATTTGCAACCTGCGTGTCGTCTTCGGGGAGGATCTGCTCGGGTGTTCAGCCCGTTCTCTACCCAGTGGTTTGTCTTCTTAGCGGTTTGAAGGATTCTTTGTACACCTTGGACAACTGTCCAGTGTTAGATGTGTCTGTTGCAAATGCCTCCTGCCCCCGTGGCCTGTCTTCTCCTCGCTGCATGCAGTGGCTTCCACAGAGCAGAAGTTTCTGGTTTTACTGAAGTCCGGCCCGTCAGTTCTCTCTCTCACAGGCCGTGTCTTTGGTGTGGCATCTAAAAAGTCAGTGCCAGACCCCACGTCCTCTAGGTTTTCCCCCGTGGCGTCTCCTAGGAGCTTTCTGGTTTGGGGTTTACGTCTGGGTCTGCCCCCCGCTCGGGGCCAGTTCTGTGAAGGGCGTGGTCTGTGTGTAGACTCGTCGTTTTGCACGTGGACGTCCAGCGGCCTCGGCACCAGTTAGCGAAGAGACCGCCCTTTCTCCCCCGAGCGGCCCCTGCTCCTTGGTCAGAGGTCCGCTGACCCAGCCGGTGGGGGTCTGTTTCTGGGCTCTCTGTCTGTCCTGTTGGTCTTGTATCTGTCCCTGCACCGGTGACCACGCTGTCGTGAAGGCTGCAGCATCGCAGCCGGCCTGCAGCCGGGGCCTCAGCCCTCCGACTCTGCTCTCCTTCTTCGCTGTTCAGCTGGCTGTTCTGGGTCCTCTGGCCCCCGCGTAAACTTCAGAGTCAGTGTGCCCACGCCCGCGACAGCGTGCTGGGTTGATGGGGACAGTGCTGAGTCTGCAGGCCACATCAGGGAGAGCCAACCTCTTGGCAGTGGTGGCCCTTCCTGTCCACGCACATGGAGAATTGTACTGTTGTGCCGTTTCCCTGTGGCTGGATCCCAGGACTTGTGTAGTCGGCTTCACACAGGCTTATGTGTGTTTTGTTAGGTTCGCGCCTGAGTGACTCACTTTGGGGACAAGGATGTGAACGGTGCTGTGCCTCCAGTTTCAGCCCCACTTGCTCCGCGCTGGCGCGCACGAGAGCGCTTGCCTTTCTGCTGACCCGGTATCCTGCAGCCTTGCCGTGGCACCTCCTAGTTCCGGGCTCTGCTGGGCAGGAGAGGGGCTGCTCTGGGGGGGGTGGGGGAGGGAAAGTCCAGTTCCCACTCTGCAGGTGGTCCTGCCTGTCCCTGCCCTCCAGGACCAAGGTCAGGAGGGGTTCTTGAGGGAGCCAGGTGCCACTACTCGCTGCCCCATACTCTTGGAGTCCCGGATGTCCCAGCCACATCTGGGCAGTGAGCAGTGCCCTGCCCAGGACTGGCTAGGAGGAAGAACATGCCCGGGGCTCAGGGTGGTGATGGCCCCTGAGCCCCATGGTTTTGGAAGAGTATTTTGGTGCCCCGCTGTCCCCAAAGGCAGGCCGCCTCTTCCCAGGGCCTGGGGAGCCGGCTCAGCCCCCGGCGGCAGTCGGGGGATACACCGGGTGGCTTACCCTCTGCAATGACAGAGGGGCCTCCTGGTGGTAGACCAGAGTGGGCGTGGTGGCAGGCAGTGTTGTTGGTGGCCCTGTCTGGGTGGCCGGGGGTGGGGGGAGGGGGGCGGGCGAGCCCTGGCAGGAGGGTGGAGGTGGGAGGAGGAGGGTCAGCAGCTGCGGTTGAGCGTCCTGGTGGGAGTTTGAGGGCTGGCCGTGAGGGCACATCACTGGCCCCTTGACTGTGTCACTGCCCACGGCTGAAGGGTGATGTGTGTGTGTGTTGTCCCCTGTGCCGCTGCCCAGGATGCGGGGCCCCTGTCTGTGGCTCAGCCCAACTTGTCCCAGAGCAGAGGGTGCACCGCCCACAGGGCGGAGGGGCAGGAAGCTAAGCCCCGAGCACCTCAGGCAGGTGTACCCCCAGCTCTCTGTGCCCCACGTTCACACCGGGACCTGGGCCTCTCTGGTCAGGTCTTTGTGGAACGGCCTGTAGGCCTCGCTCCCCCACTGATGGGGGTCTCCCTTCCGGGCTCAGAAGTGTGAGGCGGCACTGTGGTGTTCCCTGAGTCCGACAGGCTCCTGCTGTGACTCGCCAGCTCAGGAGCAGCCAGTGCGGGCACAGCCTGCTCACTGCCTTAATGCGGCCACTTCAGGGAATTTGGATAGTTTCAGCAGGCCGGGCCCTGGGGCTGGAGCCCAGGGCTGCTGGGCGGCCTCCTGAGGAGATGCGGGCACCCATCTGCCTGGGGACTGCAGAGTCCCGGAAGTGAAAGTGCGCCCCATGTGTAGAGAACCTGAAGTCCCACCCTAAAAAGAGAGTGACTGTAGAAAAGCCGGCGTGACCTTTGTTGCTGTGTGTGGTATTGCCTGGGACAGGCCGCGGGAGCCAGGGAGGGGAGGAAGAGAGACTGGACTTCGGAATCAGCGGAAAACTTGCTGCTGGTTGGCAGGCATAGTTAAGAGAACGAACTGGGCCATGAAGTGGGGTGCAGCCGACAGAGAGCATGTGTCCCGGGCACAGGGAGGAGGGGCCCCAGCTGCCGGTGAGAAGAGCCAGTTCCCTTAGAGCAGCAGAAGTGTGCAGACAGGAGAAGGCGCAGAAATGGCCCGCAAGTGAGTGAGCGATGCCCATGGCCCAAAGGGCCGCACCCATGCAGGCCCCATGGCACAGCTAGCCGATTCCACCCCAACAGGCTGGCACGCAGGGACCCACCGCCCCTACTGGCGGTGGGCTTGGAGGGCGCCAAGCTGGCGGGACCACTGGCGGTGTGCCCTTGCGCGTCCAGAGGTCCTGCTCTGAGAGAGAAAGTGCGTGCCCACAATGTGTTGGGAAGTTTCGTGACTTCACCGATAACGGCGCAAACTGGAAGGAACCTAAATGTTTGTCAGGTGGTCCGTCTGCCTGGGTATGCACTCAGTGACACCTGCGCCAACGTGGTGGGTCCAAAAGTGCTCTGCCAAGGGTGGGAAGCCAGGCCCAGGACCCCTTCCCGGAGCACCAACTTCTAGCAGAGGCTCAGCTGTGGCAGCGTGGTGGCCGCAGGGCCCACCGGGGCCAGGCCGACAGGAACATGTGGGGGCGCCACTGTAGTGGTGGCCGTGCACCTGTGTGTGTTTGCTGGGACTCCTGAGAGGGGTCGAGTGCAGCGGGTGTGTTCTGTTCTCCCCGAGCTGCGCCCGCCCCGGGGTCGGGCAGAGTTTCCGGGAAGAGCTGCTGTGGCGGTCGTGGCTGCCATGGCGTTTGTTGGTGGGACTGCAAGTCGCCACCTCCTGGAACCCGGTCAGTGGAGCGCTGACCTCCCAGCAGGTCCACGTCTGGCCGCTTGATCTCTGTCTTCTCACTTTAGAACTTGAGAGTGGGGAGCGAGGGCCCTGCTGCTCTGTGGGAGGCGGGGGGCTGTGCCCAGGAGGAGAGGCTCCAGCGGCCCGGGCCGGGGCTGGCACGGTGGGGGCTGCAGGCAGCGCCTGTCACCCCGTCCGTCTCCCGGTTGGTCTCCCTGTCCTCACGGAGAAGGCCGCCTGTCTGTGGGGGCCATGCACTGCACCCTCTGCTCTGCCGGCTGGTCTTTTCTCTGTGCCCATTTCGGTGGTGTTCCCAAGAGGGGGCCATGAGCCTCGTCTGCGTTTCCAATCCAGCGGCCGCCTTCTTGAGCGACAGCTGCTCCTCGCAGAAAACGCGATGCAGACAGAGACGTGCGGGGGAGTGAGAGGGCCAGTCGGCTGTGTTCTCGTCACTGAGGGAGCTTTGTGGTTTTAAACCCCAACACTGTCCCCTGACCTCTGCGGTCAACACATCGCTGATGGGTGTGTTGTGTGGTGACGTTTACATACCTGGGGCTGATCAGGTGCCAGCTCTCTGCTGGGCACTGCCCCCTGTGAAGGGGAGCACGCTCTGTGAAGCTCAGACACAGTGAGGCAAGGCAGGGCAGGGCATGGAGTGGGGCAGGGTGTTTGGGGGTGGTCAGGGAGGCCTCTGAGACGGCGGAAGAAGAGAAGGTCCTCCCTCGGGGACAGGGAACCCCGAGTGCCAACCGAGGGACCTTCCAGACAGTGGGCGGAGCTGCGTTCTGGGAGTGGCTGCTGGGAACAGTGGTCGGTGGGATTGGCAAGGTGGCAGGCCTGGTGTGAGCATGGTGGGCAGTGTGGGGGGCGCTGGGCTCACACTGCTGGAGCTAGCCTGGATGTGCTCCCGCGTGTGCATGTGAGCGTCCCGGGCCCTTCTTCACCAGTGAACACCCTGGGGTTAATGCCTGCGCGTGGTGAGGTGAGTGGGACTCCTTTGGTAGCCTCCCATCCCTGTCCTGGTCACAGTGAGCCTCCTTGCTGGGGCGGGAGAGCTCTCAGCCCCTTTGTTCTTGCCCCGGGCCTGGGGCGGACTTTTCCTGAGAGCCAGGAATAGTGCTTAGAGGAGAACCACTCTGGAGGTGCCAAGGATGGGCTGAGGTTGCCGTGCCAGTGTCACCTGGTAAATTCGACAGAAAACAAAAATGGTAACTTTGCGTTTTGAATCTGTGAAACGCTTCCTTGGCACAGAAGGAGTTTCCTGCATGTGCTTCCTCTCTCTTCCTCTCCAGTAGAGACACCGTCTCAGCTTTTATCTCTGTTGGGTTCTGGGCCACCTTTCCGTGCTTATTTTGTAAAAGCAGCAGCGGGCGCAGATGCGCGTGGCCCACCCCCCGGCAGAGGCGCGCACCCCCGAGCCTCAGAGGTTTCCTTCCCACAAGCTGCAGAGCCTTTCCTGGTGGCATTTTAGTGGAGAAAGTTAATACCTCCTCTCTGTGCCCACAGAGGAGACCCAGCACGAGAACTCAGGAATGCGAAAGGGATGGGACCAGAGACACCCAACTCTGTGCGGGACAGCCATGCTGGGGGCCGCGGGTGCGCGCCCTCCCTGTGGCCGGGAGGTGGTGTGGCGCCCACCCAGTCCCCACCCAGTGGTGCGGGCCCAGGCCTGTGGGAGCTGAGGTGTCGGGGCTCCTGGGCCTGTGGGTCAGCACACGTGCGCCTTTCCTGGGGCATAACCCACGCACAGTGATGTGCGGCCGCTGCGAGCATCCTGGCTGAGTGCAGAGAAGTGTGTGCCCCGGCCTCTGCGGGAGCCCGGTTCGGTCTCTCCAGACTCCCGTGCGAATGGCTTGCACGCTTGGTTGTGTCCGTCTTATTCCTCAGCTCGGGGCAGCTACGTCATATGCTTTTTCTCCCGTTCACTCGTCCGTTGCAGGCGGGGTTCTGTGTGGCAGTGGTGATGAAGCCCCTGTGTGGGTGGGTGGACGGCCCCTCAGGTGCACGTCGTGGGGCTTGCCGCAGGCGTGGCCAGTGTGTGATCAGCCCCGGTGGCCTGGTGGCGCCCGCGGGGCCTGTTGCCGTGCCCGCTGGCACATGTGTCCCTCACTTTCATGGGGCCTGGTGTACGCCCAACAGCACTGGCGGTCAGCGTGTGTTCCTGTGAGGTCCCGCAGACACGTGACCAGTGGACCCGCCCCACAGCACACTGCCGAGACTCCCCCTGGGCAGCTAGCTCGTCTCCGCCCTGGGCCCGGCGCCTGCTGGCCGCTGTCCGGTGCTCTTGCCCTTTGGAGGCTTTGCGCCTGTGAGTGGTCCAGCAGCGGTCTTCCCACTGGTTTTGTGCTCGGAGGGGGGCCTGCGAGCCTTCCCCAGCGGCTGCAGGTATCAGCAGGTCCCCCCCTCTGTGCATGGAAGCCCCCGGCACCAGCTCCGGGCTGTTTGTGACCCCAACCGTTAGGAAGGGCGCTTCGCAGAGGCAGGCCTGTGGGTCTCCCGGGGACCTGAGGCTCCATTTCTCTCAGGAGTGGGTTGTGGGCCTGGGGAGTGGCTACTAGCTAGCTCACTGTGTGGCCGACCCGTCTGGCCAGGATGGCTGGCGGTTTCTGACCCCCAGCCGGCATCACTGTGGTCAGCTGCCTTAACCGTAGCCGTTTCCCTGCTGACCACTGACCGATGGCGAGCATCTTTTCCTGGGCTTCTGTGTCATTTGCATCTTTGGTGAAGTGTCGTTCAAATCTTCTGCACGCGTTTTTAATTGGGGGAGGTTGTTTTATTGATATTGACGTGGCTCAAATTTCAAAGACACGTTCCCGTGCAGGCCCTTTATGAGGCTGAACTTGTAGGAGCCTTTCCTCTGAGAGCATCGCCTTTCCTGCACCTCACAGCGTGTTTCCGTGTTTCCGAGAGCGGCCTCACTCCCTGGAGCCTGGTGCCCCGTCTTCTTCCTGCAAGTTGCTGGGTCATCGGAGACATTTGTGCCTAGCCCCAGGCCCAAGGGTTTTTCTCTGTGTCTTCTTCTAGAACTTGTGTGGCCTTAGCTCTCACTTGGTCCAGTTTAAGTTGGTTTTTGGACAGCTGTGGGGGGGTGCTGAGACTGACTGACTTCCCCAGGACACCCAGTCACGTGCCCTGTCTGCAGTGAGCCCGGAGGCTCTGAGTCCCGGCCACTTCTGTTGAAAACCCGTGGCCCTGTGCATGTGGGCAGTGCTGGGGCCGTGTGGTTGCTGACGCATCTGTCCAGGGCGGTGCCTGGGCTGAGACCGAGCCTCCTGCCTGCTCTTCTTCGTCCAGAGTGCTGGGAGCTGTGTTTCCGTGTGAGCTGCAGGGTCAGCTTGTCCGTTTCTACAGAAAGTCTTCCAGCCCCTGCCCCTGCCGCCCTCTGGTGGGGGTGGGAGTGCTCTCCTGGGTCGTCAGGGCCTTGGGGCCGGGGCCATGCCAAGCACAGCGTGGCTGAGACTGTGTATCTGCGGGGAGGCCCTGGGGTCCCGGGACAGCAGGGGCCCTGCCATTAGGGGCTCATCACCAGGCCCCCTGGCAGGGTAGGGTACTGGGACCGCACCTGTTTACCTTGACTGCACCTCCCCTGGCCCTTCCCCCAACCAAGCTCACGCCACCTGAGTTTGCGTCTCTGGAGAGCAAAGCATGTCCGGGCTCCGGGCTTCACTTGGACAGTTCCAGCCCTGGAGGGAAGACGTCCAGGGCTCTGCCCTCCCCAGACTCACTTGTCCTGACTGGCTTGTCACACCATCGTGACCCATAGCTGATGTGGGCTTGGTGCTGGTGGGTGCCTGCCTGTGCCTTCGTGTGTTGTTGGGGCCACCAGGCAGAGAACTCGGTGGCTTCTACCAACTGGTGGTGTTGTAAACATCCAGCGTGCCGTGGGGAAGGGTGTGTGACAGGTGCACGGAGCTTTGGTGAGTTCACAGTGGCCCCGCTTCCCCCAACTCACAGATGGGCTCTCACACCCACACTCACACCCACAGCCACTCACACCCACACATTCACACCCACACTCACACCCACATTCTCACCCACTTTCACCCACTGACTCGCCCACTCACACACTCACCCACTCACGTGCCCTCACACTCACACTCTCTCTCCCATGCTCACGCACACTTGCCATAAATTGTTACGCGTCAGCCCATCTGTGTATTAATAGTTTTGTAACCCACCACATGCGTCGGTCATTTAACACTCTGCTTAAAGAGGGCGCGAGGGGCTGACCCGTGTGGGTGCAGCAGGGCGCAGCAGCCTGGAGGGATGAGGCCGGACCCGCCCGCACCTGTGCGCTGGCAGTGGGAACCCCGTGGCTGGCTGCTGTGGACGCCCTGAGTGCTCTCCCCTGAGCAGGGTGGAGGCCGGAGCAGGCCCTGTCCTTGGCGCTCTGGCCCGCTCCCTGTCCGGCTCCTGGGGGCCGCAGCTGCAGGACTGGCGTGCGCTTGGGGAGGGGGAGTGTCTGCGCCGATGTCCGGGAGGCAGTGGCCGACCACACGGAGGGCTCAGGCACCAGCTGCTTGACTCGAGAGTTGGAGAATGCTGAGGTTTCTGCCTGAGCAGACTGGTCACAAACCCTGCCCGGGCCCTCGAGATGGCCACTGGCAGGGCGGGGGGGCGAGGGTGAAGGGTGGGGCACTTCTGGTCGAGCATGCTCCCCTCCTGCTTCAGTAGGTGACGTGTGCCCCCTACTCTGTGCCAGTGTGTGGTGAGTCTTCACGAGCCCACCACTTAGATGCCTGTGAAGATGAAGTTGTTGGGGTGCAGTAAGCTGAGGGAGAAATGCGTTTGCTGAGGACGCTGCCCTGCTCTGAGACACAGAGCCGGGGAGGACAGCTCTGTGGGAAGGACAGCTCTGTGGGAAGGACCCTGTGGTCTGGTGTGGCTGTCCTCCTGGTCTCTGGGCTCTGTCCAGGCTCCTCCTCCTCCTGCCCCTCCGTGGACGCCATGCGGGACGGCTTCAGCATGAGTCCCCACCGCGTTGCCCACAGTGCCCAGCAGTGCCCAGCAGTGCCCGTGTGTCTCTGCTCTGCTCCCTTCTCTGGGTCGAGTGTCAGCGCCAGGGGTCAGGGACGGCTCCCATGGGCACGGCTCCTGTGCAGGGCTGTGCCTGCTGCACCTCGGCCTTGCAGGCTCTCTGCTGCTTGCTGGTCACAGCACTTGGGGACGCTGGCTGGGCGGTGGTGAGCGCAGGGGTCTGGTCCCTGCTCCTGCCACTGCAGCCACCTGTGAGAACAGCGTGTGGGAGGGGCCGTGATGGGGATTCTCCCAGGGGGAGGTCCCCAGGCGGGTCCAAAAGTGCCGGGTGCGTGTGGTGTGCAGCCTGGGCTGACCCACATTTTCGTTTCGGATACAGTAAAAAACGTTGGTACGAGAGGCACCGGAAGAACTGTGCCTGGGCAGGAACACTGGGCTTCCCCTTGAACTCTGATGCGTCAGGGAGGGGAGGGCTCATTCAGCCTCTCAGATCTGGTGGTCATGCCTGGGCAGAGATGGGGCGTGGTCTCCTGGGTGACCTTGGGCTGCCTGCTGCTCGAGCCACTTACCACCCAGGTTGGGCGCCCCGGTCCTCCCAGCAGGTGGCTGTAGGGCGCCATGGGAGCCCCAAGCACGCAGGGCTCGGGCATGGCTGGTGGCAAGGCCCGTGGTGCTGGTGGGGGCTCCACACTGCACAGCGTGGCCTGAGCTCCTTGACCACAAAACACAGACACCAGCCTGAGTTCCCACCTCCAGGGAGACTCCAAACACGTTCTGGGTGAAATACTGTGTGGCCCCCAAAAACTGTGTTTCTGAAGGATGTTGAGTGACAGGACATTCTTACGACATCAGGAGTGAAAAGGAGGGAATCCAAAGCCGAACACACGCAGAACGGCCTCGGTTGTCTTCGCGGGTCTGTGACGGGTGGAGCAGCGCCAGCGGCCTGCAAGGCCCTGGTGGCCAGGGGTGGAGTCTAGGGAGGGCCCCTTCTGCTTGCGGGCTTCCTCATTCCTCCTGGTTCCTGTCCGCCAGGCGCCTCGTGATTGCTCCTCGCGCAGACCTGCCGGCCCTGGTGTCCTGTGTCCTGAGTGCAGGGCCCAGTGTGCCCGAGGAATGCCATCTGGGGGCCTCCGGTGGGGGGCGCGGGGGCGCAGCGGCGGGTGTGACCAGGAGGCAGAGCTCCAGTCCGCGCCTCTGGCCGTGCCCCGTGAGCTGCCTTTGGGAGTCGACCTGTTGGCCTAGAGTGGCCCACACTGAGGACAGGTGAATCTGAAGGGTGTTGAAACGGAAGTTGTGTGTGCTCGCCTCCCTCCCCGACATAAGGGTTGGGGGAGCGTGGCGCATGGGGTGCAGCCCTCCTCCGTTCCTGTTGAGACGAAGCGCCAGAGGGCGTGTGCGGTGTGGGAGGGCCCTGTGGGTGCCGGCCGCTGCCTTGGGGCGCCCTGGGAGAAAGCGCCCCCTGCCAACCTTGGTGGCTGGTGGCCGGCTGTAAGGCGGCCCGTCCCGTGATGGGGTCAGGATGGTGGGCATCCCTGGCCCGGGTGCAGCCTGCGTGTGCAGGCTGTTCCTTCCTCACGAGCTTCCACCTGAAGCCCTTCTGTTACATTTTGAGACTGAGCTGTGCTTTGCCTTTGCGTAGACCCCGGACAGCTGTGTGTCTGAAACGAGGGACTGTGACCTGGGCGTAGGAGAACCCGGGGCTGCGGTAGTGTCGTCAAAACAGCGTCGGTGCCGCCATTGTTGTTTTGACGCTCGCGGGCTGTGGCGGGGCCACTGCGTGTATCTGACTCTTTGTCCCTGGCTGCGATGTGTTGTAAGGTGGGCCGCCAGAGGGGAGCGCCCCCCAGCACTGGGCTTACACGCCGGCGTGTGCGCCGGGCCAGGGCAGAGCAGACCACAGCGCCCGCACTTCGACTCTGTCCGCGTCTGCAGCTCCATGGTCCCGCCTGCTGCTCCAGCGTCCTTTCACTGTCTGTGGACAGGACTTTCTCGTCAGCAAGGCCCCTGGTGTCCAGTGCCAGTGTCACCTGGGTGCTGAGCTGCAGGGGCTGCTACGCCCCATTTGGTCCTTGTCCTGCCAGTGGGGACTCTCTGTGTCTGGAACCCTTAAGAGGAAGGAGCAGGGGTTCCGCATGGACGGACGAGTGGATGAGGGGTGGGCTGCGAGCGAGCGCGGGGTGTTCACCAAGCTTTCTCTTCTATGGTCTCCGCCCCACATGTGGACCTGGGTGGCGGCTGGGCAGTCCCCACCGCCCTGCATCCTTCCCATCCAACAAGGCCCCTGGCTCGGGGCTCAGCAGCGGGCGTGCAGTTGGCTTTGTCTCTGTTGGCTTTGTCAGCGTGCTTCATCTGAGAAGGGGTGTCAGTGGGCAGGAAGGTGGTTCTTTGGACCAGGAATGGTGGGGGTGTGCCCAGGGAGGGCCTGTCGTTTCTTGACGTTGTGATGTGGTGGAGCCCGGGCCCTGCGCCGCTGCAGCTCCCGACCGCTCCGGACTGGCGTGGGAGGGCTGTGACGCCGGCAGGAGGCCTTTGGCCCAGCGTTCCTCTGAGAGCACTGTCCCCAGCCGTGCCCTAGGGGAGGACAGGGCTCGGTCAGTGTGGCCCTGTGGGCTGGCGGCTGAGGCCCCACCGGACGGAGAGTGCGGGTCCTGCTGCGGCTGTGTCACTGCCTCGTGGAAAGTAGTGCACAAGTGGACACCAGTGTTACCGGTGCTAACGGCATCTAGGCTGTGCTTTCTTGCCCGTTTTTGAAGCTAAAACTGATGCCAAACCTGTATGGTGGGGTTTGCTTTGTGGCTACGCAGCGCAGACATGTGCAGTGTGAGTGGTTCTCCCCGTCTGTGAGGTGGAGCCCTGCCCTGGCCAGCCGTGGACACTCACTCCAGAGGACGAGGTGCCTGGGTGTCGCGGGATCCGGTTGCTGGAAGGAGGGAGTCTGGGGCTTTGCAGGACAGCTGGCTGGGAAGCTCCAGGGTGTGGCCGCGTCTTCCGCGTCTCCCAGCTGCCCTGGGTCACAGGAGGGGTGGGGCAGGGCTGGAAGGACCTGCCCTGGGCAGTTGGGGTCTGAGGCTCCAGCCAGAAATGCTTGGCAGCCTGTGTGGGGCAGAGCATGCCCGTGGGGCCCTGCCAGGCCCTCGGCGTCTTGCGCCCGGCTTCCTCCAGGGAGGCAGTGCCCGCCCTGAGGCCAGCGTGGGGTGGCTGTGGGGTGACAGTGTGGCACGCAGAAGCTGGCTTGCTGACAGGAAGCGTGGCTGCTCCTTGAGTCCATGACACAAACCCTGCCCCTTTCCTCCTCCTGCGTGCCATCTTTGGTGGGCATGTCCTAGTCCAGCAACTGTCACCACCGTCCCTGTTCTTCCTCAGCGCTGCCAGGCCTCCCCACAGAGCCACTACCTCCTGGGCTCTGACGCTGGGTGTCCTCTGTCCCCAGGTATGGTCCTCGTGCGCAGCGAGAACGGGCAGTTGTTAATGATCCCTCAGCAGGCCTTGGCCCAGATGCAGGCGCAGGCGCACGCCCAGGCCCAGCCTCAGACCACCATGGCGCCCCGCCCTGCCACCCCCACAAGTGCCCCACCTGTCCAGATCTCCACCGTCCAGGTGAGTGCGCGCGCGCCCCGCACCGACCCAGGCCGTCTGGCGGGCGTCCTGTGCTGGCTCCTGGTGGCTGTCAATGGCTTCCAGGGCCGGCCCTGCCCTGAGGAGTCCACCCCGAGTCCCCGTGCAGTGGCATTCGCGCCAGCCCTGCCCTTCTCTCCGTGACTCCACCTTCCGCGCCTCAGCTTCCTCTCTGCAGTGGGGACGGTGTAGCCATGCTGGCGATGGCACTCGGCTGTTCCCAGGACTGAGCTGAGGCTCAGGGCGCTAGGCTAGGGGACAGAGCAGACCCCGGGAGAGTGTTGGCTCCTCATCAGCGAGGTGCGCCCGGGCTTGGCCAGGCTTGGGGGGTGGGCCCCCAGCCCTGCACGCCGCTGTGGGCTGTGGCAGGAGGACAGGCGCAGCTGTGGGCGAGTGTGCTGGGCGGGCCCCAGGCCCGGCATTCCCTGTGGCCCGGTCTCCCGGGGGGCGCGGCTGGCACAGTCCCATCCCTGCTGTCTGTGATGCCGTCCTGGCTGCAGCCGTCTTCCTGCTGTCCTCAGCTAGTGGGCCGGTTGGTGCTGGTGTAGAGACTGGGCGGCTCTAGAAAACTCCTTTCTCAGTGACATGAGCTGTACTGCCTCTGGGCAGGCGCGCCTACGTGGAGGTGGCTGGCCCAGTGTGCTGGGCGGCTCAGGAAGCGCCCCTGAGCTGGGGGTGGAGGCAGCTCGGACTGTCCCCGGCGGCTCTGTCCCGCAGGCGTTAGGGGCCGTGGGGTCCCTTCAGCTCTGGGTGTGCGTGTCAGTGTTGACCGTCAGCTCCACGGTCACTTCGCTCAGGACTCGGACTGTCTTCCCGTCAGGGTTCGGGAGTGACTGGTCTCTAGACGCAAGGGACACTAGTGCTGCTTAGTGCCTTCGTCACCCCTGTCAGTGCTTGGGCACGAGGTCACGGGGCTGCACGTGGGGCCCGCTTTCCAGACACGCGTGTCCTTTCAGGACCAGCGTGCCAGATCTGATACAGGGGTCAGGCGCCCCTGTGGCCATGCGCAGCGACCGCGGGCCTGCGCTTTGCAGACTCTGGTCACTAGCATGGAGAGCTGGGGCGGCTCTGACGGGAACTGGGGAAAACCAGACGCACAAGAGTCTGTGGTTCTGTGTTCGGGGGAGTGTGGGGAATCACTCCCAGTTGCTCCTTTTAGATGAGTCTCGCTTGTTTTCCAGGCACCTGGGACCCCGATTATTGCCCGGCAGGTGACCCCAACGACCATAATCAAGCAGGTGTCTCAGGCCCAGACGACGGTGCAGCCCGCTGCCGCACTGCAGCGCTCGCCCGGAGTGCAGGTGAGGCGCGGCGTCTGGCCTCCGAGACCAGGCTGAGAGCTGGGTGTGGGACCCGGGGCAGAGTTCTGGATGGCAGGCTCTCCCAAAGAGAGCGGTTTCTCTCTGGCGACCAGCACAGGCCCGTCAGGGCTCCCTTTCTGCATGGCCGCGCAGAGCTGACCACCAGAGCACTTCTGGGAGCTTCCAGCTGTGCCAGAGCCTAACCACATCACCCTGTCAGCGCCTGACTGGAGGGCATCTCTGAAGCTGGACAGCCTCGCGTGGGGGGTTTGTGTGCACCTGGCACCCGTGTATGCGCCGACGGTGGCAGGGCTGTCGTGGGCCATGTCCCGGGCCTTACTGTGTGTGGTTCTCACAGTGGTGGGTTGTGCTGTGCCGACAGCTCGGGCCCTGGGTCACAGAGTGGCCGGTGCGGAGGGTGGAGGTGTTTGGGAGTGTGCACCGGGAGTGCGGCGTTGGCCAGGTGTGGCCAGGCGTCTGTGTGGGCCAGGGCTAGGCTTTGACGTGTTGCTGGTCTGCGTGTGACTTCCGTGGCAGCACTGGGCAGTCGACTCTGTCCCCCTCTTCTGGACGAGGAAGCTACGGCCCAGAGGTGGCGGGGGCTGGTGGTGGGCACAGGGCCTGGAGCAGCCCGCGCCGGGCTCTTCTCTCCCTGGGTGGCATCCTCCTTTCCCTCTGGCGTCTGCAGCGGGTGCCAGTGTTGCTTAAGACAGGAAGGCGCGCCCTGGCTCTGGGCGCAGGCTCCAGCCTGGAGTCCGGTGTGACTGGCGCATGAGAACTCCAGCTGTAGTGAGAGGTGTCTCTAGAAGGCAGTGAAGCTTAGCTTTGCATCTGCTTCCGTGCGGACCATCTCAGTGTCAGATGTGGGGACAAGGCCAGTGTGAGGGAGATCCAGGGTTCCAGGGTTGGGGGCGCACCAGTGGTGGCGATGTGGTCTGCTCCTCGTGTCCCCTGACGTTTGCTAGTGACGGGAGAGGCAGCTCTGGCTTCATGTCTCCAGGGAAAGAAGACAGGTTGTGAAGGAAGCTCGCCCGCCTGCAGCCCCCAGGCCTCCGCAAAGCTGGTCTGCGTAGCCTGGGGCCCTTGGGATGCCTGGGAGGGTCCCTTCAGGGTGGGCTGTGTCAGCGCCCCGATGGGATGCCTGCGCCAGGGCTGTACTGTTCCTACTTTCAGAAGTCGTAGAAAGGAACATTTGAAAAATTGGGGAGGAAATGGAGAAAACGGGTAAACGTTTGTGTCCCTACCCTGCTGCCGAGCCCACGCCCCCGTTGCTCCCAGCCTCTTCTGTGCTGCTTCCTGATGAGACTCGCTCTTGCAGAGCAAGGAAGGACCGGTCTGGCAGCCGAGGGGCCCGGGACCCTGGGACCCCAGCCTGCCCACCCCAGAGCTGCCCCGGGGGAGGGCTGCCTTGTCACCAGGCTTTGCACAGACCAGGTGTTCCCGGTTGTAGTTTCTCTGTTGGTGCTTGCACTTTCCGAGGAGGAGGTCTGGTTTGTGCGCTAGAAGGCAGTTGGTCCCTGTCCCCACGAGACCTCTGGGGTAGACGGCTGAGAAGCAGGCTCTCTCCAGCCGTCAGCCTCGGCACTGTGTTTGCTGTGAGTGCAGACTCCTGCCTCTTGGGCACTGAGCACGGTGATGCGGGGTGCGGCCTGGTGTGTGTCCCCCCCGCACGCGTGGCCAGCAGGGCCCCGCCGCTGCAGCGAGCTCTCTTCTCGGGCGTGAGGTGTCGCCTGCAGCCTCTGTTTACTGCTTGTTTTGGACTCTTGCAGCCTCAGCTTGTTCTGGGGGGTGCAGCCCAGACAGCCTCACTTGGGACGGCGACGGCTGTTCAGACGGGGACGCCTCAGCGGACCGTCCCGGGGACCACCACCACCTCCACGGCTGCCACGGTGAGTGCGCTGCTCATGCCTCTCAGGCTGGATGATGTATGCGGAGGGTTGTCTGTGGCGACAGAGGCCCAGGCAGTGGCGCTGGGGGAGCCGCACGTGGATGGAGTGGAGTGGCGGCCTGCAGGGCCGTGTGTCTGCCTGTCTCTGTCGGTGCTCCCCTAGATCCCACCCATGCACACGGCCTCAGGCCCGGCCACACAGGCCACTTGTAGCCGTTCCGTTCCTTGCCCGGGGCTCTCCGTCAGCCTCAGTGGCTGTGACGCAGCCCAGCTCCTTTTATTGTGTGTCTGGGCAGATGTGGCTTTTCCTCACCATAAATGGCGTCATGGTGCCTGGCTTAGGAAGTCACCTTTGTGTGTTGCGGCTTTGATTTGACCCCAGTCCTGGCAGGGACTTGGCAGCTGACAGAGCTGTGGCTGGGGTCCCTCCTGACTGTGTAGTCAGGGGTCCGTGGGTGCTCGTCAGACCACACCCCCGGCAGCTGGCCAGGAGCGTCACTGTGCGCTCTCGGCAGTTTGGAGAGGAAGCGCACGTCTCCCGCACAGCGTTGCTGTCGAACCAGGGCGATGACGGACACCTGCTCCTGAGATGTTCTCACTGGTGTCTTTCTTACTTGAGTCCAGGAAACGATGGAAAACGTGAAGAAATGCAAGAACTTCCTGTCCACGCTCATAAAGCTGGCCTCATCTGGGAAACAATCCACAGAGACGGCGGCAAACGTGAAGGAGCTGGTCCAGCACCTGCTGGTGAGAGCTTTCCGCCAGGCCTGTCCAGCACGGCGGTCTGACCTGGGCCCGGCAGGAAGGCCGGGACGTCCTGCTAGAGCCCTGCTGTGCGGGGCTTCGTCCTGGAGGCTTGGGGCCTGAGCGGGGCTGCTATCTCTGAGGAGAGGCGTCCCGGATCCCCTGCGCCTATGCAGCAGCTCTGAGTGTGACAGGGAGGTCCCTTCAGGCTGGTCTGGCTCCTGGCAGCACGTTGAGTGACAGCTGGGTGAGGGATATCAGCAGAGGGACAGTCAGCCTCCGGCCAGCCCCACTGGTGAGCGCCCAGTGTGCACTGGGACGCACTGGTGGCCTCTTGTGTGGCCCTGACCTGGCAGAGAGCGCAGGGTCGTGGGCCAGGGCACCAGGGCGATGCTGGGTGGGGAGTGGTGGGCGCGTGCTTCTGTTCCTGCAGGGGTCTCACATCGGCTTGTTTTTCAGGACGGAAAAATCGAAGCAGAAGACTTCACCAGTCGGCTCTACCGAGAACTTAATTCTTCACCTCAACCTTACCTTGTGCCTTTCCTGAAGGTAACGGTGAAGCCTGTGGCCCATCATGTGTCTGTCCCGGGGTGGGTGGGGCGCAGAGTTGGCACCTGCGTGTTGAAAGCTTACAGTGCTCTGCGGCTGAACATCCGTTGTCCTCTTAGAAGCGTTTCTGGGAGTCGGGGACCTCTGCACCGAGGCCATGCCGGGGCGGTGCTCTCAGAGCCCAGGCCCTGCAGGCACGCTGGGCAGCCTGAGGGCTGGTGGGCCCCACCCTGGGGAGCCCGGGTTTCTGCAGCACCGGCTGTCCCTGAGATGGTCTCTGTGCTGTAATGTTCTCACGAGCTGCTCAGCAGCACCCGCTGTCTACCTGAGCGCGGTCCCGCCCGGTGTCAGCGGGTCAGGGGTGCTGCATAGGACACCGGCCCCAGAGGTGTTGCCCTCAGGCTTGCCAACACATGTGAGCCCGGTGTCTCTGAGTTCGGGAGGAGGACCTGATGCTGTGCCGCCTGCTGACCCTGTGTCTGTGTCCGCCCAGAGGAGCTTGCCCGCCTTGAGACAGCTGACCCCGGACTCCGCGGCCTTCATCCAGCAGAGCCAGCAGCAGCAGCCGCCAGCCCCGCAGGCCACCACCGCGCTCACGGCCGTGGTGCTCAGCAGCTCCGTCCAGCGCACAGCCGGGAAGACGGCGGCCACCGTGACCAGCGCCCTCCAGCCCCCTGTCATCAGCCTCACGCAGCCCACACAGGTTGGCATTGGCAAGCAGGGGCAGCCCACGCCGCTGGTGTGCAGGCGACAGCCCCTTGCCCTGCTCGTCTGCCTGCCTCGGCTCGGGGCAGCCTGCGGGACAACCCGAGGCGTTAGCTTCAGGGGCCAGCTCAGCGCCAGGCGTAGTAATTCCTCCCTCTGTGGGATGAAGTGAGCAGGGGCCCAGCCACCGCTGGTGTTGTCTGGGGCGTCCCTGGTTTAGGGGACATGGTGTGTATGTCATGGCTCCTGCCTGGACATGCCTTTGGTCAGGAGCCACGCCCAACTACACGTGCAGGTGGCCACAGGAGCCTCTGTGTTGTGGCGTAGGCCAGCTCCCTATGCATTTGGCCGCGGTGGCTCGCGGCAGCTGAAGTGGCAGGCTACTGCTGTTCGTTTGTGGATGGGCTGAGTCCAGCTTCTGAGGTCTGCAGCCAGAGAAAGGCTGTCTTTGCCCCCACAGGCAGATCGGGGGCCTTTAAAAAAGCCTCAGCGATTTGGTTCCTCTGAAGCCGGTTAGAGAAGAACGGACGCAGGCTCCCTGGCGCTTCACAGTAAGCTGTGGAGTGTGTTTCTGACGGCCCAGTGTGGTGGCCCAGCGGGTGACCGAATCACCCGGGGCTCTCAGCCGCCCGGGTTGAGCCTGTGTGGGTTTTGCCTGGATTGCTGGTGAGGAATCCGGGTGACCGGGTAGCGGGGCGGTTGTGAGCAGTCAGCGCTGGAGGCGGGCACGTGGCAGTTCCACGTTCCTTTCCACTCCAGGGGCGGCTTTGCTCCGGCCTCGGCTGTTGTTGCCGTGGCTGCGGAGCTGCCTCACGCAGAAGCTGGTTCTCCATAAGAGACCCCACGGGAAGCTGCTTTTTCTCAGAGTCTGGCCTTTGATGCACGGGGTGTGTGACGTCACCGGCGTCCCCTGGTGTTAGAGGCTGCAGCCTTCTGCGTTCCTCTCCCTGGGGTGTGCAGCTGTGTGCACACACGGTCCGCAGTGGGCAGCCCGCTCTGAGTCTGCCCGGAGACTGGGAGCCTTTCCCTGGGCCTGTGGCCAACCCTTCAGGTCGGAGGCTTTGCTGTCTCCGCCTGTCCTGCGCAGTGGGGCTTTCATGGGTGTCGCTGCAGAAGCAGTTTGTTTTCAGAGAGAGGGGAAGAGAGAGAGAGAAAAACATCGATGTGAGAGAAGCGTCGGTTGCCTTTCAAAGGTGCCCAGATGGGGGCTGAACCAACAACCCAGGCATGTGCTCGACTGGGAATAGAACCGCAACCCTAGGTTTGCAGGCCCACGCCCAACCTGAGCCACACCAGCTGGGGCTGGAGAAACAGTTTGATCCCAGCGCACTGCCCCACCCCCTCTGCCTGTACCTCAAAGCACACCCACCAGGTTACCTTTGTAAACCTCAGAGACCGGAGTCTGAGACTCCTGGCCCAGAGGTCTGGGGCAAGGCTGCGTGGACCATAGCCATGTGGCATTGGAAGGGTCTCCGGCCTCGGCGGGGAGCACCCAGTCCCGCCAGGACTTGGAGCGCAGCTGTGTGCAGGGGTGGGCCTGGCTGCGCAGAGAAGGCGGGCTGGCCGGTCAGGGAGTCGGGGAGAAGCAGAGGGCAAGTGTGGTTGGTGGCAGAGGCAACGGCACAGGCCCTGCCATCAGGTGAGCCACAGGCGCATAGCCGTGGGGCTCTGGCCGCGTCGGGGGGACAGTGGGAGAGGCTCTTTTCCGAGGGTCAGGTTTAAGGCAGGATGGAGGAAATCTGACCTTCCCCCGATAATGCCACCTCCTTTCTCAGAGAAAACGAGGAGGAGAAACAGGTTTGCCTTGTCGCCCGGGGGGGGCCACGTTGCCTTCCTGACATTTGGGGAGAAGTGGCCTCTCCCCAGCCGGGTCACGTGCAGTGTCCAGGTGGCAAATCTGCCCTGAAGTGCTGATGTGGTGCCAGAATCTGACCAGAACCTCACCTGGGCCGTGGCAGGGGGACGGCTGGGGACGGGGCACTGGCCGCTGTCACTGCTCACAGGGCCGTGGCTTTGCCTCAGGTGATCCAGCAGCCACCCAAGCCTGGAGCCCTGATCCGGCCCCCACAGGTGACGCTGACGCAGACACCAATGGTGGCCCTCCGGCAGCCTCACAACCGCATTGTGCTGACCACGCCCCAGCAGATCCAGCTGAACCCACTGCAGCCAGGTGAGGCCGTGGTCCTGGGCTGCTCGCTGAGGTCCTGCCCTCCAATTTTCTCACTGTTCTGGGACACACGTAGCAAAATCGACCCTTTCAGCCACGGAGGTGTGCACGTCAGCGGCACTAACGACCTCCATAGTGTCGGCCCTCACCCGTCAGGGTGACGCAGGAAACTGAAGGCTTAAGAGACTCTGCCCCGCCATTGCATGTCAGGCAGAGTCAGACGCTTGTCCACAACAAGAGCCTGGTCGCCGGGGTGCGGGCAGCCCTGCCTGGGTGCGTCAGGCACAGAGGCCGAGTTCCTCCGTCTCTGCCACACACGGGCGGGACACGTGTGCCTACGTCGGGGGTCTTCCTCTGCCCCTTGTTTTGCAGTCCCAGTGGTGAAGCCTGCTGTGTTGCCTGGAACCAAAGCTCTTTCTGCTGTCTCGGCCCAGGCAGTTGCTGCTCAGAAAAACAAACTCAAGGAGCCCGGGGGCGGCTCGTTTCGGTAAGGATTTTCTACGTGAAGTCACAGAAAAGCTGTTGACATAGTCTCACGGCCCCATCTTCCTCTGAGAGTGCCACGGTCACACTGTGTGATGCCTCACGCCCCCAACCTCAGCGCCTTTGGGAGTATGCTTGGGGTGCCCCGGCCGGGAGCTGGGGTGTTGGCGTGGCAGGAGAAGGGCTGCTGTGGCGACTGTCGTTTGGGTGGGGCCGTGGGAAGTTGGGTGCCAGGAGGCTTTTGGGGGCCTCCCCTTCCCATCAGGTGGCCGTGTGCCTAGGCAGCCCTGCTTAGGGGCAGCGCTATGGCGGGGGGAGGGTGCAGGTGCTGCAGCTGGAGGTGGGGTCCCCTGAGGATCAGAACCGCACGTGGACAGAGGCTGTGGAAGCCCCAGCTTCCCCCTGCAGTTAATGCGGAGTGCAGGGAGCCGTGTGGCCTCTGGGGCGGCAGTGCGGGGTGGAGTAGGGCATGTGCTGTCCGCTCGGGTCAGCTCGTGCTTCAGTGCACACAGGCCTGACGTCGCCCCGCCCCCCGAAGGAGCCAGGAACAGTGACACCGCGTGGCAGTGGGCAACCAGGTGCTCAGACCTCATCTTCTAACTGTTCTCCTGGGGAAGGCGACCCTGGCCTGGATCAGGAGAAGGCGAGGGGCTTGGCGCTTCTCCTTGGGTCGGAGAGCAGTGCTGGGCAGACCGGCCTCCCTCCTGCTAGCCGCGTGTGTAGGAACAGACTCTCCCATGGCCAGGACAGGGGCCACTCGGCCATGGAATGAATGAACTGTTCATTTACGAGGAGCGGGACACGCACACGTGCCAGGTTCTCACTGACCGTCGGGCCGCATGGTGCCCTCACGGTGGGCATGCTGGGCAGGGGCCACAGGGCTGGCACTTAGTGGACGTGCTCGTGAGGGACCCACGAGACCCAGTCCCTGCAGAGGCCGGGACGATGAACTGGGCGGTGTGGCTTGTGCAGAATTCCTGCCAAAGGTGCATTCCTGCGTCTTGTCACGGGGGATGTCAGCCAGAGGAAACGAGGACATTCTGCAGAAGCAATGGCCTTCGCGACCCTCCAGATGTGAAGGGCGTGACTTGGGAAAGGCTGCCGAGCATTCCAGGCCCGAGGAGGCTGAAGAGACACAGAGGAAGGCAGCTTGTGACTCCAAATGGGAGCCTCTACTATGGCTGACGCTCTGGGACAGCCAGCCAGATGGGGCGGGTCCGAGTGTGGCTGGGTCTGAGAGCACGGTGGGGCCTGCTTTCTGAGGGCACCTGGCTCTTTCAGGGCTGCCGTTATCCGCGGGTCTCTGGGGTGCTGTGTCGGGTTGGCAGCACACCTGCAGTGGTTCCGGAAGGTGTTTCTCCTGCGCCCCAGGCTTCCTGAGAGCTGGTGGCTGTGTCACGGATAAACGATCAATCTGGGACTCTGACGGGGGTTCTGCCTGGGGGAGCTCCTTGAGCAGTGAGCAGAGTGTTGGGTTTTGATGTCTGAACTTTGAGGGAGCCCGGTGCCCATGTTCGTTTGTCTGTGTGCAAACTCAGTGTCTGCCGTGACCCCGAGCAGGTATTTCTTTAGAACACCAGGCTTGCTGTCTTGATGATGCTAGGCTTCCGTGGTCAGGTGACAGCACCATGCGCGAGGCAGCTGGCGGAACACGTGCCTGGGGAGCTGTGTGCTGTGCTTTCTGCAGGGGGTCCCCTGTCCTCTCCACCCCCAGTCATGGCCCCTGAGTCGGGACCACCTGAGTTTGCTCCTGCCGCAGCCCTGGCTCGGAAGAGTCAATTCTCTTCTCGTCTGAAGGGACGACGATGACATCAATGATGTAGCATCGATGGCCGGAGTCAACCTGTCGGAAGAAAGTGCAAGAATCTTAGCCACCAACTCCGAGCTGGTGGGCACGCTCACGCGCTCCTGCAAAGACGAGACCTTCCTCCTCCCAGCACCTTTGCAGAGAAGGATATTGGAAATAGGTGCGTTCCTGCCTCGCAGCCGTCACTGGCGCCTGTGTCCACAACGGGGTCTGGTGGGCACCGTGACCTTTGTGCTCTGGGTCAAGCTCCCTGTCAGCAGCCCCCACCAGGGGGTCTGTCTGTGTCACATTGCCCACGTGGTCGGTGGAGACAGGCTGTGCGGGCAGCAGGACGAGCAGAGGGAAGTACTCAGATGCCTGCACCGCTGCTCAATCCCCAGGTAAGAAGCACGGCATCACGGAGCTGCACCCCGACGTGGTGAGTTATGTGTCACATGCCACGCAGCAGAGGCTACAGAACCTCGTGGAAAAAATATCAGAAACAGCCCAGCAGAAGAACTTTTCTTACAAGGTAACGTGCTGCCCCCGGACAGGACACCCTACCAGCCCTGCACAGGCCGCGGCCCACGCCGGCTCGTCCAGGTCTCCCGCAGAGCTGGTCCGGGGAAGGGCCCACTTCTGTGGCCGCACAGTACTGTCGGGCGCTCTGCCCCAAGCTGGGGAGGGAGGAGAAGGATGGCGGGGCAGAGGTGGGGGTGACCTTCAGCTTGGATGTGGTGGGGTCTTGTGCCTGGGGCTCCCAGCTGGAGCTGGGGACCAGTGCTGCTGTCCACTCTGGCGCCTCGGACAGCGCCCCTTGCGTTCTGTGGAGGGTCACCTGCACCCGAGGCCCGGCCACCACAGCAGCAGGCAGTGCGTGTGCCTGCTCTGCAGCCGTGAGCGCCACCTGCCAACACTGCAGAGCAGGGTGGGCGGGCCCAGGCGATCGCGCCTGCAGAGCAGCGGTCAGAACAGAAGTGGGGCCATTTTGCTTCTAAATGCTCACGTCACCATGGAAGGGCTCAGATGCCACTCAGAACATCCAGACTCCAAAGTGCGCACAGGGGGAGTTCCCTGTGGGCTCGCCGAGCCTTTCTGGCCCCATGTAAACGTGCAGCCTGCGGCGGCGGGTGCCACATTGGTGGACATGAGGGGGTTTGGGTCCATGGGGTGGTGCTGTGGGAACTGGACCTGGGTGGGGGAACACAGACCGTCCAGCTGGGTCTCCAAGTCCTGACCAGCCCTGCTCTTACCTTTGTAGGATGACGACAGGTATGAGCAGGCGAGTGACGTCCGGGCTCAGCTCAAGTTTTTTGAACAGCTCGATCAAATTGAGAAGCAGAGGAAAGATGAGCAGGAGAGAGAGATCTTAATGCGAGCGGCCAAGGCAAGTGCTGGCGGTGGGTGTGGCGGGGCGTTGTGGTTGCCCTCGGGGTGCCCGCTCAGCCAGAGCGTTCTGGGTACCACGGTGCCCTCAGGGTTCCTGTGTGGCTGGGGCTGTGTGTGGGGTGCGCTTGGTCAGGAGCAGGGCTGTGGCACGAGGCCCCAGGAGCCATAGCGTGGGGGGAGGGACCTGTCCCTGTGCCCCGCCTCAGGTCCCACTCGGTCAGGTCCCTGCAGCTGGTAGGCACGTCAGAGATCCTGCCTGAGTCTTTCTGTCCAAAGGGTATTGCTTTCTGAAGAAGTCTGCTTGTTTTTATTCCCCGTGATATGTAGCGCAAACTTTCATCTCTTGACTTCAAGCATTTAAACAAGTTAACGTGCTTCCCGTCACGACGTAGGTGTTGTCACATCGTGAATGAGGTAGTGTGTTTGTCGGTTGATGGGCGTTTAGTACGTGACTCACCTCTCTTCTGTGCCTCTCTGCAAACAGTCTCGGTCCAGACAGGAGGACCCGGAGCAGCTAAGGCTGAAACAGAAGGCGAAGGAGGTAAGGAGGGTCTCTGGTGGTCGGAAAGCTTCTCTGCTGCTGTAGATTCCCGCTCACGCACCCAAAACCCCCGGCAGACGGGAGGGTCAGCGGCCGCACTTCCGTCGCTGTTTGGAGTGTTTTGCCTTGGTTGTGGGGCTCTCTTGGTTGACGCAGAGGCCCTTGCACCAGAAGGCTGCAGGTTCATCCCATCACCGCACACACCTAGGCTGCAGGTTCAGTCCCTGGTTGGGCCGGTACGGGGGGCACCTGATTGATGCTTCTCTGTCGCACTGACGTTTCTCTCTCCCTCTCCCTTCCTTTCTCTAAAATTGACAAATGCACCCTCGGGCGAGGGTTACAAATTAAAGAAGTGTTTGCTCAGGTGTGTCCTGCCTTTGACTTTAGTGCTGATTCCTCACGGGGTGCGTTTAGTCTTCATACTTGGTGAATTTGTTCACATGTTCTGAGTTTTTTATGATGAGCCTTTCTCGCTGCATTACTTTTCTAATGGTAGAGCGTGCTCACTGTTTAAGGGAATTGTAATTTGGAAAACGTGTGCCAACCCCTTGGTGCCCGTGTGCTGCACGGTAGTGAGAAGACTGTTCTTTCCCTTGTCACGCAGATGCAGCAGCAGGAGCTGGCGCAGATGAGGCAGCGGGACGCCAACCTCACCGCGCTGGCCGCCATCGGGCCCCGCAAAAAGCGGAAAGTGGACTCTCCGGGTCCAGGCTCGGGGACAGAGGTACAGCAGAGTGTGGGGACAAGGGTTGGAGGGACCGTGGGACCTCAGACCCTCTCAGGAGAGCGGGTGTCCTCACGTGCCCAGTTGCCACCTTCCACGCGGGCCTGCTCACTTCACGAGCATCACGTGAGCTGAGCTCTTCGCACGAGAAGTTTAGTCGCCATTGTCGAGTACAGTGAGGTTTAGACGGACTTTAAAATGGACAGGGGAGATGGTAATTCTCAGGAGAACGGCCTTCCCGGGGCAGCTGTTCTTCCCGGAGGGGACGGGCACCCGTGTGGGGTCAGCCGTTCCCGCACCACGTCTGTCCTGGCCGGTCAGCTTCCGCCTTTGTTCATTGGCGTGTTTTATATGCCGTTAGAATCCCAGCCTTAAAGGACGTTATTTTTCGCCTTAAACTGCTAGTTGTTTTGAACTAAATTACAGGAAGAGAAAACCTTGTCCCCAACACGGTCCTGCCCCCGTTTTCGAGCTGCTCCCTCCTCGAGGCCCGCGTCCGCTGGTCACACTGGCCCGGTGTTGCAGTGCCGTCTATGGGCGGGGGTCCTTGCTTGTCATTGCTGAAAATGGCTGTGTTTCTCCCTGTTTTGAATGATGTTTTCCTGAGTATAAAATCCTGGGTTAACAGTCTGTCTGTCTCTTTCAACTCTTCTTAAATTTAAGATTTAATTTCTTGTGTAGTCTTGAACCAGCCAAGCACATCCCGATGTGGATCATTCAGTTTTGCAGAACAGCGGACTGCGAAGGGTCAGTGGGCCCAGGGATAAGTGAGTCCGGGACTCAGCCATCCCGCACATTCTCCCTCTGTTCCTCGAACCCCTGTGTTTTACTGCAGGGCTCGTTCCGTTCCTCAGTCAAGTTCCTGGTTGAAGGCAGTGTTGTCCTGTGCGTGTCACAGGAGAGAATGGAAGCTGACTGGTGTGCTTTGTGGCCTTGCACATGCATGTCCTTAGATGATGAGCCATCACAATCGTGCAACCGCCTCTGCTGCCGAGAGCAGCTGCTCCCTTGTCTTCCGGGTCCCAGCGGCACAGACCAGTCTGGATTTCCAGCCCTGTGCCTGTCTGTCTCATTCCTCTGTCTGTCTGTCTGCATCATCACTTAGTTTTTAGACGCTTGTGCTGTGTTTGGACTCGGTTCTCTCGATATGTAACCTGCTTGGGGTCTCTAGTCCCGTAGGAGAGCATTTTCCCTCAAGTTTGGAATACTTTGGCCTTTATCTCTTCAAACTTCTTTTCCATGCAGTCTTACTTTTTCCTGCTGGGACTTGCATTGCATGCATATTTAGTCTTCTTTTCAGACTGGACGGGTAATTTTCACTGATTCATTCTCGAGTTCCCTGACCACGTCTCTGGTCAGCTGTTAGCCCCTTCAGTGAAGTTTTTATTTGCTAATGTGTTCTGTAGCCCTAGGATTTTTATTTAGGTCTTTTTATGGTTTCCATTTCTTTGCTGAGATCCCCTGTCTGCTCACTTGTTGAGACCACATTTCTCCAGGATTCTTTAACCCTATTGATACAAGCTGCTTAATGTCTTTGTCAAGTCCAGCATCTCTTCATCTCTGGTGGCTGCCTTTACCCTTCACCGCGGCCACACTCTGCCGTGTCTCTGCATGTCCAGTGATTGTCGTTTGCATGCAGGGATCGAGCAACGCTGGACTTTATCTCCCTCTGGAGAGTGTTTCAGCAGGTGGTTCGGCTCTGGTTCTCCCCTGATGCTCGAGGGCCTGTGCAAAGCTCACGGCGTTGCTGAAGCCCCTCTGACCTAGCGGCCTCGCCCGCAGACCCCGCTTTTCCTGTCCAGGCTGGTGTCAGGTGGTGTTACGGTGGGTCTCACTCTAGGGGGTGATCCTGACTCCAGGGTGCCAGGAGCATGATCGAGGTCCCCCCTCAGGGAGGCTGGACTCCGGGGGTCAGGTTTGTCACTCAGTAGTCACGTGCTGCGTGGCCCTCCATGGTCTGTTCTCTCTGGTTAGCCTCCTTTAACTTCCAGTTCAGGAAGTACCTATGTATTCGAAACTGGTAACCAGTCTGCTCGCTGACTTCGGTTTTTCTGAACCTAACGCCACCAGACTATTTTGGAATGGTTCATGGGGACACCACTCCCCACATTCTCACATGTTGATAACCGTGCCCTCTCTACTTGAAGGTCAGTCTTGATGGCCGTGTGAGTCCGTGGCTCACATTTCTTCTCTTGAGACCCGTATGGGTGTTGCTTCAGATACCGTTTCCTGGGATGAAGTGCTGCTGTCCAAGTCTCGTGATCATTGCTCTTCTCTTGTGCGCCGTGCGTTCTTTACGCCCAGAGTGTTCCTTTCCCTCAAGCTGTTACTTGTCGTTGGAGCCCTCGCTCCCGGTTAGGTTTCTCAGTGCAGACCGTGTGCCTCCAGCGCATGCCGGAGCCCCCGCGTTCGGGGCGTTTTTTGCAGTGACTTTTCCCCTTTCGTTTTCCTCCTCAGAGAGTCCGTCACCCTCTGCTGCATCTTCTTTGCCTGAAGCCTTTCAGTCTCTCTCCTTTTAAAAAAACTTGTACTTTTAATTCTTTTCACCTTCACAGTTCCTTACAAAGGTAGTATTTGTTGTACTTACTTGCTCTTTTGTTCTTTTTAGTTCAGTCTTTTTAATTCTTGGCTTTGTCACCTTATTTCTGAGTCTTGCCAATTCTGATTTTTGTTCTCTCATGCCTGTAATTATTGCCTTAACGTCTTTAGCTTGTTTTGAATGCACACGTTACAACTTACGACTGTTTTTGGTACTTTCGGTGTGTGTGGAGAGGTCCTTCTGCTTCTTTCCTTGTCTCCTGCAGCGCCTCATACGGGCCTCGATTCTGATGCTTTTCAGTTGCTCGCTTTTGTGAGTTTGTTTTCTTGAACTTTTAAGGGGCAGTGAGGTGTGAGGGAGGCCTGGGACTTGGGCCCCTCACACGCTGTTTCTGGAGAGGACCATGTGGGTGCTGGTGTTCCGAGAGTCCATGGCTCTCGGCCCCCGACCCATGCTGATCTGCACCTTCCTCTGCCCCTGCTGTCCCCTCCTGCTCAGCTGGGTTCCTGGGCCAGGAGCAGTGGCAGGTCCTGTGAGGGTTCCCTGTGCTGGGCTGCTGAGTGAGTGGACAGAGCCTCCCAGTTTAGCTTCCGCTATTCAGTGAAGGCCCGCCAGCCCCTGGAGGTGGCAGGCCTGGCGGTGCCCAGCTTCCTCCCTCTGACCTGTCCCACAGAGTTTTGGGACACCCTTCAGGTGCGTGGCTGCTTGTGGCTCACCTTCCCTGGTTTTGCTCTCAACACTGCTGGTCTCGGCGTCACTCTGGCTGCTCTGAGTTTTCTACGGGCCTTCGGCAAGATCCTAAAAAATGCTGCCTGTTACCATCTCCCCAGAACGTGTTGATGAACTTCTCTCTAAATATTTTTCTTTTAATTTAAAGTGTAGTTTCAAGCTGCACTGGAGTTGCAGGAATAGTACAGTAATCCCCTCACTCACTCAGTTCTGAACACTGTCATGTTTTCCTCTCCACCCACCCCTAAGTGCGGTGGATGTGCGTTTGTTATGTACATTTTACATTTACAGGGCGGGGCAAATGTAGGTTTACAGTGTGCGTATGCAAAACAGTTTATTCTTGTGTTGTTATTTGTTCATTGCTGTATCGTTTCCATGTGCGCACACAGTCTGTTTCCCATACGCTGCTGCCCATCACCCCCAAATGCCAGTACTGTCTCCCGCCTGCACCCACGCTGTCTGCCCTTCACCCAGGCAGTCGGCGCGTCCCGCCACGGGCTGGCCCTCAGACGCGGCTCCGCTTCACCTGCGGTCCTGGCGGTGTCTCCCTCCCGGGTCTAGTGCACATGCCTCGTCAGTCCCCTCCGCGTCTGCCTCCGCCGGACAGTGTGGCGATCAGGCCCCGGTGCCCTGCTCCGGTCACCAGCCAGGCGGCCCCCGTGCTGGCCTTCCACCCCGGTGATCTGGCCGCGGTTGTCTGGAATTCACCAGGCTGCTTGTCATGCCCCAGGAGCGATCGGTCTTTAGCGAGGACACGTTGCCCGGCCGGCTGCCGCTTGTGTCCGTAGCGGTGCCAGGTTGGGGGGTCTCCTTCATGCCTCGTCCGTCTCCCCCCTGTCCTGACTAGGGGGTTCCTGTCGCGTTCGGTGGGTGGTAATGAATATTCCCGTTATTTCTAGATTGGTCACTGGACGCTTCTTCACACCGTTTCTATATCCTATGGCAGTGTCGCCCATCCCTTCGGCGTGCCGTTTTTACCTGTGTGTGGCTCGGGGCCCGGGGTGCTTTCCGGGCTGGACAGCCCCTTCGC
Source organism: Desmodus rotundus (assembly GCF_022682495.2). NCBI lineage: Eukaryota > Metazoa > Chordata > Mammalia > Chiroptera > Phyllostomidae > Desmodus > Desmodus rotundus. Next base: position 94,738,565 of record NC_071392.1, read on the forward strand.
GCTGGGAAAGGCTGGGCTTGCGTCGGCGCCACGCCTCCGTGCGTGAGCGTGTGCGTGCTGCATGCTCTGCGCACGCTCCATTCTGTCCCTGGAACGAACTCTGCAGAAGTCCTGGCATAGGTCGCAGTTGGCCGCCGGGGCCTCTTTCCAGCGTCCCACTGTGCCCGGCGGCTCCCTCGGCTGGTTCCCGTGCGTTTGGTGTTCTGCTCAAGGGAACCGACTTCGCCACGTCGGCCGCCTGGGTTCTGGTGTGAGGAAGCAAGGGTGGCGGGGACAGGCAGTCGATCACTCCTCGCTGAGGTGGCGGAACACCCGGAGAGACCGCGGAGAAGGACGGAGGAGGTGGCAGCTTCCCACGGGGTGGGGCGGCGGACCGAGGTGGGGACCCGGTGCCCGCACGTGACCGTGGTGTGTCTGTGGGGTTAGCACAGAGTCCGCATTCTTCATTCCGTGTCCCCACCCTCACTCGGGACCTCTGCCGTCGTCTTTAAAGAGAGGACAGGGAGAGAGGCGTCGTGAGTCGCACCGTTTTGGTGCTGGGGTGGCGCTGCAGCCCGCTGACCCCGCTCGCCCAGCCGGTGTGCAGCCTCCTCCTCCCCGAGCGCAGTAGGGTCATTTCCGCCGAAGCTCTCCGAGCTGATTAGAGACACGGAGCAGCCCCAGTGACTTCACAGGGTCCTGTGTCCCCGACGCGGTGTTGTCCAGTGCGTGTCATTGCTGTGAGCCTGTTTGCTGTAGACTTTGCTTCATTCGTCTTTCAGAATTTAATCTGTTAATACAGTTTTTTAAAGCAGTTTTGGGAAAGTGCAGAGGTTTTCCTTCCCCCCCGGCCACCCCTGCGCCCAGCCCACCAGCTGGTGCGCCCGTCACGGTCAGTGAGCCTGCGCTGACGCCTGGCCACCCCGAGGCTGTGGTTCGCACCGGGGTCTGCTTGGGGGCGCGCCCTGTGGGTCTGGACGAGCGGGTGGTGACAGGTGTCCACCGTGATGATGTCACGCCCGGCAGTCATTACCCTGAGTCCTCCGGGCTCCCCACGTGTCCCTCCCCCAACCCCCAGCACCCGCTGGTCCCTCCCTGTCTCCACAGCTGTGCTTTTCCCAGAAGGTCCCGAGTGGGGAGCACACGGGGTGTGGCCTCTCAGAGTCTCGGGTCCCCCCCGCAGCTTCTCAGATTCGACAGAGCGTTTCTCTGTAGCTCTGACCGGTGTCCTGCTGTCTGGAGGGTTCCCGGTGACTTTCCCACCCATGTGGGGAAGGACGTCTGGGTGGCTGCAGGGCCTGTCAATCAGGAATGTGCGAGCCCACTTGCAGGCTGTCCTGTGGGCGGAGCTGCCGACTCCTTGGTTGAATACCAAGGGGCGTGGTCGCTGGGTCACGTGTGAGCCTGTTTCTTTTCGGGAGAAACCACTGAACTGCCTTCCACAGTGACACCGAAGCTCCGCCTGTGCCCCACCTGCTCCCCACCGGCGGCCCGAGCATCCCTGCTGCTCCCCGACCCGGAGCTGGGTGTCGTCTGTGCTCTGGGGTCTGGCCACTCTGACCGGTGTGGTGGCGTCACGTTTAGTTTGCGCATCCCTGGTGACGTGGGATGGGCGCATCTTCTCGTTCACTCACGTGCCACCTGCATGTTGTCTCTAGGGAGGTTCTGCTCAGGCCATGGCCCATTTTAAAGTGGGTGGTTTTCCTAGTGAGTTCTCAGCGTCCTTGCGTGTTGTGGTTAACAGCCCAGATGTGTCTTTGCAACTTGCTCTGGGCTTGGTTTTTCCTGGTCTTTCCACCCATGCCCTTTTCCCGAGGCCGCGTCTTGTCCAGCCTGTGACAGTTGCTCATCCTTCCTGTCTTTTCTGACCTTGACACTTGGGGAGGGTATAGGGTGGTTATTTAGTTCAGCCCGTTAGTTTGCAATGACCTTATGTCTCCTCATGGTCAAGTCCGGGTTGTGTGGTCATGCTGGACCGTCCCAGAAGTGGTCTGTGTCCTCCTTGCTCTGTCCTGTTGGGAGCCCTGTTGCTGGTGACCACTGAGGACGTGGTTCAGTGAGCCCTGCAGGGGCCCTGCTGTGAAGTGCCTGCGTTCCCCTCTGTCCTTGGTGTCTCACGGGAGGGATGGGACCATGCTGCCGCCCTGCATCTCATCTCGTGTTCCCTCCCAGCCAGAGTTGCTGTGTCAGCTGTTGGGTCGTGGCGTGGGTGTTTCAGTGCAGACAGTGACCCGCCGCTGCCGTCCGTTCTTTCGGTCGCTGTGCCCTCCTCCAGGTGGGCTCCCGTGTCCTTTCAGCACCGGGCTCCAGTTCGGAAGACCCTTTCCCACGTGCAGACTGTTCCAGGCTCATCTTTACTTTCCCTGCCGTGACTGTGGGGTCACCGAGGAGCCTTGGCTCCTTCTGTTGGAGAGTCGCGTGTGGGGAGCAGGTCTGGGCCCTGGTGGCCCCTGCACGGGGGTCCCACTCCCAGCCCCACAGGCCCCCCGCACACACCCTCGTCTGCCCACGCGTACCTGCACTGCGTGCAGGGGTTCGCACTTGGATCTCAGGTTCAAGCCCAAGAGCACGGGGCTCCTCCCAGTGGACCCTTCTTCCTTCAAGGGACCCTGGTTCCTGTCACCCAGTGGGTTAAATGGCTTGTTCAGTCCCGACGGCAGACAAAGGGGTTCGGACTTCCCCCACACTGGGAGGAGGAGGAGGGGTGCTGTCTGGGGTGCAAGGCCCTGTTTGACGAGAGTCCTGTTCAGCCTCACAGTTGCAGGCACAGTTCTTGTCTCGAAGTCACCTCCAGGATGCCCGTCCTCTGGTCGCTGTCTGTTTCCTTCGGGGTCTATTGCCACGGTTTGCTTTTGGGGTGCGGCGTTGCCGTGGTCCGACCGTCAGGGCTGTGTGTGTGCGCACGGTGCTGGCTTCCCGTCCACCACCTCGTTTCCACGGAGCACCCTATGTGTTTTCTGGGGTCCCCTGCCTTCTCGCCGGCCACTGTCTGCCTTTTCATGTGATGTGTTTGGGGCTCACTCAGTGTCCCCATGGAGGGAGCCTCCTTTGGCTTTTCACAGCACGTGGTGCTTCACGGACCGCATGCTGCAGCTCAGTCAGCCATGCGCTCAGACACAGGCGGTGCTGCCCTGAACAGCCTTGTGCACGAGCCTCTTTGTGGTGCTGGGGATGAAGGTCAGGGCGTGGGGAGCTTTGCTGGGATGGCCCAGACCCTGCAGGGGTGCTGCCAGTTGGCACCCCTGTGGTGGAGCCAAGGACCTGTGTCCCCACAGCCGCACCGGCAGAGGCTGTCAGCACAGCTCCTGATGTCCCAGCCTGAGGGGTGCGGTGGGTTCCTGAGCACAAGGCGTGTTCTCAGGACAGAGAGGAGTGCGGCGTTGCCCCAGCCCCATGGCGCGTGGCGCGGGTGGCTGTGTGTCGCGTGGCGCGTCTGTTTGCCTGTCACAGCTTCATCGTGAATTGTGATGTTCAGTGTTGAACAGCGTCTGCCTGTGGCCACTGGGCCTTAGGCTTGCTGTCCTCGGCCGGGACCGCCATCCCGACCCCTTCGCCCCGCGCTCTGTCTGCAGCCTCTGACCAGCACTGCAGGGGCTCCCCTGTGGCCCGTGCGTGGGGACCTCCCCTCCTGTCAGATGGGCATGGCTGACGTCTCAGCCCTGACTCGTCTTGACACTTCGAGGGTGTGTGTGCTGCACTCGCCGCGTCTCCCTGTGAGAGGCGCACTCTTTGCTCAGGAACGGACGGTGCGTGTTTGTGTTCACGGAGGTCTGTGTGGTGCCCAGCGGTCACTTTTGCACACAAACCTTTTTCCAGTATTCATCCCCTGGTTTTCACATGATTGTCCTCTGTCCCCTTCCTTTCTTCGGTGTTGCTGCGCAGTCACATGTTACAGGTGCTCATTTCCATCTGTCTGTCCGTCTGTGCTGTGGCGTCCGCCAGCTCCTCTGGACGGCGTCTGTCCTGTGGCGGAGCCTCTGTGCGGTTTCAGGGCACGGGCTGCACGTGGGTGCAGGGGGTCTCCTCGGCCTGCGGCGGTTGTCTCACACACACTCACTTCTGCAGCTGGGAGGGCCTAGCGCCAGGGCCGCTCTGGTCTCTGCGGCCGCATTCTCTTTCTACCCGGGGAGCGAGCTCGGTCTCTGGCAGCATGCAGCGCTGTGCCGGCTCGGAGAGTGGAGTCTCCCGGGCCACTCTTTCCAGGGCCCTCGGCAGTGGAAGGGCTTTGTTTCTGCTCTGCTTCTGGAATGTTCCCTTGTCGTTCCCGTGCCAGCTCGGACTGGTCCGTTCTCTCCGTCAGGGATCCGTGAGCTCCGAGCTTCGGGTCCGCTTCCTCCGCCCTCTTCCCGGTGGTTCCTGGATCGCTTGCCTCTGCCTCTCCTTTCCTGCTTTGCTGCAGTTTTGTCTGAGTCTGTTCTCCCCCGGGGCACCTTGCAATGAATTTACTCATTTCTCAGACACTTTTGCATTTTCTTTCTGTTTATTTCTTGTGTTTAACTCTTGTTTTCTTCCATTTTTAAATATCTTAACTAATTTTTGAGTTTCTGAATCAAGATAATTTTTCTGTTCTCAGATGATCACGTGTGTTTCTTTATTTTTGAAGGTGTCACCTTACAGGGCGTTGTTTCCCCAGACTGTTTGTCTCGACACGGTGGGTCTTGTTCTCTAAGCTTTTGCTATGGTTCTCCAGACCTGGCTCCTCTCCTTTGGGGTCTTCTGCAAGATCGGTGGTTGGTTGGCGCCCCCTCCTGGCAGCACTGCCGCGTCGGGGGAGCCTGGCAGAGCTGTTGTTGGGGTAGGCCGTGGGGAGGAGTCATGTTCTCTGGCCGTGACATGCTTGTCTCGCAGGACCTTGACCTGCCCTGCTCACCCCCAGGTTCTGAGGCTCGGCCCTTCATTCTCACAACTCGGCACCCCCACCCTGCCACCTCCCGTCTGCACTGTGGGTGCCAGGCCGGCTGAGGGTGTGTGGACGGGTGCAGGGCAGACGTCCCGGTGGTGCTTTTGGACCGTCACATACCACTCCCCGCCCCGCAGCCCGGGGCGCAGCAGACCACACTGGGAACACAGTGTCGTGGGGGTGGGCGGGCCAGCCAGAGCCTGTGTGGGGTGACACTGTCAGCCTGGACGTTGGAGCAGGTGGAGGTGCCTGTCCCCTGGAGCCCCTGTGCAGTACCCTGGCCCCTGCGGGTGCAGCGTGCACTCTCAGCATCATGGACAGGTCCTGGTGGCCCAGGGTGGGGAGGGGCAATCTCAGCCAGAGTGACAAGATCCCCTCCCCCGGGCCCCCTGCAGACCTGCCGTGGGCCGCCTCTGTGCACCCCTGCGGGGTCCCCCCGCACCCCCCCCCCCATGCTTCACGTTTAGTGTTGGCCGCCCATCGGGGTGAACGGGGGCCTTGGTCCTGGACCATCCGTCCTGAAGAGAAACCACCACCTTCCCCGTCCTTTCCTAGCCCCACTGGGGGCAGGGTGTGCACAACATGTCCAGGGTCACTGTGTCCACCCCAGTCAGTGCTCGCAGGACAGGACAGGACCGCACTACTATCCCCATGTTCTCTGTTACCTCAGGCCTCTGCTGGGGCTGCTGTGGGTGGAGCTGTCCTGTGCCCTGGCCTGGGCTGGACCCTCTGCAGCCAGAGTGCCCCAGTGTGGCAGGGAATGTCTGCCCCCTGACCTGGTAGAAAGGGGAGAAGTGGCGGTTGCCCGTGGGGTTAGAGGACATTTGAGCATCAGGTAGGATGTCCTTGAGCACAGGTTTCTGTAGAAGTCTGCAGGAATGTGGGAAATGCCGGTTGCCCCCGCTCGCTGACCTTCAGAGCCCTGGCTGGGCAGAGCTGGCTGGGAGGAGCCCCATCCTAGCCCTGGGGGCACTTTTTTGTCAGAATTTTTGGCAGCAACTTTGATTTTTAAAAATTAATTGCATTAAAATGTTTGTCTTTTTAAAAAGAACTGTACTCGACATACAGTGTTACATTAGCTTCAGGTATACAACATAGTGATTTGCTCTCTATGTGCATCCCACCGGTAGGGCTGCCCCATCACCGTCTGTCACCATGCAGAGAAGGATGGCAGTGTTGACGGGGTGGCGGGACTCATGCCCTGCCCTCGCTGGCGGTTTGGCCCCTGCCCACCCATACCGATCGCACCCATCCCCCTCCCTCGGCCACCACCAGTTTGTTCTCTGTGTCTGCCACTTCCTTTCTTTTCCACTTACTCATTTGTTTTGTTTTTAGAAGATACTGTTTATCTTGATTTCTGACTTTTACCACCTTTAAATTCCGTGCCTGTGGTGCATGCCTCCCCTGTGTCCAGTTCTCAGCAGCTGGACGGAATTTTGGAAGTAGGAACAGCCAGTGTGGCCCAGGTGGAGAGTGTCAGAGACCTGTGGCCCCTGATGGAGGCAGTCATTGCCCTCTTTCTCCTCACCAGGGCTTGGGCCCCCGTTGAGCTCAGGGCGAGGTGGCCTCCTATGCACTGCTGGGGGAGCCGACGCCCCTGCCCCAGGGCCTCCCCAGCAACCCTGCCTGACACTGGCCTTGGCTCCGGCTGCCAGCGGGGCTGACTCGGCCCTCCCCTGAGCTACTTGTCTGCGTCTCGGCCTTTCCAGGCCCACCGGAATCTGCTCATCTCTTCCACAAGCTGCTCCATCGGGTGCCGTGGGCACTTGGGAGAACCACCCAGGAAGCCCGGGTAGTTCTTTCAGTTGGGGAGGAGCCGTCACCGGCGGGCCTGGGTGGTTGGGGGTCCAAGGGGGCCTGCAGAGAGTGCAGGTATGGTGGAAGTCACACCTGAGATACACAAGTCCCCCAGGCCCCCTGGGGACAAGGCTCTGGTCCCCCACCAGGCCAGGCCTTGCCTGCCGCCTGCTGGCCGCTTGCAGCACTGCAGCCTCGTCCCTCTGCTCCCACCTCGATCTTTGAGAAAATGCCATTGTGGTTTTGTATTTAAAATACACACGGGCAACTTCAACTGTCAGGTGCAGGCGCTTGGTTTCCACTCCCCTTGGGAAAATGAAGGTCGTCCAGTTGGGAGCTGGTGGCTCGTGCTGGGACCGCAGGCCGCTGCTGCTGAATGACACATGGACGCTTCCTTGAGGCCCTGGGCTCCCCTCTGAGCCTCAGAGACACCTCATGGAGGCGAGGTGCAGGCCCTCTGCCCTCTCAGACCAGCAGCAGGTCTCCTTCTCCATGGGAAACCGTGGTGACAGCAGAATGCCGTGGCCCGGCCAGCTGGCTGGTGGCCTCTCTGGGTCTGGAATGGAGACCTTGTGGCATTGGGAAAGTGCCTTTGTCACTGAAGGAGGGACTGCATGGCTGGCCCTAGATGCGGCCCTTGCCTGAGCCCCGGACGCCCGCCAGGGGTCGAGGTCCCTGGCTCCCAGCCCAGCAGCAGCAGCCTCTTCCCTCCTCAGGCTGCAGGGCCAGGGTCTGAGCCGGGGGAAGGCAGGCCAGCGTTTGGGAGCGGGTGCCCCAGCCCATAACCCTGTGGGTCCGCAGGGCGCTTATCCCTGCCTCGCCACCCCGTTGGGCCTCGTGAGGCACTTCAGTGTGGGGGGGACTGGCGGGGTGCCGCCTCTGCCACCAGGGTTCCTGGGCACACTGGGGGAGACTCGCTGCCCCTAGGCTTGCCCTCTGGGGCCCTCCCCGGGCCCCACCCTTCCTTCTGCCCTCGGTCCCACCTATCTCTCCCTGTGCAGTGCTGACTGGGCCGCCCTCTTTCTCCTCACCAGGGCTCGGGCCCCGGCGTGGCGGTCCCAGGCAGCTCTGGCGTGGGGGCGCCCCGGCAGTTCACGCGGCAAAGGATCACGCGGGTCAACCTCAGGGACCTCATATTCTGCCTGGAGAACGAGCGCGAGACAAGCCATTCCCTGCTGCTCTACAAAGCACTCCTCAAGTAGCACAGGACGGGCGGCGCCTCCTCGGAGACGCCTGGGACGGTTTTCTATGTTTGCAGACTACGCCTTTTTGTAACGAGCAAGTGGGATATTGTTTCAAAAACAGCCACCTCTTTGCAATGGAACCATTTTATATTCCTGTTTCTAAGTCGACTCTTCACTCGGAGGAAAACCTGTTTCTTTAACAAAGAACACAGAGGCCCACGGGCGCTCTTAAATAAGGACAATTAAATCCTAACTCATCCTTGATTGAGTGGCCTTCTTGCCAAACAAGCCATATATAAAAACTGACCGAATCGTTTAGCAAATAATTAGCTGCCCTCTGTCAGCTCCTATCGGTTGCTGCGTTATCTGTGCGTTTGGTTTTAGTTCAACCCCACTTCCTGCATCGGTGTGCGTCTGCAAGCCGATGACCTCACTTCACTTATTTTATTTTGTATGAGTCAGTTGGCAAAGCAAACTGATTTTAGACTATTTATCTGCCCCTCCCGCCCCTTTGTCCGAGTTCTCGAGGGACGCGACCTGGCGTGGCCGCCGCGGGCCAGCCCCTGTCCTGCCTGGCGGAGCGCGCCCCACGGCTCCTGACCCTGAGCGTGTGGTCGGCATCTGTACAAATGCATTTTATTTGCTATAGTTTGTAAAGCTGTAAAGTTAAAAGAAATGAAAACCTTTTCAGCATAAATATATTTTACTTGCACTGTGTTTTTTAGCTCAAAGTGAAAACTTAGATGAAATAAAATCAAAGTTGAGAAGAATCATCAAGAGACTGTTTCTCAGTGTGAATCAAGTGTTGGAAAACGGTCGGTGTATTTTGTCAGTAACTGTACATAATTTTTGGCACATGACATGAAATGGCTGTGTAAACAAACGATAATTATTTTGCTAAGAGACTGTATGCGAGCTGTGGGCCCCTTTACAGACGTCCAGAGCAAAGCCCCTTCTTTGTACCTATTTTTTTATTACAAATATACTAATTGGTTCTTTATATTTTCAGAGGTTATTGTATTAAATTGTCTATCGATAGGACTTTTATGACTGTAAATACTCGGGCCTTCCCCGTGTGAGCCCCATGGTCGACTTTGACCTGCGCGAGTGCGAGCTGAGTGATCAGTATTTTTTACCGACTCCTGAGAACTGTTACGCCTTTTATTTTGTCTTTTAGGAAACCCTGTCTTTCCATTTTTTCATGTAAATTTTGCACAGTTACTTGTTCATATGTAAATATTTTACTTTCAAAAAATGAAGTTTTTAATTGCTATTGTTTTATATAGGGTTGAAAGAAAATTAACGCCTTTATTAAAAACAAGTTTATCTGTATTTGCTTTGCCTGTTTTTCCCAGTTCTCCAGTTCTAGGTTCTGCTGCCGGAGCCACCGCTCTGGTCCTGCCGAGGTGCTCGCTCGCTCGAGTCAGTGCCCTGGGGGCTCCGGCAGCGGCGCCCTCTCACCCTGTGGGGGGGTGGGGACACACATCCCGTCCCGCTGCCCAGGAGGGCCTCGCGGGCGGCCAGCCCGAGGGCTGCAGCAGAGCTCACACCTGTCGTGCGTTCCCCGTCTGGGCGACCCCGCCGGACATGGATGGACCTGCACTGTGTGGACACTGGGCTCATCCGAGGGATGAGCCAGGGCACCGCTGGGCGAGGCCAGGTGAGGCTCTGGGTGGGGCCTGGTGGCCCTGGCCTGATGTGGGCCCACCGCAGCGTGCGAGGTGGGGTCTCTGGGCCGCTCACTGCCATCTGTCCATGAGGGTTCAGGCCACCCGGTTGGACCGCACCTCCCCATGGGTCCCGTCCGGGGCTCAGCCGCCTGAACCCACAGCAGCGAGCTGCCTCGGGAGCCCTGGGTGTTGGCGTAGCTGGAGTGAGAGTCAGGTTTCACGTGAATTAGTGTGATGATCTCCAGCAAAGCGTGGGTTTATTTACACGTGTGGTACCTGCCACCCCCGTGTCCCAAGGCTGCACCGCTCATGCTGCAGATGACAGGTGTGGGTCATCTAGTTCTGGGGCAGATGTCCCAGGTCCCGACAGGGTCGTGGGGGACGATCGTCCCAGGCACCCCTGCTCCTGGCTTGCAGGTGTCAGGGACACTACTTGGCTCGGGGAGCATCACCCTCCCCTCTATGTGATACGTGTTTGTCTGTCAGTCTCACCGGTCGGCGAATCGGGGCCAACAGTGACCTCAGGTTAACTCTCTGAGCCCTGGACAGGCCCTCTCCGTGTAAGGTCACGTGGGGGTCCAGGGTCAGCGCTCCAGCATGGCTTTCCTGCAGTGGGGGCCCAGCCAGCCCCGCGCCTGCGATGGTGGCCGGAGGACGGTGCTGACCCGAGTTGTCAGGGGCTCAGCAGGAGCAGAGAGGCAGGGTTCCTGAGGCAGCCAGGGGCAGCACACCTGGGGGGAGGGGTGCACTGGAGGGAATGCAGGGAGGAGGGCGGGCTTTACGTGGGTGGGGCTGCAGAAGGCCTGGGCACAGGAACCTGGGCAGGTGGGGTGCTTGGGTGCCGGCACTCGGGACACATGGGAGGGGTCACATGGGGGGTGGGAGGCTTGAGCAGGTAGGGGTGAGGTGTGTGGAGGTGGGGGGTGGGGATGTGCGTCTCCTCCTGGGCTGCCCAGCTCTTCCCGCTGGGGAAAGAGTGCGTGGGGTGAGGTCCACACCCTACCTTCTTGGGGATGAGCCTGGCTGCCGGCGTCGCTGGGCCAGCAGCCCCTCAAACCCCTAGGGCCCTGTTCCCAGACTCGGGGCTCTCCCATGAGAGGCCCAGGCCCAGAGGTTTTTTCTGGTGAGGATAGAGAGGGGCGGGGTGGTGGTAAAATCTCGTGATTTTTCAATGTTGACAATTGTGGCTGGTTGAAAAACGGCCCCCAAAAGGTAGCAGGTTGAACCCCCGGAGCCTGTGAAGTGATCTTATTTGAAAAGGGTCCCTGGGTGGGACGAAGGTAAGGGTCTCGAGATGAGCCCATCGTCTCTTGCCTGGGGGGGCCCTAAATCTAGGGACAGTTGTCCCTAAGAGAGGGAGGCCCAGGGGATTAGAGAAGCCACGTGCAGACAGGGGCAGAGACTGGGGCGATGTGGTCACAAGTCTAGGCCTGGGGCCACTGGACATTGCAGCAGCGGGAGGGACCCCCCTGGAACCCCAGTGGGAGCCCGGCCCCGCCTGCGCCTGGACCTGGCCCAGGGACACCGGTCTCAGAGTTCCGGTCTCCAGATCTGGGGAAGAAGAAATCGACATCAGCTGCCGGCATGTCCTTGTCTCAGTGATGCAGGACACTCACCGGCAGCAGTGGTGAAGGTGAGCTGCAGAGGTCACATCAAGGCGGAGGCGGGCCCCTGGGGCCACCCCTGGGAGAGCCCTCCGTCAGGTGCTGGCATCTAGTGGCTGTCTCTCTGGCATAGCCCCGCAGCAGTGGCCCAGGAGCAGGGCTTTGCACGGCTGGTCACGGCACGGGCAGTCTCCTGCAAGGCCCAGCTGACCCCGTGTCCCACACCAGCTCCTGACCATGGGCCTCCGTTTCCATGGCAACCACTCCTAACTGTAAAAGGGGAAAAGGCAGGGTGGCAGGAAGCAGAGGCCACTCTTGGCTCCGGGTGTAGCAAACTCACTCTCCTGCCTGGTCCCTCGGTCATTGTGCTTCTGGAAGTTTCTCTCCCTGCATCACTGGCAGAGTCCCTCCGTGGGGACTAAGCCCCCTGCTCTTCTGGAACTCCTTCCCGCTTCCAGTGACCATGGAAACTGAGAGGCCAGTGGTCAGGAGCCTGGCCAGGCCCTGCCAAGAGGCAGAGACGGACCGGAGGAGCTCGTCCAGTTACAGCGTGTGGCTGTTAAACAGTTCAGCATTTCAAGGGGTCAAAGGATGGGGGATCTGAGGGCCACGGTGGGGCCGGGTGGGAAAGCCTCTCACGCAGAGAAGTCTGGGGACTCGGCCCCCTGAGGGCCCCCCAGCCTTGCACGGGGACGTCCCCCAGTCAGAGCCTGGAGCGCAGGAGCAGCCGCTCAGCAAGGACGGGCGGGGAGCGCTGGGCCTCACCCCTCTGTCCCCACTCTCACCATTGAGCCAAACTTCCAAGCAGACAGTTTATTCCTCAACAGGCAGAAGTCTCCGAGGGTACCTTCTGAAGCTGCCCAGCTGCAGGGGCAGCACCGCGGACAGCGCCCTGCGGCCTCCAAGAGCCAGACAGCCTGCCTGTGAGTGTGTGGGGCCGAATGTGCCGGGGTGAGTGAGCGGGTAAGTGTGCGGGGGGGGGGGGGGGGGGGGGGGGTGAGTGGGTGGGTGTGGGTACTGGGCCTGGCAGAGGGAAGGGTGCGGGGCCCTTGTTGGGGGCTGACAGAGCCTGCGACAGGCCCAGGCTAACAGGCCCAGGAAGCTGACCTGAAGTCTGCCGTGTGTGTGGCCAGTCGCTGGGCCACCCTGCTCCGTGGGCACCAGGGCCTTGTCCCCTGTCATTCTGGGGGCCCCGTCTGGCAAGGCCCAGTGCCAACCAGACGATTTAATGCTTGTGAGGCCACAGGCTCCCAAAGTGCCCCTCATTCTGATGCTACTCCCAAGGGCTGGGTCAGGATGCGGGTCCTGCCACCAGGCCCTAGGGGGCTGTGGGCTGGGCAGCTGGGGTGGTGGGAGTGGGGGTGTCTCAGGTGGCCCAGGGTAGGCCTTTTTGGGGAGCCCTGGGGCTTGGGGCCCGCTCATAGAGGGGCTGGCAGGATGGAACCACTTGTCCTGCCCCCACCCACGGACCAAGGGACCAGCCAGTGTCCCTCCCTCTCCCGTGAGGCTGCTTCAAACCAGACTGGAGGGTGGAGCCGTGGGGCCGGGCTGGGACGGCTGGCCCACCAAGGCAGGGGCCTGCATCTCCGCCCGTGTGCCCTCAGGGCTGCCGTGAGAGCCCAGCGAGCCAGGTGGCCTGAGTGAGTGTGGTGTGCTCCTGAGGACGGTGGCCTGTGAGTTGAGCGTGTCGCCCTGAGATGCTGCGTCCAGGCTCCCACTGCTGGCAGATGTGTGATAACACCGCCCACCCCTGCCCCGTGGTGTCTCCTCTCAGGGACATTTCCACACCTGGTCCTGCCTCCGTCACTGGCCCCCAGCCTGGCCTGGGTTGTTGGGGTCTGGGCAGCGTGTGTGAGAGCAGCTTCCCAGGGCCTGGGGTGTGCGGGACAGGAGGGGGTGCCTGCCAGGAGCTGAGAGAGGCTGTGTGTCCCCCAGTTGGAAGTCAGGTCAGAGTAGAAGCTCACGTCTCTCTTCGGTAAAGCAGCTCCCACCAGGACTGGGGTGACGGTGTCCACCTGCCAGCAGCAGCCACTGGCATCGCCGTGGGAGGGGCAGTCACTGCGACACCCCAACCTGAACCGCAGGGGCTTTTCGCTTGGTCTCCAGTCTTACGCATTCTCCCTTACCGCCCAGACCTGGCACAGCTCCAGGCCTGACAGGCAGCTCTCACAGCGAGGGGCAGCCCCTCACCCTTTCTCGGTTCAGTTGCTCTGGGTCTGGTGTCCTGGGTCGCTGGGGTGGGGGGTGCTCTGCCGTGTGGCGCTGCCCGGTGGGCTCCACCTGTGGCTTCAGGCCTGTTGCCAGGGCTCCTCCAGCACTGACTCAGGCCAGGGGTCAAGGGCAGGCTGGGTCACATGACCAGGCGTGGCCAATCAGAGAGCTTCCAAGGACAGCTGAGCCTGGGGTGGGGGTGGATGGGCTTGAATTTGGGTTCGAGGCCTGAGGGTTGTAACCAGTTTGAACTAGGCTTCCGTGGTCTCACAAAGGTTTGCCTGTTAGGTAGGATGGGGACATAGGTATGTCATCCCAGTTTGTTGGCTTGTGTTGGACTAAGAACATAGACGTACAGAGACACCAGGCCCGTGCGCCTTCCTCCGCCCCCTTTCCCTGGGCCTCACAGGTGCAAGGCCTGCTGCCTTTGTTCCCCTCTGCCCTCCCAGGGCCCAGGGCCAGGCCCCCGACGGAGCAGCTGTTTCCAGACCCCATGCCCGGCGACGGGTCCCACTGGCAACGCCAAACCCTGCCGTGCTAGTCCGCCCAGCGTCCCCGAGCACCACCAGCTTCTGAACACGGGGACAAAACAAGGCAGGCGAGGCCGACTATTTCAAAGGGGACTTTATTTGCTCCTCAGAGCCACATGCCGGGGTTGCCCCGCACGGGGACGCAGCACCCCGCAGAGCCGCTCCTCCCTCGGAACCGAGACCGACCGCTGGGTGCTAAAAACACATGGAAAACATCGACGCACTTCCCTTTTTTTCATCTTTTCTTTTTTTCCTTTTTTGGTACAAAATGATACAAACAACAATACAAAATAGTTGTGCTGTGGACGTTTACAAAAGAAGTCGGGATGCTGCCTCTCCAACGGCGCGGGACGCGGAGTTGCGGCAGGAACGCATCACACTCCAGAACCTCGCCCCACACAGCCACAGTCATGCAGGCTGCCGCGCGCTTTGTCCATTTCCGAAAGAAACATGCAAAAAAAAAATCCGCACGGAGAGGGAGAGGAAGGAAAAGCAGAATGCGCTCCAGGAACACGGATGGGCACCCTGCCCGCGTCTCGGGCGTGAGCCACGTTGCCGGGCGCCTGCGCACGCGAGGGTGTGTCGTGCTCTCGGGGGTCATTCCTTTCAGCTTGGACAACAGGTGGGACCGCCCCCTCCCCCAGCTTCGGACCTTGGAGAGAACAGTGGTCCTCTCCAGGGACCGAGTGCTGGCTGGTGCTCCCACTAGGGATACCGAGGCATCTCTGGGCCTGACGATTGGCCGTTACCCTGACACTTTGGATGTGCTGAAGGACATGAGAAAGAGACCTAGGCAGACGGGGGGCCCTGGCTGTGGGGGACGCCGACTGAGGCCGGGGCCCTCCCGTCACGCCGCCCTGCGGTGCAAGACTGTCCCGCTCACAGAACAAGCCCCTGCGGGGAGCTCCACCTCACCCTGGCTCTGCCCCGCTGCCCAGGCCGGGCCTCCACGGCCGGGTGGGCCCCCTGGCCAGGGACATGTATCTACAAGCTACGGAAGAGACGTTTGACACTGATTGTACGCTTAGTTAATGCTAACTCGTTGGCCTTGGAACAGAGGTCCGGCATAGATCTGGGAGCGGGTGAGCGCCATCCTTCACTGGCCCAGGGGCTGCAGGATGGGAGGGAGCAGGCGCAGCTGTCTGGGAGCAGGGAGGGGCACAGGAGGGCCCCTGTCCGTGTCCCCAGTGGGCTGCTGTGGCCTCGGCCTGAAGCAGGCCCCTGGCAGTGAAGAGGGGTGGGGGAGGGGAAGGAGCAGAGGGAGCTCGTGAAACGGACGTCCCATCCCTGCTCCCTGTGGACTCAGCAGGGGGGCAGCGAAGGGGTCGGAGGGCAAGGGCTTGGCAGGCTGGCTGCTGCGTCCTGGCCGGGTGGGGCACATCCGTCCCTGAGGTGAGCCCCTGGCAGCCCAGGAGGCCTCAGGATTTCAGAGAGAAGGGCCCACGGCCGCCAGCTCCTGAGCCAGGTTCACACTTGGACCTGTGCCTGGAGAGCGAGCTGGCGGCAGACAAGAACTGGACGGCCCAGCTCCCTTCCCACCTGCTGGACCCCCAGCAAGCTCTTGCCTGGCCATGCCCCGGCCACGCCCCAGCCACGGGACTGGTCTTCCCACCTGACCCGGATGATTTGCATAGCATGACTTAGGGTTGCAGGGGGCCTGGCCACCCCTGGGCAGGCTGCCCGACATGCATCATGAGACACAGTGACCTGCTCCCACCCCGGGCAGCCATGCCCGGGGGCAGAGTGGACAGAACCCGCCGCAGCCCGGCTCTGGGAGAGCCAGTGGTTTGGTTTGGGGGAGAACCCTGACATCCAGCAGGGACACCCGTGTGCCTCGCTTACCCACGCGCTCGCTCAAGTTCACCTCAAGGCCAGAGCTGTTTAGAAAAGAGGCTGACCATGGAGCAGGGAGAGGCCATGGGTGGAGGAGCGGTTCCGGGACCCCCAGGTGGAGTGGGGGGCACTTGCCTTGCTGCCCCTCGACCTCCCAGGCCCTCCCTGCCCCCAGGGGCAGGCCAGCTTCCTTGTCCTTCATCACCTGGGACTTCCCTCCCCCAGGGGGCTCTGATGCTGAATCCCGCCCCGGCCAGTGGCACCTGTCCCCCTTCCTTGGGTACCCCAAGTGGACCAGGTACAAGGTCAGCCCCTTGAGGGTGCCCCCCTCCTGCATCCTGCTGGCTGGAGGCCCCTTAACGCCCAGGCACGTCCCGGGTGCTGCTGTGCACCCGGCACAAGATCCCCATTGCCGCAGGGGTCCCCCCAGGGGTCCCTGGGACACAGCCCATCGCTGTCCGCCCTGCGGAACTGCCTGCCCTGGCCGTGGAGTGAGTCCGACCGGCACCCCCCGGGCAGGTCCGGCTCTGGGCCTTGAGCCTGGAACCCTCTGCAGCCTCTCAGTGCTGACCCGGGTCCGGGGGCTGCTGTCCCCAGCAGGTGCCACCCGCCCTGCCATGGGTGCACGGGTGGTGGGATGGGGCTCTTGGGCATGCTCCCAGCAGGTCAGGTGCACATGCTTTCCGCCTGTTGGAAGGCCCCGACCTGGGGGGTGGGGGCAGGGGCTTCCCTGGCCTTGGGAGTCTGCACGGCCCTGGGTGGCCGGGGGTGTTGGGCACGGTCTGGGGGCTGGACTGGCACGTGCCCGCTGGGCATGTGACAGCTTCGGTCTGGAGGGAAGGGGGGCTCAGATGCTGGCTGGTTTGGACCAAGGGCAGTGGGGATGTGGGTGGTGTTCGGGGTGATAGCTGTCCCTGGGGGAGGCTGAACGGTCTGACTAGGGGGACCCAGGGGACAGCCAAGGATGGAGACGGCCCCTGGGCAACCCCCACTCCGGCTATTTGAGCATCTTGGTGGGGGTGGCCAAAAACTCAAGTGGAAGCCAGCGCCCAGGGTGGGGCTTCTGGTCGTGGGCTTGGCCACCCCGAGGGGCCCCCCGGAGACCTGACTGTGTGTGCAGATCGTGAAGACGCAGGGGGGCTGTTGCGATTTTGACCCCAAACTATTTTTCCTTTGCAAATTTTGTCAAGCGAGTCACCCCCTTTTTCTCTTAATAAAAGGCCAAAATACAAAAAATAAAGAGAGAGACACATTCTCCCCACCGCTAAATTGGTGCCTTGGGAGCGAGGACCAGCAGGGCGGGGCGGGGCCGACGGGGCGGGGCTGTCCGAGGCAGTCACTCCTGAGTTTGAGGGGAACTGATACGTGCACCGAAAGGCACTTCCACGTTTGTGTTAAACAGTGCTTCTGTTCTAAGAAATTCAAGTTAAGACAGAGTGCCTCTCGCTGTCCTTTAGTGATGGGTCAGCTACCAGGATGGGCGGCAGGGCGACGTGTTCATGCCAGACAGCTCAATGTGGGGGGGTGGGGGTGGGAGCACCCCCAGCACACCACTAAATGACGCGTCTGCAGGGAGGCCTCTGTCAGGCCTGCTCTTCCGGCGTCCGTCCGTCCGTCCGTCCGTCCGTTGGTCCGAGCGCTGGTCCCGCTTTGGTCGGGGGAGGAGAGGTCGGTCAGTCCTCGCCGCCTCCGTACATGTCCGCCAGCTTCTTGAACCGGGGCCCCCAGTCGTTCAGGTAGTTGTAGTCCTGGTCCCCAGAGCTGGACGAGTTGAGGGAGCTGACGGAGCCTGCGGTGGAGCCGCTGCCTTCGTAGTCGAAGACCAGCAGGGAGTCGTAGGGGGGCGCGGTGGGGTCGTTGTCTGCCGCCCGGAGTCCCTGGGGGCCACGAGACTCGGTTAGGGCGGAGGGGGGCTGCGGAACAGGAAGGAGGAGCCCAGGGGAGGCAGAGCTATCAGGGCCCGCACACTGTAGGTGCTCAATATGTGCTCCCTGTGTTTAACCGAAGGGCATCTCGGAGAACAGAGCAGGGAAGCTGTTGGAGGTTGCAAGTTCACTGTCAGCCTGAGGCGGGGCTGGGGGGGCAGGGGGCTGGGGGGGCCCTGTGACTGGAGTTCAGCGCCCGGTGGGTTGTGTCTCCGTGGTCATTGTCACGTGGGGCGTGCACCTGAGGCAGCCCGAAGCCAGAGTTCTGAAGCTGTTAACTCCCCGCAAACAAAATCAGGCTGCAGCGACCCCCCCACCCCGGTGCCAGCCTCTGCCCTGGAGTGCGGGCCCCCCTGGTGGGTGCACACCCCGCTCCCGTGCCTGTGGGTGGGCCAGCTCTGAGGTGCGGGGGCTGCACTGGCCCTGGGAGGTCCCTGGCGGGGTGGCCCAGTGTCCCTGTGGTCACAGCCCTACGCACCTCAGCGCCCAACTCTAAGGGTCGTTGGTACTGAGCTGTTTGTACCGCCTGCTTTCACTTCCTGGGAGAATTAGTCAGGAGTGGGCTTTCTCACAGAAGGTGGGGAGGGTGTCCTTTTGGGGGTAGTGATCGCTGGCCAAGCCGGACTGGGCAGCTGCAGAGGTCTCACTTGTGGCCTGGGACATGCCGTGCGCTGGGGACTGTGTGGGAAACCTCTGTCCCTCTGCTGGGCCCCGCTCTGGTTCAGTTGTGGATGGGACGCAGGTGGGATGTGTGCGTGGCCAGGCCCCGTCCCAGGCACCATTGGAAGCAGGGGCAGGTGCCACAGGACCCTGCACGGGGCGAGTGCCGAGGGCGGGGCTTGCCCATGGCCGACAGAGGCCAGGCCGGATCTGCGTCCCCTCTGACCACCCAGGGCCCAGTGCAGAAGGTGCCGCTGTGGCCTCTGCGTGTTCGCAGGGTTCTACTTTTAGGAGAGGCCCTGCTTGAGGCTCTCCTCTGCCCGAGCACCCACCTCATTGATGAAGTCGCCGATGTCCCCCGGATGGGGCAGTGTGGGCCGGACCGGGTACTGGGGCTCGGCGCCCACGGGCCGCTCATCCACCCGCCGCACGCCGGCCGCCTTGCTCAGCACGTGCTCCATGGCTTCCGGCTGCTGCAGCTGGCTGAGGTCATAGTCCTGGGTGGGGTCAGGGACGGGGCTCGGGAGGGGCCGCAGCAGGGCACAGAAGAGCCCACTGTGCTGCCCCGTCCCCCGGTCTGCCTCCCCTCATGCCTGCATCCTCTCTCTCTGTCCTGAAGGCACGTGTGGGTTGCCTTTGCCGGCCTGGTGGCCCCTGGGGGACCCACTGCCCACGCTGCTCAGCTCCCATGCACGTTCCTTGGGGCAGCCGGGAGCCAGGGCCGCTGCCACCCCTGTTCTTGGGGGGACACTCAGCTTCAGTGGGTAAGGACTTGCCCTGAATCCCACAGTGGCCACGGTGGACCCAGCGTCCAACCTGGCAACTCCCGGTAGCCCCCTGGCCCAGGTGCACGGCCTCGGGGGCGCAGGGTGCAGGGGCGGGGCCTCACCTGGTCCTCCTCGCCGCCGCCCTCCTCGTCGTACTTGAGGATGTTGTCCCGCACGTCGTCCTCGGGGTCGATGAGCAGCTGCTTCGTGTGCCGCTCCTTCTCCCGCCGCTTCATCCACACGACGAACAGCAGCACCATGGCTGTGGGCGGGGTGCGCCGTGAGCCGGCCGTGCGCGCCACGTGCCCGTGCGAGCATGCCACACACGTGTGCACAGTGGCGCCGACACAGCTGGGCCGCACACCTGCGAGAACGTGCATGCACACTCCCACACGTGCGTGTGTGTATTCATGCACGTGTGTGCAGGCGTGTGCACATGTGTGTGGGCAGTTCCTGGGAGTGGGCCTGGGTACATGCATGTCCACACGTGTGCACGGCTGTGGCCGTGTGGACATGGCTTCAGCTGGGTCTCTGCAAGGTCCTTGGTGGGGGCGCTGGGAGACGTGGGCGGCCGGCCGGCACACCTGGCTCCCTGGGATGGCACCCCCGCCCACCCACCCTCCTGTGGCGCCTGGCCCACTCACTCAGCAGCAGGACGATGCAGAGGAGGATGGCCGCGATGGCCCCTGTGCCCAGGCCAGCTGCCGCCACCGCGCCCGTGGCGGTGCAGTCGCCATGGTCGTCACACGGGCACACCTTGACCTTGATGACGGACATGTTGGACAGCGGGGGGTTCCCGGAGTCTGTGACGATAACAGGGACGTCGTACACCCCGGCCTCCAGGTACAAGATGCGCAAGCTGAGCTGGGCGTAGTCACCTGGCACGGGGCAACACGCAGGATTTAGTTCACGGAAGAAACACACAGTGGCGGGTAGCTGTGTGTGACAGTGCCCGCCAGCGGGGAACAGGTGCAGATGGAACCACGGTTTCGGCTAAGAAACTGGGAAAGAGCTGCTTAAAGCAAGCCCACTCCCTGTCGGTGAGGCGGAGGGAGCTCCCTCCTGTCCGTCTGGCGAGGCTGGGAATCCGTGGGGCCTTTCTAGATGCTTCTTCACTATGCTGGCAAAACTTCAGGATTTGGGGCCCTTCTGTACAAGCCCACACCTCGGAACGAGCCCCCGGGAACAGAGCGGTCCAGGTCAGCTGCAAGGACGTTCACCTGGTGCGGCATGGCAGGTCCCCAGGCTCGTGGGGGCTCCTGCAGGCGACAGGCTACGCAGCCCTCTTGTGGGTTCACCTGCTACCCCTGTGGCCTCCCCTTCCAGGGCACTGGGCCCTGGGGGGCTGTGTCGACTCGGTTGGACTCTCCTAGCGCGGGGGCAGGGTGGGAAGGGTGGGGGTCTCACCGTTTAAGCGGGTGATGGTCCAGTTCCTCCGCACGGCGGCGGGGACGAAGGGCAGCTCAAAGACGTAGGGGCCGACGTTGGGGTCGACGTCGGCGTCGGCCGCGGTGATGTTGATGGCATTGAGGTGTGGCTTCTCGCAGATCTGCCCCTCCCTGGGGATCAGCTCCGGGGCGTTGTCGTTGATGTCGATGAGATAGATCTGCAGGGTCCCGGTGCCGCTGGCGGGGGGGACCCCTGTGGGACAGATGCTGTCACCTCGCGGGGCCATGCCTGGTGCTCCACGACCTTGCCCTTAGGGGGCCCGGGAGGCTCCGTGGGGCAAAGCCTCCCCCTGCCCTCCGAGTGTCCGTGCCCCACCCCCAGCAGGGCTCCCCTTGGCCGGACACCCTAAGCTCAGGCTCTCAGGCTCTTACAACCAAAAGGGAGAACCCCGGGAGCCATCCGTCTGCGGGAAGGAGGTGTTTGGGGTTGGGGTGCTCTCCCCAGTGGCTTTCTGCCTCAGTGGGCCCCCGCATGCCTCTCAGGGGCCGTACCCCCCTCCCAAGCCCCCCATGCCTAGGCCGGCAGTGCGGTGGACGTGTGCTGGGTGGCAGAGAAACCTGTCCTGTGCGCCCTCCAGGCGTGGGGGTGGTGACAGCTGCACTCTGACAGTGGCCCTGCCTCGTGAGGGCAGCTCCCAATGCGGAGGCAGGCGGGGCGTGTCAGAAACACACCCCCTGCGGCATGTTCCAGAAAGCACCTCAAAGCACCTTTACCAGACGGGCTCGGCCCCTGCGCTCGGAAGCCCAGACGCTGCAAGACCAGGAACAGGACAGGTGGAGTCTCAACCTGTAGGACCAGCCGTATGTTTGGGGGTCCTCCACGTGTCCCCTAGTCTGGCCTCGGATTCCGTTAGCACGTGCTGCTTCCTAACTGGGGCCCTCCCCCGCCATCCCATCTTCCCCCAACTGGTTCCGTCTGGTCCTGCAGGTCAGCTGGCAGCCCTGGTCCCTCTCCCATCCCCCGGTGGGTTTCCTCCAGCACTTCTTGCTCCTGAAACGATTTGGTCGACTGGTTCCTCACTTGAGTCCCTGAGGCAGGTGGCCCAGTTGTCCCTCAGTGTCCATTTCCCCAGTCTTCCTTACTGAAGGGGACCGGGTCCCCCAGTGTTATCCAGGGTCATCCCTGCCCAACTAGAAGACTGCATTTCTCAGCAGCCCGTGCAGAGGGCCATGGCTTTGTGACTGAGTTCTGGCCTCCGTGAGCTGTGAGGGGAGGTCCTTAGAAGGGGTGTGTCCTCCCGTTTGCTAGAATATGGTCGTGATGGCTGGAGCACCCGCAGCCATTCTGGACCACACTGCAGCTTGCCAAGGACACAGGAGTGGCCAGAGCGAGCCTGGGGGCTCACACCTGACAGTGGGCTGCCTGCTTCCAGCCGCCTTTTATGGAGAGGACATGAACCTGCCGTAACTTGCCGTGTATGGTGTGCTCCGCATGTGCCATACATGTTTGTGTGCATTATACACGGGATTATTGTCCTGTGGTTATGCTCGTGGTATGTGATCCTCATACCCACAAATAACGCGCACCCTTATCGTTCCCCCTAAAACGGGCAAAAAGTGAGCTTGATCCGCGGCACAGTACGGTAACTGTGTGGAGGTTACTGTCATTGCCACGCAGCTGGCCCTGGTTGCAGTGGACACGCTCGGGCCCCTGGAATGTCAGCCGTGCAGGGGGGGGGCCTGCTTGCTGGGGGGTGGTGCCCGCACTGCGCAGGGCTCAGGGCTTGTCAGCGGTGACAGTGCAGCCTCAGTTCACAAGTGGGGGAGCTGAGAAGCAGCTCGGCCATAACAGGGCTGGGATGAACCCTGGCTTCCCCGGTGCCCCCAAGTGAGTGGCCATGCGAATGAGCGCTTGGGCCTGGGTGGTGGGGCCAAGTGAGTGCTGCGGATGCACGCAGGGGGCACCCCGAGGCATGACGAGGCCCCACCTCCCCCCAGCCGCCCCTCTGGGGGCCGGTGGGCCTCCCTCGGTCTCCCTGCCAGAGCCCGCGCTGCTGGTGAGCACCTGCCAGCACCCGGGGCAGGCTGTACCGTTGTCGGCAGCCAGGAAGGTGGCCTCGTAGACGTTGTTCTTGATGTAGAGGGACTCGCGGTCCAGGACGGCCGCCGTGGTGACCTGCCCGTTGGTGGCGTTCATGTGCAGCCAGCTCGCGGGGTCGGACAGCTTCGAGTATCTGCGAACGGGGGCACGGGAGGTGAGGTTCTGGGCTGGGGGGTGCGGGCCCGGCCTGGAGCGCTCTGGGGCGCCGGCCCACATGCTGGGTTCACCGAGGCTTCCTCTCCAGCCCTGCAGGGCCCTCCCATGGTGGGAGGGTGGCGACTGGGACTCACGGTCACCGAGGTGGATGGGCTACGTGCTCTCACTAGGACCCCAGCAGATGCTCGCATGCCTGCCTTCCACAGGTGGGGAAACCGAGGCACAGAGAGGAGAGTGACCCACAAAGTCGCACAGTAAGGCTGGGGTGGGACCTGCCCTGTGTTGGCCAGGACGCTGCCCCTGGCTGTGGCATCGTTCCCTCGGCCCCCTGCCCTGCGCCACTGTGTCAGGTGGGCCGGTACCCCAGCGGTCCCCAGGGCTGGGTCCCGTTGCTCCCACCTGGGAAGACATGCAGGTGGGGGCCGCCTGGAGCCCTGATGGGGACTTTCTGGTTGTTTGGGCCCCTCTCCCTGGAAGCTGGGGCCTGAGGGGAGCAGCCCCGCGCCCGTGGACCCACCTCACTGCCTGCTGCATGAAGCGGTCGGGGTCTACCGCGGAGAAGGTGGTGAGCGCCGTGCCGGGGGGCACCCCCTCCTCCAGGCGGATGAGCTTGTGGTTGGAGGGGAAGT
The DNA here is from genome assembly GCF_022682495.2 of Desmodus rotundus. Classification (NCBI taxonomy): domain Eukaryota; kingdom Metazoa; phylum Chordata; class Mammalia; order Chiroptera; family Phyllostomidae; genus Desmodus; species Desmodus rotundus. The sequence goes on from NC_071392.1 coordinate 94,761,899, forward strand.
AGGGGGCCTCGTTCACGTCCATGACCGAGATGGTCACCCCCGCCGTGGACTGGAAGGACATCTGGATCCCGCTGGCCAGGGGCGCCTGGTTGGCCACCATCACAGTGAGCATGAATGCTCTGTTCAGCTCGTAGTCCACCGCCTGGAACCGGGGGGGGGGGGGGGGGGGGGGGGGAGGGGCAGCGGGTGAGCTGTGGGTGTGGTGAGGCCGAGGGGGGCAGGATGGTCAGCACCTGCCACCCCTGCCTGTCGGTGCCCAGGGGACTGGTCCCAGGGGACTCCGCCCCAGCCTCCCTTATCTCTGGTCTCCTGCTGGGTGTGGCCCTTGAGAGGAGAGAGTGTGGGTAGGGGACCCCCCACTGATACATGCTGGGCTGGGCCCACACTCTGCTCACGAAGGAACTAAGTACAAAGAGGGATGTAAAAACCAGGTGTGTGTGACCTAGGTGTGTGCACATGAGTGCGCCCGGCCTGCACACAAGACGCGCTGTGGGTCTGGGAGCCTGACGCTGCCACGGGGGAGGGGCAGGAGGGGTGGGAGGCTGCGGCAGAGGTCGGGGCTCTGCAGTAATGGCCCCACCGCCCCCACAACCCCTCGCTGCCCCGGTGCCCTTGGGAGTCCTCGTCCTCTCCAGGCATGGCCACCTCGCCTGCCGAAGGAAGGGGTGCTCCCTGCTACCTCTGGAGACAGTGAGACACTGCCTCCATGCACGGCCCAGCGCTCAGCGTGGCGCCCGGGACATCTGAGGGGCGGCCGACAGCCCCCTTCGCCCACCACACCTGCCCACCACCCAGCACGATGCTGCGTGCGCTCAGGGAGGTCGTCCTTATGGATGGGCCGTGCATTCCAGGAGGCCCCTCGGCCCAAGCTGGCTGCCAGCCTGTCAAGGCACCCGACGCAGAATCCACTGCCTGTCACTCCCGGTTTGGAAGGACCCACTGGGGACTTCGGTCCAGAAACCCTGACCACCCCCTTCACCCCTAGATGCGAAGGTGCGAACCCTCCCTCTCCCCCTGGACTTCACATACCACCAAGCGCCAGCACCCCCCCCCCCCCCCCGTGCCCGTGCGGTGTCAGGTCCACCGCCCCCCACACCGAACAGCAGCCAGCACATCCGCCCCTCGTCCCCTGGTCCCTTTGAGAGCTGGCGCTGCCCTGTTTAAACTCACTGCTGTGTGAAATCGCGGCGTCTTTGTCTACAGCAAGCCCCTCAAGGCTGACTGGCCTCTCTGGGGGTCCGTGTCCCTGAGGGCGTGGGAAAACACTGCAGGTCTGGTGCTAAAAACTCGGCAGCCCGATCAGGACGCCTTCCAGAGACTGCTGTGGCCGAGAAAGGCCGCAGGAGCGTTAAGACAAGGCAGGTTTGTAATGGAGGAAGCAATGGGTGATTTGCCCCAGCAGTTTCAAAGGGAGTGGTGGGGCTGCCTCCACGGATGTGGCCGTGACCTTGCGTGAGGGTGAGGGGGTGGGTACTGTGGGGGGCGCCCTGGGCACAGTGCCAGGGCCACCAGGGCTATGCTGCTCTGGGGACCTGGGCTTGTGGGAAGGGGGTGCTTTCCCCCTGTGCTGGCCGCCCCACCCTCCTGTGGGCCCCTGGGCCCCAGCCTGCTCCCAGCCTCTGCTGGGCCTTGTCTCTGGGCCAGCAGATGAGGCCAATTCTCAGCTTTCGAGTTTAAACCCTCAGGTCCAGGGTGGCCGTGGGAAGAACCTGAGGTCAGTCTGGGGGGTGGGGTCCCCCTGGAGGAGGCTGTGACTTCACGGCTGGAGCGGGGAGAGGGGTGGTGAAGGAGGGCAGAGGGGATGGGCTCCTGCGGAGGGTAGGAACGGTGGCAGATACCCCGTTGGGGGGTGTCTGAGAGCCAGCGAGTGGCTGAATTCTGCTTGGGACACCGTGACCGGGCCGTGGGGACTGTGGGGCTGTGTGCACTCAGCCTGAGGCACTCCGGAGCTGATTTTTAACTTCGCACGCACTGAGATTCACTCGGGAATCTTGACAGACAGTCACGGCCTAAAAGCAGTGTCATCCCCAGGTCCCCTCCCGCAGCCCCCTCAGAGCCACTCTCCCCCCACACAACGCGCCTGGAGACTCGGCTGTGAAGATGGCGAGCGCATCGGCCCGAGTAGCTCAGAAAAGCACCGGAAGGCTCTCCAGATATTAGCCAGCCCTGGCGTGTTGCTGCAAAAATACTCCTCTGGTCGGTAACCGTGGGACACTCCCGCCGTGGAATACCACTTGGCCGTAAAAAAGGAAAACCTCAAGCTTTGCGACAGTGTGGGTGGACCTGGGAGCATTATGCTCAGCGACACGAGCCAGTCACAGAAAGACAAGTACCACGTGGTTTCACTCCCGTGTGGCATCTAATGAACAGACTGAACTAACATGCAAAACAGGGACAGACTCACGGATGGAGAGCAGACGACAGCTAGTGGGGGCAGGTGAGGGGCAGAGGGGGCGAGTGAAAAGGAGAAAGGGCTCGTGGACGTGGGCCACAGGGTGCTGAGTGTGGAGGAGGAGGGGCAATAGGGGGTTAAATGGTAAAGGAGAAAATACAATAAAAAAGGAAAAAAGAGAGACCCCTCCAGGACTGAGCTGGCTCTGTCTCGGGAATGTAAGGACAGCTTGACACCAGCTGCTCTGTGAATGGGTCTCACCCTCAGGGAGGGGCTGGGGGGTGACCTCCTGGGCAAGGTCGGCCTCGGGTCACGTGACCGGGTCCTGGTGAAGCCCGCCTCTGCCACCCGAGGGTGGGGTACCGTCCTTTGTCGTTGGGTGTCAGGGGTGGCATGCACTTCCCCTGAGGGTGTGTCTGCTGAGCTTCTCCTAGGGCCGTGGCGGGGAGCGAGGGGAGCACCCACCTTCACCACGGTGACCAGGCCCTCGTTGGTGACAGGGTCCGTGCGGATGATGAAGTGCCCCGAGGGGTCCCCGCTGATGATGCGGTAGACGGCGTTCCAGTTTGGGGAGTGGGGCCGGTCCCGATCCATCACTGTGAGGTTTGCCACCACCGTCTCCACCCGGTTCTCGGGGACCTCCCCCGCATACTGCAGTGTGTGACAGAAGAGAAAGGCACGGGCCCTTCAGAAGTGGGAGACGTCGGGAGAGACCCGCCACCAGCTGCTCTCAGGCCTTTCCCCATCAACAGAGGGCCGCCACCAGCACCAGGACACACAGGGGCCCGGGGTGTCCTTGCAGGTGGGGACAAAGAGCAGGGGAGTGGCCGCCCTGAGCAGAGCCCTGCTGCTGGTCCAGACTCCAGCCCGGGCTCAGGGCTGTGCTGCAGGTGACAAACTGGGGACTCGGCCTTTTTGGCCATGAGGGCTGCGAGCCAGTCCCGACAGTAAGTGTGGCCCACGTGGCAGGGCAGTGACATGCATAGGGCAAGGCGTGTGTGCACGCGTGTACATGTGCGTATGTCTGTGCTGCCTGGCTACAGAAACCTGAGCACTGCCCCCTGGTGGGAGTCGAGGCTCCGGCTGGCTTCAGGGGCTGCTGGCTTCAGGGGCCGCTGGCCTGTGCGGCCGGGGCCCAGCTCAGAAGACCCCCGAGGCCGCCTTCGCGCTCGGCTGTCTCCGCCTGGAAGTCTGTAACAGTCTGTGGGCAGGGGCTGCATCCTCACTTTGCAAACGTTGCGTGCTCTGCGGGCTGCGTGGGCAGTCCTCTCGCTGTGCAGTGTGACTTCGAGCCACAGAACCGGGGGACGAGGGCTGTGCAAATGCCTCAGGGGTTCCGGGGGCACTCACAGCAGTGCCCATGCCAAGCCCCACTGGTTCCCCAGGGTCGTCCTGCTCTTACTCCCGCTCACTGTGGTGAGAGAGGTGAAGACCCCCGGGGTGCCACAAAAGGAGGGGCCCAGAGTGTCAGTCCCAAGTGCCAGGCACCGTGCCAGCCGCTGGCCTCTCCCAGGTGGATGGCCCCCTCGGCCCCGTCCCTCTGGGGGTCGCAGGAGGGGAAAGAAGGGGCCCAGAGGTGGCAGCTGGGCTCAGCCCTCATCCTCCCAGAATTCCTTGTACCCATCTGACTTCAGCGAGGCGCCCAAGTCTCCCAGGCTCCCTGCCTCCAGCCCCGAGGGCTTCCGTCCCCGAGAGTCACGGGCCTGCGGTTTCATGGCACAGGCAGAGCCGCGGTCCTGAGTCTGATTCCTTCCGGGTGTGGGGGAAAGTGTTCGAAGGGTCTAGTTTAAGTCGTGCAAGTTTAACAAAGGTTCTGGAGGGAGGCCCCTGCCGGTAAACCCAGGGCAGGGTTTTCTTCCGGGCCTCTCCCCAGCCAAAACTCGTTTCAATTTAACTGCTCAGATTTTCGGGCACAGCGACAGCTTCGCCCCTGCCTCATGAGATGCGGCGGCAGCGATTTGGGGAGGGGGAACTGTAAGAGGGTCTGCACAGACTTCCTTGCCCCGCAGGTAAATCCTGAAGGCTGATGCGCCCATCCCCAAAGGTGGGCGGATTTCAGATCCCAGGGTGCCTCACAGAACCTGCAGGCTCCCGGGGGACGGTCACAGGAGCACAGAGGCGGATGTGGGTGAGAAGGGGGCCTGGATGCCGAGCGAGAGGTCCGACGCTGACCGCACAAGCCCCTGGGCCCTCCAGCATCCACACCCCCTGGACGCCATGACCCCAAGATGCGCTGTTTCTGTCCCCAATTCTCGGAGCCATCGCTGGTCCCAGCTGCCCCTCAGTGTCGACATGTAACTGGTTCTCCCTACCAGTTATCTCAGGGATCCGGCACCGGGATGGCCAGAGCCGTGACCGCTGGCCCGGGAAGCCCCTGTCCTGCCAGGGTGTGTTCCAGGCCTCACCGTCCTTGGAGTGGGCGGGGCTGCGGATGCCCTGGAGGGGTGCCCACGGACCCCGGCCTGGTGGGGGCAGGAGGGCCTGCATGAGCCCGCTCCAACACCAGGGGCCAATTCTGAGTCTCTAGGCCATCCCTCCAGGGCCTGAGGGTGGGGCAAACCAGCGGTCCTTGGGAGGGATCTACAGGTCGTGTCCCGGGACCACTGGCCCTCCAGCATGGTCCCCCCCATGCCCTCCGCCGTCTGAGAGAGGGCTGAGAGCAGAGTGGGGGGCAGTGCGCCTGCAGAGCGGGAGAGGTTGGATGAGGGTTAATTAACATTTAATAGGAGCCAGATCCTGCACCACCTCTGTCTCAGCTCCTGCTGATTGTCCCTGATTAGGCTCCTTGAAAGCTGCCCGCCCCGTGAGGGGTGTGGCCAGCTCTCAGCCTTGCCCGCCACTGCACCCAGCAGTCTCCCAGGCCTGTCACCCCTCTGGGGGGGATGAGCTTCAGGCCATTCCCCCCAAGAGTTCAAAGATGCCCAGTGACTCCCTGGGACCCAGAGCGTCAGTTACTGGGCGGAAGACCCACACTCAAAGGAGCGGCGTGTTCAGCGTGGGGCCATCTGGATGACGTTCCGGAGGGGCGACACCCATGTGGGCGGTGGACGTCGGCGGAGTGGCTGCCGGTCGGACGGGCAGGAGGTTATGCTGGTGGGAAGGTTCTGTGTCTGCCCGGGGTGGGCAACGGAGGTAGGTGCAGACACGGGTGAAACCCACTGGCCGCTCTCTCGGGTGTGGGCCTGATGCTTAGGCCCCGGGCAGCGAACAGAACTCTCTGAACTGAAGGGGGCCTGTAGCCCTGGAAGTCGATGGGACCGTTGGCCGTAAGGAATGAGAATCCGCCAGCCCGGGGCTGGAGGGTGGGCGAGGGCTCCGGTGTGGCCTGTGCGGGGCCCACTGGGTCCCCATCCTGCCTGCAGTCCCCAGTTTGCGGGGTCACCTGTGCACCTGGCTGGCCACAACCTTCTCCGGCACACCTCGGCGCAAGAAACCCCACCTGTGGACCGGGAAACTGAGGAGTGGGCCGTGATCGAGACAGGTGGGTCTCTGAGGGCTCCTGCCAGCCCCCGACTCCCTGGGGTGCTCTGCACCAAGCCCAGTGGGGACCCAAGGTGACCAGGATGGGGGGCTGAGCCCTTAGCTGCTGGGGTCAACACAGAGCCTCAGGCCTGGAAGCCTCCACTCCCATCAGGGACAATCGGCTGGGCCGCCCCTGCCCTGGTTTCCACGGTGACCACAGTGGCCCAGAGGCTGTTCCCTTGGGGGCCCTGGGGCTCTGGTGGTGGTGGTGGGGTCGCACCCCGACACTGGAGCTCCGCAGGCGGGCTGCAAGGCAGTGTGTGTCCCTAGGAGCAGTGTGCTCGCTCACACCTGGGCCCCTGCCCTGGACCACCCGAGACCCTGACTTGGAAGAGGGGCCTGCAGCGCCAGGGCTGCCCGCCTGTGCCCCATGGCCGCTACAAAGTCACGACAAGGTCGCCATGGGCACACTCTGCAGACAGGGTGAATGGTGTCCCCCCCGGGAGCGCTGTGGGGAGGGCTAAACTGGCCCTGGCCTTGCACAGCTTGGTGGGTCCCAGAGAGAGCCAAGCTTTACTGCTGCCGTCAGGGAGGGTGGCCAGGTGTGGCCCAGGCTGGGATGGGGTCTGGGGCCTGGGCACCGCTGTTCCCCCATGGGTCCTAGGGAGCTGCTCCCCCCATGTCTGCAGCCCCAAGGATGCTGGCCCTGGGCCTGTCTCTCCATTGCCGCTGGCCGCCTGGGAGCAGATGCACCTGCAGCCCCTAGCCCTCTCCATGGGCGGGCCTGGCTGCACCCTCCGCGTGGCGATCTGTGCTACAGCCACCAGGTGGCGCTGCACCCCCACAGCAGAGGGATGCAGGGATGAGGGATTTGGGGACTGTGCGGTGAGAAAGGGGCGCTGGGAAGCAAGATGAGTGTGTGCTCACAGGCCATATTGCAGCTCGTCTGGGGGGCTCTGGCCTGTGAGATGCCTTCACGGGAGGCTGACTGGCCCAGAGGAAGAAGAAGGGGTCTCTCTCTTCCCCCCCACTTCCCTGCCCCCTCTCCCCTCCCATGCACGGCCTCGTCCCTGTGGGGACCCCGGGACTCACCGTGCTCGTGGTGAACTCCGGCGGGTTGTCATTCACATCTGCCACGGTGATGATGGCTGTGGCCGTGTTCGAGAGGCCATAGTTCAGGTTCCCCTCCATGTCGGTGGCCTGGATGATGACTGTGTACTGCTGAACTTTCTAGAAGGAACAGGTTGGGGGAGAACAGGCCATCAGTGTGGGGTTCGTTCACAGGCTGTTGATATTTTTCATCAAAGGAGCATAAGTTCTCCGTGGCTGGGGCCCCTGTCGCCCGTCCCCCAGGAGGCGGCCGGCCGCTGGGCTCTCAGGGTCAAGCCTGGCGGGAGGACGTCCTCTGTGGGGAACGGTGCAGCCCCAGGAGCCGGCTGCCTTTCCGCCTCGGAGGCTCTGGCTGCTGTAAGTACAGATTAAAACAGGTGCCAACAGAGAGGGGGGACACGGGGCCGGGAAGCACGGTGCCGCCTTGGGTTTGGAAAGCCAGGGGTGGGCAGCTTGGAGAGCGGGCAACAACCCCACAGAGGCGAGTCTGGAAGGGCCGTGTTCCTGCGGCATCTTCCATGTCCGGCTGTGGGCAGGCCAGGCGTTTGCACAGGAGACAGGCCCTTCGCCCCCTCTTTGCACAGGGTGGAGCCCACGCTGTTTGTACAAGGCCCCAAGGCATGCGTGGTCCTTGGGCAGGCAGGGGTGCCAACATCAGGCCCCGAAGCCTTCCCCCCGGCCCTTGCCCTAAGTCGGCAGAGGTGGCCTTTTCCACACCTCTGCTCTGAGCCAGCGACCACAGGTGCTACTGGTGTGATGGGTGTCATCCAGCCTGGTGGTGGCTCTCTGCCAGGACCACAGCCCCCCACCCCCTGGCACCATCAGGGGTCCAAAGCAGAAGGGGACCTTATGGCCTTCCAAGTGACAAACGACCTTGAGTCCTCCAAGGTTAAGGGAAAAGGACAGCCCTCAGCCATGCGGCTCAGGGACGTGGGCTCAGGTTCCAGAAACGGGCTCCAGAAAGAGCAGATGCTCAGCAAACTGTCTCCCTTTCCATCCATGCATCCCTTCCTCCCTCCCTCCCTCCATCCATCCTTCCTCCACTCATTCACTCGCTGGCTGGAGTTGCCTTCGTCTGCACCAGTGTGGGCTCAGAACACGCCAGGCCTGAGTCACGGCACCACCCAGCAAGGGCCCCTGTGCCCGGGCGGAAAGGGGGCTCCCCTTCCTCCCGTGAAATAAAGGGGCAGGGCTCTGCCCCAGCTAGGATGTTGCAGGGGCAGGCTGGGGACAGCATCTCAATCCTGGGCCCCTCCACGGCCCGGTGAGGGGCACCAAGCCCTGCCGCAGGAGCTGCCTCTCATCTGTGCCTCCCCCACGGCTGCAGACGCCCACTTGAGATGGGGCCTCGGGCTGCTCCAGGCCCCTCCCCGGGGAGAAGATGCAGAATGCGGTTGATTTTCCCTCAGAGCCACAGGCAGCCTCGCCCTGGGAACTTCATTTCTCACGCAAGTTCCTTTCGTCCTTCACAAATCGGAGTTCTCCCTCCCAGGCCTGACCTGGACACTAAGCTGTAGGGCACCTCAGCAGTGTCCCTCCAGAATGGGGCAGGGGGTGTTTCGGGCTCTTTCTGCACCCAGTGGTCATCTCTGGAGGACTGCCCATTGCCTGTCTAAAGACTACGAGGTCCTTCTTGGCAAGGCCTTGCCTATGGCCCCGTGGGCCCCACCACCGGGGCTCTGCCCGTGTGACCACCAGCTGGGAGGGGAGGAGACTGGGGCTGGCTGGCTGGAGCCCTCACACCGCACACCCTGACCTGCCCCCAGGACCAGCCGCCGCTGCAAGGGGCCAGAGAGCAGGAAACAGGGACAGAGGCTGACAGCAAGGGAGGCGTTCGGCCCACAGGGGAGAGGAAGAGGGCGTCCACCCTGGGGACTCGTTCTGCGGCTGCTGAAGGCAGTGGCCCCTGCACGTCAGCTCCTCGCCACCTCCACCTGGGACCGACCCCCGGGGGGTGCTGCTGAGAGGTATGCTATCTCAGAGACAAGGGACACATGAGCGTGCCTGAGGGTGTGTATGCTTGTGCATGTGCACATGTGTATGCAAGCATGCACACACGTGTGCAGCTGTATCCACGTCTGGGTCCATGTACATCCATTGTATGCAGGGGGAGTATGCCCGTGTGTGCAGCCAGCTGCTGCCACTAGAGGGCGCGCTGGGTTGCTGTTGGGAGCCGGGTGGGGTCTCGAGTGGCCTGGGTGGGTGCTGGAAGCAGGAGGCAATGCGGTGGGGGCCCCAGCGGGCCTCAGTGTCTCAGCCTGGTCCCAGAGCACCGGGCGAGGCTCAGGCTCCTCTGCGCGGCATTTGGTTCAGAAAGCATACTTTTTGGACTTGGTCCCTGTCACCATTTTCTTCCCCCAAGCACCTGCAGGAATGGGGGTCGGGTGGCAGGACCTGTGTGCATCCCCCGGAGGGTGGGTGTCCCCTGGCGCCTCTGCACATGGATGCCCTGTCCTTGCTCGTCCCACTGTCACGCAGGGGGTGGGCCCGGCGTGGTCTGTGTGGAAAACCCTGGCTCAGGCCCTGCTTCCCTGCCCCCATGCTCAGCAGCAGGTTCAGGGGGCCGGGTATGTGAGGCTGGTGAGCGAGCCTGCAGCCCTGTCCTCCACTGCCCAGTGCCCGCCGGCCGCCCAATGGAGCCGCAGCGAATTCATTAAAACAGGGCTTGGCCTCTTTCAAGTTCAAGAGGAGGGAAGAAACCGGAAGAAACCGTCTCCGGGGGCTTCTCTGCCTCCCCCAGCTCAGCATTTAAATTTTGCAGAATACCCATCAGTAATGCAGTTGCGGCTTGCCCTAGAAAAGCACTGAGCCTCCGGGCTGCCCTGTACCTCCCGCTCCCCACGAGGGGCTGCGGCCCACCCCCTGCCGGTGGGTGTGAGGAGGCTGGGAGCCTCCCTCTGCACTCCAGCCTGCAGCCCCTCCCCGCAGCCCCCTCCCCGCAGGCTGTGCTTCCCTCTGGGCTGGTGCTGCTCCCTGTGCTGCTGGCCTGGCTGGAGCCTCAGTCCTCAGGCGCTGGGAAACAGCCCCCGGGCCTGGGCCCAGCTTGCGTCCGTCCCACACACTGCTCGGCACCCAGGGACATGTCCTTTCTCACTGGGGCATCGAGACGCTGCCGTCCCCAGAGCAGCCACTGGTGGGCAAGACCTTGGCGTCTCCAACAGAGGAGTGAGTGATCTGGATAAAGTCTGTCCCCACTGCAGGGCGACTCAGCCATGTGGAGGAGTCGAGCCCCCCACCAGTGGGCGCTGGTCTGTGAGCAGCTCTGGCTGGGAAGATGTCATCTGCAGCTGGGATGAATGGCCTGCGGTGGGCTCTGGGGTCACTTTGGCGGCTCCGTCCCCGAGTGCAGGGTCAAACTGGGAATCCAGGAGCACAGACGGGCCTCTTATTGTGTATTTTTTCTTCCATTAGCAGGACGATGCAGTTCCTCCTCTCCTTATCTCCCTGGGACGTGAGGAGAGGAGGCTGGTGGGGAGATGGTGCTGGAAGCCCTGAAATGTGGGGGGCCAGCGTGTTTCAAGACTCCCAAGGCCAGCGTCCCTGGGTGTCTGGATGCATCCCATTGGGTCACAACCCTTGGTACAGCACTGCCCAAGACAGTCACGCATGCTGCCTCCCGTCTCTGCTCCCTGCTGACGCCCAAGCCACCAGACCGCAAAACTCCCAGTGGTGAGCACACACTCCCTCCCCAGAGGGGAGGTCCCCGTGCCCCTGGGAGCCCAAGCTCCGGCAGGACATGCCTGGACACAGGGGCACCAGTGGAGGGGGCTCAGGAGAGCAGGGGGGTCACAGAAGCGGAGGGGTACGGCTCAGCACAGAGGTCCGAGGTCCTGGGGGAAAACAGAGCCTGGGGTTCTAGTCTCCATTGTGAGCTGAGCACGGGGGTGGGGGGGCGGCTGAGTTTCATCCACAGTCACTGGCACCGGCCAGTGGTGGCTGACTGGTCCCTGTGGTCAGGGTGTGCATGTCCCCTGCCCGGCACTGGCCTTAGTGGTCACCACTGCAGAAAACCCCGCCCTCCTCGCAGGGAGCACAGGCGTGTGCCCAGCCAGGCCAGGCCAGGCTGCGGAGCTGCGAGGGGCCTGCCTTGGGCTAGGACCGAGGTCGGAGGGTGGGTCCAGAAGCTGCACACCACTGGGAAATGTGGGGTGTGCACACGTGTGCAGTATATGTACACACACACAAACACACATGTGTACATGTGCACCACCAGCCCTGCCCCCCCAGGGGGGAGTGCGCAGACCGGTTGTTTTGCGCACGCTCTCCTCTGGTGGGCACTCTGCCTCGGTCAGGTTACCTGGCCTCCTCCAGTAAAGCGAATGCCACGTGGTAACGCAGGGAGTCGGGGTCACGGGCGGCGTTGCCGGAAAGCCGAGTGTGTGAGCGTTTCACACGGCACCCAGGGCCGCAAACACAGCAATGATGGAAATGTCCTCCTGGGGTTTCTCAGGCCGATGCTGACTCGTGACTGGTCCCCATGGCCTCCCTGCACAGCCTCCCCGGCCCTGGCCCCAGCCCCGTCCTTCCCACCCGCCGTCCCCACGGCCGGCTCTCGGCCTCACGTCTCATCCCCACAGAGAGACAGGAAACAACGGCAGGTCCAGGGTAGGGTTTGTGTGGGTCCCACAGTCCCGGCGATGCCAGGCTAGCAGCCATGGAAGGTCTGTGGGAGGGGCTTTTCCAGCAGTGGCCTGTGTGCCACGTGCCGAATGCCGCTGGGCGGCCAGCAGGGAGCCCTTCTGCACGGGACGCACAGGGTCCACCCCGCATCCTGCGGTGCTTGGAGGGAGGCCTCTCACGTGCTTCTTCGTGTTTTCTGCTGCTGATGTGTCGCTTCCGTGACAAGAGGGGCAGCCATGGGTGTGGCTGTGGAAGAAGGCCTCGCTCTGACTCGGGCTGCCTGGCACGGTGGGGCACGGTGCCCTGCTGTGGCCAGAAATGCGGGACCCGCCCCCACGCAGCACCTGGCCGCCCCCTCCCAGGACTCTTGCAGAAAACGCAGTTCAGAATTTCCCACGTGGCCATCATGACCCTGCTCCCAAAGGGCCACATGGTCTTGTCACCAAATAATGCCTCCCTGAGTCTGAGCGCTGTGACGCAGTGGGCTGACCTTGGCCGGTGACCCCACTGGCCCTGGACACAGCTGTGCTTGTCGCTCCCCCAAGACACCTTCCTCTGATGAGACTGCAGGGCAGATGGGCTTGAGAAACGTCCCAACGGTGTTGGTTTTGCTTCCCCGAAAGTCTGGGGGGGCCGTGAGGGACTCACAGGGCCCCTACTCGTTCGGGAGGACACTTCAGGTGGAGGACGGCGATGGTGGCCCACATGAGGTCCTCGGAGTGGGATGGACCCCACTGAGGAGCAAGGATGCGGTGGGGCTGGTGGGGCTCTGCAGGTCTTGCTGCTGGGCACTCGGACTGAGAGCTGCCCTAGGCGCGCCCGGAAGTGGAGCCGCGTCCCGTCTCGCCCGGCCCTCGGGATCCTCATTAGGATGCCAGGTAGGGGGGCAGGGCCCGCGGGAGGTGCCTCCACCCCAGCAGGCAAGAGACACTTGAACTGCGCGGCTCCTCCAAGTCTCTCCTGACATTTTAATCGTGTAGAGGCGCTCGATTTACATAGCTCTGCCTAATTAGACACGGCGGCAATTACGTGTGTTGATTTTGCCCTTCCTGGAGACGGCTTTCTCTGTCGAGCGGGAAGCGGGCTTGGGAGAGAAGTGTCTACAGAGGCTCCCCGCAAAGACGCTGTGGCCGCCACCTGTGGACTCGACGGTCTGACGAGGAAGGAGAAAGGAGGCACTGCCCACACGCCCCTCCTAAATTCGCTTGTGTGGACGTCTGGCCAAAGCCAGACAGGCCGGGTCCTGTGGAGGCACCTGCCACGTGTGCCTTCCCTGGGGTCCTGGACCTGGTGGCCGGGGGCAGGGGTGGACGCCCCGTGGGGCAGGAGGCAGAGACTCAGTGGGGAGGGTCACTGAGGGTCAAGGGGTCAACCTCTCCCCACCCCTGGCCTGCACCCCTCACCTGTGAGTGCTGGAGGGAGCCCTCCCCCAAGGCCCCGCTGCCCCTGCCTCCTGCCTGGGTGATTTCCTGTGGGGCTTCGAGCCTGAGTCCTCCCACTGCACTTTCGGGGGAAGGAGTCTCCCTGCTGTGACGGGAACAGGATGTACCTGGGCAGAGTGGGTGGTGGGGGCACCCAGTGGGGACCCGGTGGGGCGCAGGATGGGGGCAGGTGCTGGTCTGGCAGCTGAGGACCAGGAGACGGTTCCGGCGGGACTGACGTTCTCTGTGCCCCCTGTGGTGAGGGCGCCCTGAGAGTCCCCGGTGACGGGCACCCACATTCCCCAGGCGGCTGCAGAGCCTGGGCGGCCGCTGAAGTCGCAAAGGCAGGTGTCAGCGGCCGCAGGGCTGGCGCTCGCGGAGGTTCACTTCGGGACTTGCCCTTTGATGGCTGCGGGCAAGCATCCCCTCTCAGGGCTGTGTCATGTCGCGGGTGACAGCCGCCGGCTTGGTGCCAGTCACATTGATCGGGCCTGATGGCTCTACGGGTGGGGCGGGGCCCTTCCTGTCATGTCCCCGGCTAGCCTGTCTCCCTGATCAGCAGCGCCCGGCTCTTGGGGAGCTTGTCGCCCGTCAGCTCCAGTCTAGTTCCGCCTCTGCCAGGTGTCACCATGGTGCTGCGTGGGGGAGGGAGGCGCAGGAGTAAGCCGGGTTCCTCAGAGAGGGGCCTTGCTGGTGGCTGAGCCCGCCTGCTCGGTCCCCATCCCAGGCCCAGATAGGCTCTCGGTGGACAGCGGCTGCTTTCGGGGTAGGGTTGCCAGGCAGAGCCAGGGAAGCAGGGGCGGGCCAAGCACACGGGGCACACTTGCACTGCAAGCGACTCGCTGTCTGATGCTCAGACCCCACCGGCTGCCTTATGTGGACCCCAGTGGGTGGGGCTCGGCCACTCCCCTGGGGGGGGGGCCTGGGCGGGGGTGGGAAGCCAGCCTTGGTGGGCAGGCATGGTGGGGGACTGATGTGTTTTCAGGGGGACCTTCCTCCACCTGGAGAGAAGCACTGTGACTGGAACCCTCCAGGGCTGTCCGGACGAGGAACACAGCGTGCGGTGCCCGGCCTGGGTGCTGGGGTGGGGGGTGCCCTGCCCACACTGGGTGCTGCCAGGTGTTCGCTGAAGGACTGGAGACCATGGGCTGGAAGTGCTCGTGGGTGGGCAGGGACGCCTCCCCCACCTCGCCGAGCGGCCTGCCGGTCCCCCTACCCCCCCGACCTGTGCCCGGTCACTTACAAATAAATGAGAATCAGGAATGGCCCCCTCTCTGCCCCCAACACAGCAAAGCTAGCGTGGGGAAACTGAGGCACAGTGTCCAGAGCGGGCTCAGGCTGGTGAGCCAGCAGTTCCTCTGAGATTCCAGGTGTGGGAGAGAGTCCGCATCCCTCAGCACCCCTGACTCCCCCTGCTGTCTGCCGGTCCCTTTCCCGCTCTGGACACGCTGTCCGGTCTCGAAGGTCCCCACTGCCCCCTGAGCTCCCGCAGGGCAGGCACCAGGCTGCATGCTCTCCCAGGTGCGGCAGGTGAGAGCTGAGCTGACTGGAGCCCTCCTGCCACCTAGCTCCCTGCACCTCGAGTGCCTGGCCTGCACGCACTGGGCGCAGCTCCTCAGGGCCAGGCTCTGCTAGGCCGGGCAGGAGTCTCCCCGTGTCCCTGCTGGGTGGGCGCCAAGGTCTGCGGTGGGGGGGTGGGGCAGTGAGGAGACCAGGGGTGGATGAGGCTCCGAGGGTCTGAGGTGAGGCAGTGGGGTCACCAGCTGAGGAGGCACAGCCTCTCCACCTCGCCCTGTGCCCCTGCCCTCCCCATTCCCCCCCCCCCCCCCCCCCCCCCCGCCTGCCCTAGGTGGGGTGCCTGTGAGCCAGCAGGGCTCCCCAGCAACTCCTGCGGAGGGGCCTGTGAGCCCAGACACACACACAGGCCCCGTCAGACCACGCTGTTCCCCGCAAAGGGAGGGAGCACGCAGGTGAGGTGACAGCCTGAAGGGGTGCCCTCCCTCCTTGGGGCCTCAGGCCACCCCAGGTGGGGGAGACTGGGACGGGTTTGCTAATGTCTGTGAGGACCTCATGGGGGCCTCCCCTGGCAGCGCAGTTACGGATGCTTCCCCAGCCCATGGTGGCGGCAGGCTTCTAGAAGCTGGCAGGGACAGCTCCTCGTCTGGCTGAGCAGCACTGCCCTGTGGTCACTGGGAGGGTGGGGGGCCTGGCCGGGCCTCCAGTGCACAAGAGGAAGGAGCCCGGACTGCCCAAGGCCCCCCGCTGAGCCCAGCTTCCCACCCCACAGTGTGCTCCACCCCACCCACCATCTTTGTCATCCTAGGCCTGCCGCTCCACCCCTGCCGAGGCGTCCTGAGCACTGCGATGTTGTCTGACATGCCCACGCTGACAGCCAATGAGGACCCTGCTTGGCTGCCGAGTCCCGAACCTGTGCTGACCCCGGGCTGCCTGCCTCCTGCTGAGCCACGAGGCTGCACAAACTACCTTCCTGTGGCTGCCTGGCCCAATCCCCTGGGTGTGGCACCTGGTGCTTCCCAGGATGGGGCCGGCGGCACCCACAGCCTGGCAGGTAGCGAGCCTGAGACCTAGGCTCTGGGCCTTTGGGGTCCCCACCACCACCCCAACCACACACGCCAGCAGGTCACCTCACGTGGGGACCGCTCAGGGGTGTGGCTGGGGGTGAATTCAGCACCTGCTTTGCCGCGTTGTGCCCCGCCCCCCTGCCCTGGGCACGACAGGATGCAGATGCGCCTGCCACCCGGTGCCACTGTGACCGGCCCCCTGCAGAGCTCCGATGTCCCTCCTGGACTGGGGGCCCAGCCTCCCCCAGCCCACGGCGCCCACCTCACCTCCCGGTCCAGGCCGGCTGCCACCGTCACGATGTCCCCCGTCTCACTGTTGATGGTGAACATGTTCTGGGAGGGGCTCTGTGGGCTCTGCGTCAGAATGCGGTACCGCACCATCCCATTGGCCGTGGCGCTGTCGTCGGCGTCGTTGGCGGTGATGGTCATCACGTAGGTGCCTGGACGAGAGAGAGAGAGAGGCTTGAATGGGAGCCATGCATGCCTGCCCCTGCCCGTTCACCATCGCCAGTCCATTGCAGACTCCTCTGGGGCCCAGGGCCAGGCACATACTTCCCCATGCCTGTGCTGGTGCCGCCCACCATCGGAGGGCGCCCCAGAGAGCCCGCCCGCCCCCTCCCCCGCCCCCCCAGGGAACCCTGGAGGTCCTTCCAGAGCTCAGGGCTGCTTGGAGGCCAGCTGCCCTGACACTGTCCTTTCCCAGCAGGGCAGGGCCGGGCTCCAGAGAGAAGCACATGGAGCCGGGGCAGTGGGTCCCGGCTGGAGCCCGTGCCCTCTCTCCTGGCCCACCCCGGGCGTTTGCTGAGGCTCAGCTGGTCCCAAGTGCAGCGGAGTGTGGTGGGAACTCAAGGGCACACAGTGAAAAGCAAGGCCAGGCCAGGGCCCAGGCTGGCTGTGTGGACAGTGAGCACTGATGCGTGTCCCGGCCTGGGTGTGCGGACGGCGTGTGCTGATGCTGTCTCTTGAGGAGACTCGTGGGGAACAGACTGGAAGAGCCCTCAGCAGGGAGGCTGGACATGTGGGACGTAGTGAGTCAGAGGGGTGAATTCGGGGTGCATGTGGGGCGAGTGAGCATCTTCATTTCAGAACCAGGGGCTGGGTGAGTGGCCCACGCCCTCCCTCAGTCAGTGCCTCAGTCTCCCCATCCACGCACTGGGACCGAGGCCTGCAGGGGACCCTGGCACCCCGCCTGTGTGACAGCAGCCCTGGCAGGTCCTGCAGTGTCTGCTCTTCCCCGCCTTAGGAGGCTCTGGTGGGACTGGGAGGGGCGTGCTGGTGCGCGGGACCCCCATCTTCCAAACTGTTGTTCCTCAGCTGGGAAGTCCCAGTGTTGAACACGAGGGGGGGCCTTCCACTGTGGGGTCACGGCTTATTAATGGAGCACTAATAAATACTGATCAGGGGTCCGAAATCTCTGCTGGCTTTTTGGTTAAAAATAAAGGAATCTGTCAGATTGGAGATGAGCAACGACACCCTCTCTTTGTGCTGCCTGCCGAGGGTCCTGGGGTCCACCTCCCTGCAGCCCCGCCCCGCCCCACAGGAGGGCCAGAGTCCGATCACCTTAGTTCCTCATTGAGCCAAGATGGTAATGACTTTGAATTAAGGCCACACAAACTCCTCCAGCTTGCTCTCTGCCTCCCTCTGCCTCTGCCCGGCCGATGGGGAGAGTGGGGGGTGGTGGAGCGGGAGGGGTTCTAAGCACGTGGAAACCTCAGTTCAGCTGGGCCTCAACTGGGTCATGAGCTGCTTGACAAGAAACCCCTGTTTCCAACATGGCCCCTGATTGGCAAACCAGGAAATTAAGAGTTTCCAGGGGGAGCTCTCCCAAAGCGTCAAAATCCTGGGCTCAAGTGAAATTTCCTGGCTCCTGAGAGGAAGTTCTGCCCACAGAGTGTGTGCAGGTGCCTGCAGTTCAGTCTCTGCCCTCCTCTCCCGCTGGCTTCTTGCCCAGGATGGACGGTGTAGGGTTCCTGCTCTCCGCCCTGCCGGGGGGTCTGCACCCCACCCTGCCGCTTGTGGCCTCTGCTTGGCGCGGAGGGTGCAGACCGACGGGCTGGCAACAGACCCGCCCGTCAGTTTCTGCCTCATTACAAAATTGTGTTAGATCTGGGCATCCACCTTCTTGGCTAAGCTCAGAAATTGTATTTTTATTATTTTAAAAATGATTTTATTTATTTATTTTTAGACACGGGGAGGGAGGAAGAGAGGGGGAGACATATCAATGTGTGGTTGCCTCCCACGCGCCCCCTACTGGGGACCTGGTCTGCAATCCAGGCATGCGCCTGATTGGGAATCGAACTGGAGACCCTTTAGTTCGCAGGCCAGGGCTCAATCCACACCAGCCAGGGCAGAAATTTGATTTTTAAAGCCAAATGACGTACTCTTCATAATCCAGTTCGGTCACACTGCGGCGAGCTCACCCGGGGCACCACGCCCCGTCACCTGGGCTGGAGAAGCAGGAGGCAGCTGCCCTCCAAGGCCTCTCTGCGCAGGAGAGAGGCAGGCTTGAATTTTTCTTAGCAAACGAGACAGCATGTCGGGACTGTCCGCTCACCTGCGGAGGGACACCGCTGCCGGACATTGCTTTATTAATTGGGCTGACAGGACCCAGGGAAGGCTGGGCGGGCCCTGCGGGGAGGTCAGGTGCGCACGCCGCCGGGTGCCTTAAAGGATTAATCTCACCAGTCTTAAATTGCAGTTTAATTTGAAAACTAATTCAGCCCCATAATTGGCTTTCTGCTCAAACCACTGAGGCCAAAGATTTAAATTCTTAATATTCAGATGACTTTCAAGTATCTGCGCCATCTGCTGGTCAGTCGGCGGCGCTCACCTGGGGGGCCCTCCGCCTGGGTGGAGATAAAATAAAGACACAGCCCCACTGATGGGACGATCTCTTTAAACGCGGGCCCGTGTTTTACAGGTGAAGGTTTCTTTGACTTCATTCCCCACTTCCAGGTTTCTCTGCTATTTAATGTTTCAAAGTGACATTAATTTCAAAATTTATCAGACCAGCCCTCACACAGTTACCTGGGGGGAGGGAAACAGGAATTTTTCTTAGAGCCTTTCTGAAAAGGAGTATGGAAGCATCTGTTCTCGGGGGCTGGGCTGGGCTGGGTGGGGGAGGGGAGGCAGCCATTCCGATTCCTGGCTGCAGAAGGGTTGGGCCCCGGGCAGGACGAAGGGCTGGTCTAGTTGGGAGGACCGGCCCTGAGGTGGGCCCTGAGCCCTGGGACAGCAGGCTGCTGCATCGTGTGGCAGGAGGCGTGTGACTCAGGGAGTCGGTAGGACCAATGCCCGGCCCATGCAGAATGCTGCAGCCTGCCTCCCTCTGTGCGGGGCGGGCCCTACTGGAGGCCCCGCAGAGCTGCCAGCTGAGCAGTGGGCTCCAGGTGTGCTGTGAACCGGGTACCACTCAGGAGTGCTACTCCGTGTTCTCAGGTGGCCCTGACGCTCCAGGGCTCCCATGGGGCTGGGCGGAGGGTGGGCCTTCACTGAAAACCTCCCCCGCTCAGTACACAGTGGTGAAGAAAACAGACATGTCTCTGCCCAGCCCGGGGAAATGGGGGTGGGAAAGGAGTGGTAGAAACTGGCAACACCGTGACTGAGAACTAACAACTGGTAGAGCATTAACGGACAACTTCAAGGGCATGGGTGCCCCTGGGGAGGGTGGCGGGGCGCCGTCTTTACAGGAATCACAGGGGAGCTGAAGGAGGAGAAGGGGCTGTGGCACAGAGACGCAGGGAGGATGTTGGGTCTAGGACAGGGCACATGCAAAGGCCCTGAGGCCCGAAAGACAGTCCATTCCCGGGACCTTGGCGTCTCTGCCTCTGCCCCAGAGTGCACCAGGCTGTTCGTTAGCACGCAGCCCGTGCTCACCTGGAGAGAGGACAGCCTTTCACCGCGAGCGGCCGCACGTGCGCTTCGAGAGCAGGAGGAGCTCGTTTGGGATCAACTCGTTCAGGCAGAAGCCTGAAGAGTTCGGAGGAGGAGAGAAGGCCAGGGGTGTTTACGAGGAAAGGAGGGGACGGTTCCGTCCCTGATGGGAAGGCGCTGCCGTAGGGGCAGAAAAGGCAACACGGTGATGCCGATCCTAAACAACGCTTTTAATTTCCAGCCCGGTAGTTACAATGTGTTTCTTGTTGTCTTTGCACACAGTTGTCTGGGATGCAGTGTTGCCCTTGGCCCAGTCCAAAGGTTATTTTGCCTTTTCATTTTTCTTTTTTTTAGAAAGAGAGGGAAAGGGAGGGAGAAAGAGACAGAGAGAAACGTTGGTGTGGGAGGGACACATAGATTGGCTGCCTCTCGCACGCCCCCTACTGGGGACCCAGCCCTGCAACCCAGGCATAAGCCCTGATGGGGAATCGAACTGGTGACCTTTTGGTTCTCAGGCCAGTGCTCAATCCACTGAGCCACACCAGCCAGGGTGTGTGTGTGTGTGTGTGTGTGAATATAAATATATATTTCTATATATACTTAAATACGTATAATACATATAAATATAAACAAACAAACAAACAAACAAACAAATAAGTATTTTTGCTGTTTTAACATCCAAAGCTTTGAGGCCTAAGATGTGCAAAGTGGCTCGCCTGGGACAGCAGCTCCAGCTCCATTTTAAAGGGGCTACGTTTCTATATATACATTTACATTAGCACACAGATTTCTGGGTTCCTTAAGTGGGCGATGGGCTCCTCGAGGCGAGGCTCATGATTTTCCTTCCTGGAAAAAGGCGCTCTCTCTCACAGTATGTGCTTTTTCTGGGGAAGCCACCCAGGCTACACACTGCCTTCTCTCCTCCCTCTTCCTGCCTGATGGCACCCAGGTGGGCAGGCAGATGGGGCCCTGGTGACCCTGTGCTTCAGGACAGGGGCACAGAGGCGGCTCTTTTCAATCTGTCTTCTCCAGGAGAGCACATTCGAAGGAGCAGCAGGCGGTCCTTTGAAGATGGGCTGGCACCCTGGAGGACGGCCATGCTGCGGCAGATAGGCAGGCTCCAAGGGGCTGCTGCTTCTGACAGGGACACCTGGCCCTGCGTGAGGTGGCTCTGTGCCTCAGTGCCAGTCCCCTAGGGGCTCAGGGTCCACCCCTGGCAACATACCAGTGTGGGACCAGCTTGGGGCCAGTGGGCACTGTGGGCCCGAGGGGGAGAAGCCAGCCCGACCCGCAGCCGACACCCCGGAGCAGGGCCCCAGCCCCGAGAGTGTGTGGTCCCTTTGCCGTTTCTGCAATTCCTTCCCAGAGAGGTCTGGGGGGGCCTGCCACTGTCACTTACGACGAGAGGGAAGAGATGGGGACAGTTTTCAGCCCCTGGGGCCTCCTGCCTCCAGAGGCCATGTGTGCCCTGTACAGATGTCCCCCGCACCCTTGCCAGAGCGGTCGAGGACCTTGAGCTGGGTCCGAGGCAGTGTCACACAAAGAGGGGGTGCCGTGCTTGCCTCTGAGGGTGGTTCTGGGACCTGAGACAGGCTCTGGGGTCCCCGTGGGCTCCAAGTATCAGTCACATTTAGTCCCAGCACAGTCCTGGAAGGGCACAGGAGTGTGTGGGAGAAGAGGGCCCATCCCAGTAGGAGCGCCAGCCGCTGGCCCAGCCAGACCTTGGCCACCCTGTGAAGGGCGCTGTGGGGCAGGTGCTGGGGACCCATCCCTCTCCAGGCTGCCGGCTCCTCCGGGTTTCTGGGAGCAGACACGGCGGTTTGCTGTTTGTGCCCCGCTAGTAAGTAAGCCAGAAATATTGCGGGGCCGACTTTCTCTGTCGGTTTGTTTTAAAATGACACCAGGGAGGTTTCATCTTCGGTAGAAAATCCGGACACCTTTATGGAGCGTCCTGGGTCTCAAGGAGAGAGGCCCCGCTGCCCCTGCGAACAAGAACCCCCCCGCCCCAAGCCCAGGGGGCGGCTGATGGCAGGTCTCATTCATTTTCTTTGACTGCCTGCAGCTAATCTGCCCGCCTGCCACCTGTCCTTGCCCCTTGAGGGGCTGCGGGGACCGGTCATCCAAGGCTCTGGCAGAAATAATGTCACATCCCTCTCGCTTTGCCGGCACTAGGCCGGCCCTTGGCTCGTGATCCTGAGACAATCAATCGAAAACACAATTCACCTTGTTTGAAGTAACAGCCCCGGAGACAGAACTATGACAACCACCGCCGGCACTGGAGTGATGATAAATGTTCGTCCTTGCTGCCCCAGACAGGGACGCGGCTAACCTCCCGCAGGGCCGGCGGGAGTGGGGGCGGTTGGGGAGGCTGGCCTGTGCCCCGCATTCTGCTCTCTCCCTCCTCAGTGTGCTCGTCCCCGCAGGCCGGAGCCGGAAGGCCTCCTGGGACCAGCGCTCCCTGGACGGCAAAGCCCCCGCCCGCAGGACACAGTTTTACTGTGATCACGCTCCAGGTGTGGCGGGGGGGGGGCCCGCTTGTCTGTGCGAAAGCTCGTGGTTCCGCTGAATCTCAAGGGAAAGCCAGCGTCCTGTATGTCAATGGCTGCTTCTGGTGGCCCCAGGTCCCTGACACATGGCCCAGCTCCCCTGTTCAGCCCAAGCTGGACGTTCGTCCCAGGACAGCCCCCCCCCCCCTCAGGAGACAGCAGTGTGGGGCTGTGCTTCTCCTGGGTGCCCACGGAGATCACCTGGGCGGCTTGTCCGACCGAGCGGGGCCCCACCTGCAGAGAGTCTGCATCAGCGGGTCTGGGCGGCAGGACTCCGTGTCGGCCACCTGTCCGCAGGTGATGCAGCTGGTCTGGGGGCCAAGGTTCCAGCATCGGCGAGGGATGCCGACCCCCACCTGCACCGCGGGGCCTGGCCGCTCACGTTGCCCCGTTGGGCCTTGAGCCCTGACTTTGCCGAAGGGGCGAGGGAAGGGCCTCTCCTTCCACAGCCTGCCTTTCAGCGGGCACTCCGGCCCCAGCCCTTCTCCGTGCCCTGGTCCTCTGACACTTTCGCTCTCAGCCTACAGGTCGCCTCTGTGTTGGGGTGGAGGGTCCTGTCTGAGCCGCATCATCACTGCGATGGCCGTACACTAGATCTGGCCCATCTTCTGTCCATGTCCCTGTCAGGGCCACAAAGGACCTGCTCCCCAGTGCAGCGCCTACATGTGGGGGGCCCCCAGTGGACCCCCAGTAAGTGGACTCATCACCGGGTGGGGCTGGGCTGGGGCTCACCTGGCTTGGAGCCCTCGTCCACGGAGCCGTTGTAGACCTGGTTGAGGAACTCGGGCCGGTTGTCGTTCATGTCGATGACGTAGATGTACAGGTCGATGGGGTTCTCCACCTTGTTGCCGTTCATGTCCACCGCGTGGGCCCGGAGCTGCAAGCCACGCAGCTGGTCAGGGCCGGTGCCACCCCCTCTGGGGATGCTCCTAACAGGCCACCTCGTGGGGGCAGGACAGAACAGCTCTGGACCCCTAAGGGATGGGCCGGGTGGGCGTGTGTGGGCTGGGAACGTGTCATGAAGCTTCTCTGGGCCTCGGTTCTCTCCTCTGCAGGAAAGGGGGAGGTCGTGACGTGCAGGAACAGTGGGCTGACCGGAGGCCCCGAGGCTGGTGCCACGGGGACCCCCAGGCCTGCTTGGACTAGTCCCTGCACTCTGACAACCAGGTGCCCGTCCACCTACAGTGCCCGCAGAAAAGCCACCGGGGCCACTCTGGGCTTCACTCCTATTCCTGAGAGGTCAGACCTGGGGCAGACCCAGACCCTGGGGGTCTTGAACTTGTATGGGGCTAAGGTTAACTCGGGGGTTTGCCATGAGTCCACCCTGTTGGTCTTTCACTCCTGGGCTTATCTGTTCTTGGGACACCACGAGGAAACAGAACGGCAGCCCCCTGCTTTGCAGAGAAGGGGCTCCGGCAACTCACATGGGACCATCTTCAAGGTACAAAGCAAAGATACTCTGAACTTAGGCTGGAGGGGTGCAGACAGGCTGCTTCCCCTTAATTTTGGACTTTTATATTAATTAATTCATTAATCCCCCCACCCTGAATTATTGTTCACTCAGTACCCACCCAGGGCCCACATGTGATCACCGCTCAGTGGGACAGAGGGGCCTGGCCTGGGGCCCCTCCTCCAGAGGGAGATGGACACCAAAGAAGAGAAGCCAGACATGACCTGGGTACAGGGTGGCCACTCTCTGGGATTGGGAGGAGGCCAGGCAGGCTTCCTGGAGGAGGTGACGTTTGGGTTGAGCCCTGATGAAGGGGCGGCCAGCAGGTGGCCTGGGTCCAAGGACCCTTTCCAGGGAGTCGTGGGAAGCCCAGCACCACCTTTGGTGAGAATGGCCGAGGAGAAAGTTACCTAGAAACTCCAAAAGTGAGTTCTGGGTTCAAGGTTTCCAACAAGTAATTAAAGTAAAATGAAAGAGGCCTTTCCCCTCAGCCTGGGTTCTCCCAGGAGCTATGCTGCAGCCAGCAGGTGCTGGGGCCGGGTCCTCCCCAGACAGGATTCTGCACGGCTCAGGTGCCCGCCTGACCGGCAGGCTGACAGCCCTGGCTTTGCCGTGATGGAAAAATCTTAGATGGGAAGATAGGTGTCGGGACGCCCCATGAGGGCTGGGAGGGCTGGCCTGGGCGCCCCACAGGGAGATCCCGTGAGACTGACTCGCCGTCTGCGGGTCAAAGCTCCCCCGTGTGCCTGCACACCTCAGTCTCTGCGTCTCTGTCTCTCTCCTGTCCCCCTATGTCAGTCTACACGGATCTGTGGGCAGACAGGGGAGTGGACTCGACCTCGAGCCGTGCCGTGCCCACGTGCTGGCGAGCACACAGCCCGTTCTGGGAGCCAGGCTGGCTGGACACTGCTGACGGGCGTGCACCGGCCGTGCAGCTCGCGGTGGGCGGAGCACTTGTCAGGAAGTCTCCGACCCCTGCCAGACAGACGTCAGCTCCCAAAGCCTCAACCTTCCAGCCAGACAGCAGAGTCTAGTCGTGGTAAGGCATGGTGGGGTGGGGGCAGGGTGGGGATGAGGAGGAGGGAGCTTTCTCTGCAGCCATGACAACTAAACCCGAGTCAGTCTAATCTCGAGCAAGGCACACTTGGTCGGCAAGTGGCCTCCTTGGGGGGCCGGGCAGGGCCGGAGAGCTCGGATGCTGGTGAGACTGTGGAGGCCATTGGCCATTCAGGGACAGCGGGCCCCTGCCCGGTAGACGATGATGCAGATGCTGCGTTTGTGTGTGTGTGTGGGGGGGTGCTGTGCAGAGACCTGGAGTCACTGTTGTTTGGGGAGGGGGGCAGGCCTTTTCTCCCCTGCTTCCTCTCTCCTCACTCATTCAATGGGTGTTCACAGGAGCCCACGACAGGCTGAGCATCCCCATCCCTGCAGACCTGGAACCAAGCGATCTACAAGGGCCTGGGCTGAGGTGGAGGGTGGGGAGAACAAGGCCAGAGAGCCGGGTGCCCAGGTCTCGCCTGGCCCTACTTCAGGCTGCAGCCCTGCACCTCCAGCCTGTGCCTGCCCTCGTCCTGCAGACGGGGAGCAGAGCCTGGGGGGCCCCGGCCCGTATGGTGGGTGCCCCCAGAGTGTGAGGATGAGTGGCCTTGGCTTTCCCGGTGCCTCGGGCCCCCTCCCCTTTGCCGCCACAGCCCTGTCAGCCAGGACCCCGAGGAAAGGAGGGGGTGGCCCTTTAAGTAAGCCCCTTACCTTCACTTTCTCCCTCTGTTTCCTCCCCACACACAGCTCAGAGGGACAGCAGGAGGGTGGGAGGGCCGCGGGGACGTGTTCTAGAGCTGGAGCCCATGGGCCTGAGTGCGCAGCCGCCACACGGCCCCCCCACAGGGCCCACGAGTGGCTGGGACTGAGACCTCCTAGGCTGCCACTCTCCAGTGCTCCCTCGCCTGGGAAGGAGGTACAGTTTGAGTTCTCGGGTCCACCCTGACCCCGAGTGAGGGACCTGGGAGCGGTGTCAGCACCGTGGGCACTAGGTGGCCTCCTTTCTCGCAGCCCGGCACTGGCTCAGCAGTGAGTTCCCTGCACAGTGAGGCCCTGGGTGGAGGTACTCACGTGGTAGGAGGCCCGCTCCTCGCGGTCCATGGGCCGGGTGACGTACATCCGCCCGGACATGGAGTCGATGCTGAAGACCTCCATGGGGGGCTGGTCAGCGCCCACGCCGGTGACACTGTAGCGGATGGGGATGTCGTTGTCCTTGTCTGACCGGATCTGGGGGAGGGCGAGGGAGGAGGGAGTCAGCCAGCAGTGGAGCGGGCCGTGAGTCCTGGACCACACTCCTGCCCTTCTTTCCTGCACAACTGGGGCCTCCGCTGGTGCTTCACTGCACTGCCCATCACCAGGGGCCTTGCTGAGTGCCCCCCAGGACACCACTTTCCACGTGAAAGGCTCTGTGGGGAGCAGGGGATGCACGGCAGGGACACAGGACGTCCCAGGCCCTCATGCGATGCCCCCAATGCCCATCAAACCTCAGAACATGCAAGGGCGAGAAAACAGCAGCCACTACGGGGTTTTGAGGGGGGAAAAGGTGGGGACCCAACACATTTATTTACTCCCTGAGTTCTCATCCACACGGAAAGTCATGGATGAGCTCGGGCGTGCAAAGACAGAGAAAAGAGCCCGTTGTCTTGCTCCTGGGCCGAGACCCTGGAAGGTGGGGGGAGTCAGTCCCTGAGAGGCAACCCACTGCGGCGACCTCAAGAATGGGCTGTGACAGAAATGACGCGGGACCAGCCTGTGGACACAGACGTGTGACGCTGACAATGTCACATGCTAAACATAAACATCAGCATCATTTTCACAGAAACTGTGTCTCCTTGAAGAAACAATGGAACACCGGTGACCTGGGTCCCGAGTACCAGGAGAGCTGGTGCAGACGGGGACCCACGGAGGAGAGGTCAGGAATGGGGTGGGGGGCAGGGAGGGCCGTTCACTCGTCCGTGGGGTGTTGGGGGTAGGGTGCGGGCTGGTGAAGCCCACGTAGCATGTCCCTGCTGACCAGGTGATGGGGTGAGCACAGGTCTTTGGGGACCAACAGAGGACCCCGTGGGAGGAAGGAGATGAACGTCTTTGGTTTGGAGGAAGCCAAAGCCCTCGATGGTGGGGGGTGGGGTGGCAGGATGGAGCCACATCACGGACGCTGAGGAGGGTCACAGGCCTCCCCAAGCGAGGGGACGTGCGAGGAAGCTGCAGAGATTTGAGAGGCATCCCCGAGAGGGTCGGCTTCACAGACTGTTATTCACCAGGGACAGGCCTTTGGAAAACACAACGTTAGTCCTAGTTGGGTGGCTCGATTGGTTGGAGCAGCTGAATACCACACGGTTGCAGGTTCGATCCCCAGTCAGGGCACATACGGGAGGGAACTAATTGATGTTTCTCTCCCTCTCTCTTCTTCTTCTCTAAAATCAGTAGGTAGATCCTCGGGTGAGGATGGGAAAAAAAGCAACTTGGAATCAAAGCCAGGGGACCGTGATCACATGTTAGAATGAAACAGACCACGATGGAAACCTCAGAAAGACTCCACCAAGCGAAACTGAGCAGCACCTCTTACTGGAATAATGCAATTAAAACTTAATGCTACCGCTTAAAGGCGTTTAGGAATTTAAAAACATTCTGAAATAACCCTGCAGTGAAGTAGGAATCAAAACAGCATTTAGCGGCCGTTAAAAAACGGTGACGACAAAGAGACCCGTGGCCTTCGTCCAGAGGCTGCGTGACGGGGAACTGGGCGGTCCGAGTGTTGGGGACCCAACAGAATTAGAACAGAACTCTGTTCTTAAAACAGAATGAGAGCGCCGAGCACTGTGCCCGGAAGGACCGGTGTCCTACGGCAGGACGCAGGGAACCCTGGGCTGCCCAGAAAGACAGGTGTGGAGAAACGGACAGATTCAAGAGCTGCATTAGGGGAGAAAATCCTCAAGAAAACAGAGGCGCCTGTGGCAAGTTTAAGAGCAAAATAAAATGAGAGTTTTCTTTTCTTTGTCTTTAAAACAAATTCCTCATCCAAGGATTTGTCTGTTGATGAGATAAACACGGACTGGTTGCCTGCCACGCGCCCCACCAGGGATTGAACCCACAACCGCCAACCAGCGGAGCCGCCTGACCAGGGAAATGGTTTTCTTCACATTTTACTCTTTATATCCATTGGTAACTCAGTTGGAAATCTTAATAAAGCTGATTTTTTGGAGAAAATACGAAATTTCGATCTCGAGAAAAAAGTCGCGAACCCGCAGAGACCACTGTGCTTTGGGAAATTCCTGCGGGAGGCGCTGCAGGCTCCCGTGAGCGTCCCCAGGGGTTGCTGGGAAGTTTTCCGGAGCAGTGTGCTCGAGAGGAACGCCACCCTCCCTCCCGGTCTCCTGTGTCCTCCCAGACGCTGAGAACGCAAGTAAGACAGTGCGAGTGACCGCCGTTCAGATGTGGGCGTGGCAGCAAGTGGGACTCAACTGTCGAGCACGAGGCCCTCGTCGAGTGGGGGCGGAGGGGGCACCGTGTCCAACGTGAGAGTCCCCAGGAGAGGCACCAGCAAAGCAGCTGCAGGGGTGTCGATGTTCTCTCTGCACGTAGGTCGACAATGTCCCGACTTCAAAGGGACTGAGTTTTCTGGCGCCACTTTCTCCTGCAGCATGGTGACTGTCACAGACAAGGTCCCTGAGGCTCCCTGATGAGCGCCCCGACGAGGACCATCCCTGCCAGCTGAGCTCGTGCCAAAAAACATCCCCCCACCCCCCAAAAAAACTCCTGGCTCAGAAACTTCTTCAGGAACTTCTTTCCCGAGCCAGCATGTACCGGTGACGCAAGGGGCCCCCAGCCCCCTGCGGACATGAGTTGGGGGCAAGGACGCCAGCTGCCCCTGCGTGTTTAAGAGCGGCTCCCTCGCAGCAGGACGGGAAACAGGAAATGCCCATTCCCTACAGGAGGGGGCGCAGGCTTCCCCTGAGCGGGTGTCGGGTCAGTCAGTGCGAGCCGGCCGCGGTCTCCTCATGTGCACGTGTGTACTCGCTCGTGCGCACACACACTCCCGTACACACACAGGCCACGTGCACACACAGCTGGAGAGCAGCGTCTTGGCTCAGGGCTTCCCTCTCTGACCCCCTCACTCCACTGTCCGGCAGGGTTCTCTCCCTGGCTCTGCCCCGAATAGCGCCCATCAAACCGGGCTTCAGGCCACGGTCTGGGCACAGAAGCCACCCCTGTGCTGTCCCCTTGGCCATAGAAACCCTTGAACTTGGCTTTTCTCACGTCAGCAGAGCCATCCCTGCCTCCTCCCATTGGAGGTGATGTGCTGGGTCCTGGCCTCCGCCTCCTGCCTGGCTGTCTCACTCATGGCGCTGGCATCCCGGGACAAGGCTCCAGCCCTCCTTTCTCCCCCGCCTCTCACTGCCCACCAGGTAGTGCCCTCCAGACAGAATGGCTGCCCCGACCAGCCCTGGTCAGGCAGCCGGGCGGGGACTCAGGCAGACGACCTCCAAGCTGAGGAGATTTCTGGAGACCTGGTTCTGTCCCCGGGGGGTCGGTGCACAGAAAGGAGGACCTCTGTGGCTGAGATCTGTCTGCTTTCCTCCCACGGAGAGTTTGCATCAAGAAGATTTGGCCACCAGGGAAACGGGGCGAAAGCCAGCAAGTCTAGGCCAGGGAAAGGAAGGCCCGTCCTCGGCCGCCAGGGCTGGGCTGGCCCCTGGGTGCCTGGAGAGCAGCTTAAAGGAGCCCAAGCTCTGTGCGGAGAGATGGGAACTGAGGGATTCATGTAAATAGTCAAGGCTCGCTGCTTGGGAGAGACCAGTCCTACCTTCCGGGAGTGCGGAAGGTTCTAGAAGGGTTGGTGAGTTCAGAGGCTCATCTGACTGCAGGTGTGGAGCAGGGCGCTGGGAGCACACAGTGGGCCCCCACGAGACACAGGCCACTGTGCACTGGGAGGAGGGGGGCGGGTGAGCCGGGGCTGTGGTCCTGGGGACAGGGGCCTGGGCGGGCGGATGACTCGCTGCCAAGCAGCTCCCCCTACACTCTCTGGGCCCATCTTTCACAGGGAAATTTAATTATGGAACTGCTGAAAAGAACCCACCACACATTTAAGAGATTTTATTTTTTTGCAGAGAAATCTCATTACGTTTTGACCACTGGGCCGCATTTGCTTAACTCTCCGGGCACCATTCAGTGAGGCCGGCTGAAACCCGGGCGCGGCACGGCGGGCTCTTTGCTCCAGCTCTGCGAACTCCCCGAGCCCTCCCGCAGTTCGCTGCGTTAAGAAGAAATACTGTGCGAATGAATTCACCAGACCAGGGGACACGGCAGGCAGGCCGCAGGGCCGTGAACAAAGGAGGCAGACAGGCATTTCCATCACACGCCTCCCTTTTATGGCGCCGCTGAGAGTTCTGCTGCTTTGCATTTCTTATTGAGGGCACAACAGATGGTGAAAGGTTAGTTTAAAGGGATGTCTGCATTAAAATAACTTACGGCGCTGGCGACTGCGGTCACCCGGGGACGTCTGCGTGGAGGGCCGCTCTCGTCCTCAGCAGAGGCCGGCCGGACTGATGGATTCTGGAAGAATCCCCCCAAGGAGGAGTATTTGCCTGATTTCAAGTGAACTTGAAACTGGAGAAAAGTCACCACCCGTGATTTCGCATGCGAACACCTTAGAGATTTCCCCCCGAAGCACCGAAGGACAGAACGGGGCGGGGTGACCATCTCACCCAGACTCAGCCAACCGGGAGGACGGCAGGTGGCAGGCTGTGCCCTGGCCCCTACTTCCCCGGGGCCTTTCAGCTGCGCCCCCCTCAGCCCGCCCCCCACGCTGTGTGTCTCTGTGTGCCGGCCCCAGCTGGACAGCCACCGCCCTGGCCCCTGCAGCCCAGAGGCTAGGAGGATTAGAGGTGTCTACAGCAGGGGCTGCCTGTTGGTGGAGTGTGATGAGGGGTGTTCAGTGAGGACAGGGTCAGCGAGAGACCGGGTGGAAGGACTTAGGGGTCCCATAGAGAAAGTCAGGGTGCAGTGGGGTGTTTGGTTTTGCCCATTGCCGTGCACGGTTGCTGGACATGCTCACGCACACGTGCACACGTGTGTGCATCGTGCATGTGACTGGCTCGCTTAGGTGAGAGTGGGTCTGCCTGCTGCGGCTGAGCCTTCCGTGACTCCCGGGCCGGCGTCCTATGGACGCCGTCCAAACCCTGCGGTTCGTCTTTGCCGCGAGGATGGATGGGATTCTGTAGGGAAGAGCCTTAGCTCTTCCCCTCCTGAGATACTAAACGCAGAGATCTTCTGAGAAAACAGAATGTGAACGGTCGTTTCGACCACCTGCCGGGACGCAGGCGGCGGGCTGCCAAGAAGGGAGCGCAGAGATGAGAGACTATTTCACGGAAATGCCTGCTCGTGGCCATGGCCGTGGCCTCAGCTGGTCCTGCCGGCTGCCCTCCAGCGGGGCGGCTTGGTTTTCCTGTGCAGAGTCGGGGTCAGTTCAGGCTCACATGCTCTACACCACGCCCGCCCGCCTGAACACACACAACAGTCTTGGTCCCCAAGGACGGCATGGCCAGGCCTGGCACTGTGCACACAATAGGTGCTCAGTAATTACTGGGTGAACCGATGAAATGGACACACTGCCCGGGAGGAGGGGTGGGCAGACAATCAAACCGTCGACCAGGGACACGTCAGGGGCTGTAGGGAAACCTGAGGCTGCGTGGGGCAGCAAGGGCTTCTGGGTGGAGGAGGACTTCACAGACAGAGCGGAGGGAGGGGGCCAGAGGGGTGCTAGGTGGGGGCCGGGTGGGCGGCAGGCGGGCAGGGCAAAGATGGGGCCTCTCTCCAGGCACCGTGGCCACTGCATCAGGGAGAAAGATGATGAATGGAGCAACAGGGAGGGAAAGTAGAACAGAAAGGGAGGGTCAGGAGAGAAGCGAGGCCAGTGTGGGGAGCCGAACGTGGAGCCCCACTCTGCAGAGGACAGCTGGGACTCTGCCCCCAGCCCCGAACTCCCAGAGCGCCAGTCCCTCCACCGTCTGGTCCAGCCTGTCCTGCTGATGGGGAGCCTGAGGCCCCTGGAGTCCTATCCTGGCCATGCCCCCTCCCTAAGGAGCCCCCAAAAGCAGCGAGGAAACCATGGAGGGGGATGCTGAGCCCGGGAGGTCCCCCCAGGGCCACCTGACTCTCGGCCGGAGCCTCCAGCCCTGTCCCTGCTCTGGGTATATGACTCATGTGTACTGGGACTGCTGAAGCCCCAGGTTCCCCGACGCCTCTGTGCCTCCAAGGCCCAGTACCGGAACTTCCCTTTAATTGCCTTTGAAAGCGATGGTGGAATTGTTGGCAAGTCCTCCGCTTGCCTCTTTTGGCTCCTTGCGAAGTTCAATGTGCAAGCCCTTTGCTGTGGCCCCGGGCGAGTGGCAAGATGCAGCCACAGCGAGTGGCTCCCATCAAATTAGTGGGACCACCACAGGGTGCTGGTGACTGAGGACTGTCCTCGCTTCACCCCAGCTCTTCCTTGATTCCTGAGCATCTCTTTAAGGGGCTGGAGGACGCCTGTCAGCTGGTGCTTTGTGACACCCGTTCCCTGCACGGGGAAGTTCAGCCTTTGACTACTTTTGACTCGGTCCCCGACACAAGCAGGGAGCCCCAGACCGAGATGGGGACAGGCATCTGCTGTCTCGTGTTGGCACCAGCGCACACCGCCACCCACGATTTCTTCAGCTTCATAAATCATGAGAAAACCTTCCAAGTCATATGGACACTAATGAGGCTATGAGTGTGTTCCCATGAAATTGGCTGGGGGTAGGGAGCGAATGAACTGCTTCTCGGAAGTGCCCTTCAGGTGGTACCAGATGAACAAGGGCAGCAGCTACTGAATTTTGGGTGTGGGACGCAGAGGACGTGACTGCTGACAGTGGGGACGGCCAAAGTGGCCATCGCCAGCTTTCCTGGTGACAGAGGCCCAATTCCTCTGGGGGGGATCATTGCTCCCCCATTGGGAGTGGTCTTGGGGACACAGTCAGGTACGGGACACCCCCTGGCCTGCAGGCCGGCCCATGAGCCATGGGGGACCATTGGCTTCTCTCTTTCAAATGTGGATCTTGAATCAAGAATGAATCAGGGGCAAGTCAGGCTGCCCCCCATCCCCGCCCCCACCCTGCACACTGCCTGCCAGCACCCAGAGCCCTGGGGACACCAGCTGGCTGGCCTCTCCTTCCAGCCCGTGTGCAGCCCTGGTGTCCTGGCAGGGCTCTTTCTGCTCAGAGTAGCTGAACTTGCGTCCCATCCAGCACCAAGGGCCGAGTGCCCACCTCTCCCAGCAGATGGGGGCGGAGCCCTGTGAGCTGGGGCCGAGTTGTGAGCTGGGTCAGTGAACCAGGGCTCAGGCTGCCCGTGGCCGAGGAGCAGAGGCAGCAGAAGCATCACCATGGGGACGACCGTGGATGCCTCCACAGCCAGCGCACAGCGCTGGGCGTTGTCGGAGGCACGTGGTGCAGAGAGAGACTCACTCACCCGCCACACAGCTCTACAAGCAGCGCCAGTAACATGAGACCCTCCCCCATCACAAACAAGGAAACTGAGGCACAGGGAGGTCAAGTTGCTGGCCCAAGGTCACCCAGCTCCTAGCACCCGAGCTGGGTCCACACCCAGAGGTCTTCCCTGAGCCCGGGTTCTGACGCTCTGGGCCGTCTGTCTCAGTGGAGCTGACGCAGAGTGCAGTGGGCGGATCTGCCAGGCCTGCGGGCAGCAGCAACGCCCACTGCACCTCGAGACCCAGCCCGGGCCAGGAGGTGCCCCCAGGGACGTCGAGGTGGACAGGGTGCCAGGTGTAGGGCCTGTGCCCCTTCCCAATGACTCTGGACGCCTCCAGCGCCCCCGCCCGGCCCCACTGCAGAGCACTTGCTGATCCAGCTGTGCTTCGTCCCCGCATTTACTTAGCAGAGAGAGCACATCTCACTTCCCAAAGGCTTTGTGTGAACCGGCCACGTAAACAGGCCACGTGCACTATTCTTATGCCGCCAGACAGTTAAGTGGACACCCAAGGAGTCAGCCACTCAGCCGGGTGCAAGGCACACGTTCGTGCTGAAAACGCTGTGCCGGCTATGACGAACGTGGGTGGGAGGTGCCAGCGGTGCCCGTTCGAACGCCCATCCCCCGCGTGTCAGCGCATGTTTCCCCTGTCATCCCAGTGACCACGTAATCCGGGCCACCTTCACGTGGCGTCATGGGCTTTGACTCAGCTGGCCCCACCACGGCCCCTCCTTTGTGGCGGAGAGACCCCCGGGGAGGGTGGGGGCTGGCAGGGGGGCCGCAGCCCTGCAGGGCGGCTGTGCTCCGCTCTCTGCACCATCTGACAAGAAGTCGGGCAGACCCTGGCTTCTGAGTCGGGGTGTGTCTGAGGGGCATGGCAGTGCCCCCCGACTGTGCGGGCCGGCTCCTGCCTCAAGGAGGGCAGAGGTGTGAGGTCTAGCGGGCCTTGGGTTGGAGGTCTTGGGGTTTGGTCACATCTGAGTGTGGACTGCATCTGGCCTGAGCCGGCCTGGTCGCGTGCAGGGCGTTTGGCAAACGCAAGATGGGGCGTGAGGACACGCTGAGGCCACGGCTGTGGGCCCTGCAAGTGAGGCTGAGTGAGGTGTTTGGTTCTGACAGGGACTCCTGCTTCCCTACTGCAGGGGCAGACGACACAGTGGTCCTGTGAATGGCGGCCCACCCCACGGGCTCTCTTTGTCCCACAGTTTTTATAAGCATTTAGATTTTTTGGCTCCTCTTGAAAAAGTGGGATGTCTGGGCCCATGGCAATACCCAGTGGGGCTGAGAAGTACCCTCTTTTCTGGGGTACCTGCTGTTGTGTCCACCGCAGTCCCCACCGTGCCCTATTGTATTACATCAAGCCGGGCCCTGGGCACCGTGAAACCCCCCTCAGCCTCGGCTCCCACAGAGCACCTACTTGGGCTTGACTCTTACAGTTTAACCACAGGCGGGTGGCTGTTGACATGAGGGACACCAGTCCTTCAAGATCCCCTCAGGCTGGCCTGGTGCTGGTCTGGGGGGGCTCAGAGCTGCGGGATCAAAAACCGGCCACTATTTTAGCTCTGCTCTCTCTCTGGCCCTTGAATCCGGGTCCAAACTCAAGACAATGTTTGGCGAGATGTCAGCGCTTCCCCTGAAATCTCATGCATGCTTTACCACAGGTGCCGCCAACCAGTGAGACTCAGGGTGACCCAGCTTCTGGAATGAGGCAGCGATGAGTGACGCGGGGTGGCCCTGCAGCCGGGGTCCAGGGGCCTGGGACTCTGGTCCCCGCCTGGAACAGTTAGTTTACGTGTCAGGCTGGTGGGCCGCAGGGAGCCTGGGCATTTGCTCAAACACCCCCCGGGTGTTCTGAATGAGGCTGATGTTTCCATCAGGGGACGGGGGAGAGCAGACTGCTCTCCCTGAAGTGCTGGGCCAGGTGCGATCAGTCGAAGCCTGAAAAGAACAAAGATGTCCTGCCTTCCTCAAGCATGGGGCAGGGGGTTCTCCAGCACACGGCCTTCGGACGCCATGCCTGCCGTCGCCTCCCCGTGCCTGCAGCCTGCACATGGCAGGCTTTGTTCGCACGGCCAGCCTCCGTCACTGCGGGGGCCAGTTCCTTGTAACGAATCTCTCTCTGCTTCACACGTCCCGTCGGTCTGCGTCTCTGAGAAGTCTGGCTCATGTGCCGTCTTCCCTCCCCACCTGCATGGATGGGCCGGTTGCTTGGTGGTGCCGCTTGCCAGGAGGGCTATGCGTGACCTTCAGCCCGCTGCCCTGGCAGTTTTGTGTTCACCGGTCACAGAGGTGGGGTGCGCATCTCCTGTTGTGTCTGGGGTCTGACTAGCAGCAGGTGGTCCTCATCCATCAGGGACAGGGATGTGGGGGCAGCTGGCCCCTCTGACAAGCCCAGGGGACTTTGGTTGGCCATGCCTGACGGGAGCTGAACCTTCCCACCAACCACTTGGCGAAGCCTGCACATTGCACAGTGACACCCTGAGGGGACGCCCTCCTGTGCCTCCTCGGAGAGGGTGCCACCCACCAGCCCCGCCCTTTGAGGACCTGGGCGGGGGCTGGACCACACCTGTGCTGTGCTCCTCCCCCTCAGAGGCCCTGGGAACTACAGGTGTATCAGGGTACTTCCCCTTTTGGTGAGTTTTTATTTCAGCACCGCAATAAAAATTCCGATAATCTCAACCCGGCGGTAACTCTGCTCTGGAGACACGACGACCTCCTCCTGCTCCTGCTGTCATCAGAGGCTCCACAGCCACACTCACGACACAGGACAAGATGGCCACAGCGCTGAAATGGGTCCACGGTAAAGGCTTCTCTTGCACGAGTGATTTTTCTAGGCATCCACATGCTTTTTATGCTGTTCCCGTGTAATAAACAGAATTCGTCAACACGTGAGAGCGCCGACCTTGGCGTTTGAAGGCACAGTTGCTGCAAATAGGTGAGTTATTAATGAGAGGATATCTCAAATTAAAACTGCCAAGCCTCGCCTTTCTCCCTAAAGGAAGGAAATAAAATACCTAGTCACTCTTGGAGCCCAAGGAGCTGGGAAGGAACCTGCGTGAGGAGCCTCCTTGGGTGCGGATGTGCATGGGAGCATGGCTGATGTGCGGTCCCACCCTTCTGCTTCCCTGTGTCTCACCACTGCAGCTAGAATCATGCCAACTATTTGCTGTCCCAGACTCCCTTGAGCCTCCAGCTGATCTGGGACCAATCTCTGGATGAGCCATGAGGGATAGTCTGTGGGGAATCCTGGATATTTTAGCTTTCCTGACAACAAGCATGAAAAGAAGTGGACAAGATGGCAGGCACGTTGGCAGCACTTTTGCAACCAGAGGACAGAACCCCCCCCCCCCCCCCCCCCCCAGCTAAGGTGGTAGAGTCAGGAAATAAAGGGTGAGTGAGTCCTTGAGAGCGTTAGTGAGCTAGGGAACCATCACTAGCCCCTCTTCACTTCTCATAACACGAAATAAAGGTGGAGTGCTCAGGCCTCTGCAGGTTGGACACTCTGTTCCTTGTAAGGAAAGCAGCCCGTGGGGGCAGAGGAGCAGGGCATTCTTGCCATGAGGCTCTCACCAGGAGAGCAGGGGCTGGCCGGCCAACCACAGGGTCTGCTTCCGAGGTGAACAAGGCTCCCTGTGCTTGGAGAGCCTGTGAGGCTCCCACTCGGCCGGCTCCACACACTCGCGACCATCCCAGTGAGGTGTCCGGAGGAGGCATGGCCGCTCGCAGGCCCGGTCGGCAGGCGCGCACGCCCTAGGAGTTTCCTTGGGAGAGCGCAGAGTCTCTGGAAAACGCACTGCAGACGCAGAGGCCCTGCCCTGCCCCGGCCCTGCCCTCTCAGAAGCACTGTTGGGGGCTGAGATGCGGCTGAAATGCTCTGCGAAGGACCATCTTCTGGGAAATGGAGATGAAGTCGGTGTAGGCAGGTCCACAGAGCCCAGACTTCGGTGGCGGGGCTGGGAGGAGCCAGAGGCCCATCTGGGCAGGTCCGAGGTCTGATGGGGGCACCTGGGAGCTGCTGTGGTGCCACCCTCAGCAAGTTCCAGGGGCCTGTCCCCGACTGCTCTCCAGCAGGCCCGGAGGGGGAAGGCGGACGAGGTGGAGGAATTTTCAAACCCACTGCTGGCTTGTGTCATGAATTAGGGGAACCTGTAAGGTCATGGGTGGGGGGCAGAGACGTGCCGAGAAGCTACCCAGAGAGCTGGTCCGCACCTTCTGTTCCTTGGTCCCTGATAGTCACCAGAGGGGTCAGGAACACTGCCAGGCCCTCATGGGAGACAAAGCAACTTCCCACACTTGTGCTTCACACCTGGGGGCTGGAGGGTAGCCCCACCTGACTACAGCCTGAGAAGGAGCCGAGCGGGGGAGGACAGTGGGCCCCGCTCCGGGGGGTGGGGAGGCTAGACCACCTGGAAGTCTGCGACCCAGGCCCGGAGCCGGGCGAGGGTTGAGGTCTCCTACAGATGCGAGAGCAGGCGGCAGAATCGGGTTGGGGACATAAATGGGCCCTGCAAGCCCAGGCTCGGTGGTGAGGAAACAGCGTGCTGGGGAGCCGAGGACAACCTGTGGCCAGTGTCCGGCCAGCCAAGACCGCCGTGGCCGCGGGTTGCGGTCTGTTTGGAGAACTTCTGGGCTGTTGGCACCTGAGGCGACATGACCTGTGTCCATGACCCTCTAGGCTCCACCAGACTCCACCACCCCCTCCCACTGGGGACGGGCTCCTGCCGAGGGCTGGCCGGTCTCCGGAAGCCAAGGGGTCACCTTCTAGTTCCAGCTACAAGCCCCGTTCCTGCCGGCGCCAGGGCCAACATCCTTGTCAGGAAAGTAATGGGGAAAGCAGGTACACAGGGCAAGTGGGTTTTTAGGTTGGGAGAGGTGGCCGCACCTCCAGAAATGACCTCCCCTTCCCCGTGTTTCCTTCCTCCCAAGGCTGCTGCGCAGACCGAGCACCCTTTCCCGGGACGGTGGCTCCACAGCAGAGCCACACGTGAGCCTCTCAGGGACTCCAGCCGGGGGGCCGCCACAGAAAGCCCCCACTTTGCTTCCTGAGGTTCCTGGGTTTCGGGCGACGTGAAGCTCCTCCGTGCCAAGGCTGAGTGGAACCGCTCCTTCGAACCCCCTTTTGTACACCAGGGCGGCGGAGGCTTTAGTTAGTAAGCACAGGCCCCGAGGCGGCTGGAGACCTGAGCCGGAGGAGCGGATCCGGGGGCCAGCCGCCTCTGCTGGCGCCTTCCTTTCCTGGCCAGGAGTGTTTTGCATTCGATAATCTAGGATTAACAGTTTCAAAGACTTAACATCAGAAAACCAGTGCTTCTTCAGCTTTCCTTCTCCCGTGGAATCTCCCTGGCTGTGGCCTCTGGGGCCTGGAACATGCTGGCCAAGCCTCTAAGAGGTTCGCCACCCCCTGTGCTGCAAGGCGGGTTCCAGGGAAGCAGGTTTCCCATGCGGGGGTCAGGCGGCTGAGGACCAAGGAGTTTAATTCAGGGCGTCCATCCTCCCGAGGACTTGGGGGGCTGCCCTCTCCTGTGGGCCCACGTGTGGTCACGGGAACA
Organism: Desmodus rotundus; assembly: GCF_022682495.2. Classification (NCBI taxonomy): domain Eukaryota; kingdom Metazoa; phylum Chordata; class Mammalia; order Chiroptera; family Phyllostomidae; genus Desmodus; species Desmodus rotundus. The sequence goes on from NC_071392.1 coordinate 94,800,444, forward strand.
GGAGCTGCTGGAATCACTACAGCTGTCATCTGGGGGCTGTGCCAATGCGTCAGGGTCACAAAGCACGGTGTACCATGTGACAAGGCCTTGTCACCTAAGGGGGGGGTGACCCCAGGGCCGCCGCTCTGAGGCCAATTCGCCCTGGAGGCTTGGCCATCAGGGGAGAAGGCCTTGGTGGGTTGCATAGCCCAAGCCCTTTCTGCTGGGAATCCCTCCCTGTCCCCAGCGCCCTCGGGCACACCCTAGGTCCATTTAGCACATTCCGGGAATCTTCCGGCATCCTTTTCACTGGTTCTGAGGCCCTGGGCTGCTGCAAAACCAGGCAGGCGGTCGCTGGGTTACGGACGGGAAGAAACCGGGTTCTGGAGCTGCGTCCTGCACCCATGCCTGTGGTCACACGGGCACTGGACGCCCTGCGCGGGGCACACGGGATGCCTGCCGTGGGAGGTGAAGGAGCATCGACCTTCACTGGGGTCTTCATGCAGAGAAACGACAGTGTGGAGACTGCCCCGGGCCCCCAGGGCAGGAAAGTGCTGCCTTGGAAATGTTCGCTCGGTGGCACCCACGAGGATGCGCAGTCGCTGCCCCCGGAGGGGCGGGGTCAGGAATTTAGGAAGCCTCCAAAGTGACGGACACCCCCGGGTCTCGAATGTGTATTTCGTGGGTATTCCTTTTTCGGGGGCTCATTTCCACACCACTGCAAAGCAGGGTTCAATCGCTCACAGCAAAGTGCGTGCGGAACCAGAGCTCTGCCTTCCGTCTCCTGCACAGTGAGATTTCTGCAAGTTACTTTGGGGGCCTGCCGTGCACGGTGTGGGAGGCGGGGTGTGCACCAGCTCCTGGGTGGGGGGCAGCAGACACCTGACACCAGACACCAGGGGCTGTGAGGATGCGGTTTGCAGGGCAGATCCGCAGCTGGACCGGCTCCAGCCCGGCTTGCACATCCTCGCTGCGTGACCTTGGGTGAGTGACTCAGCCCCTCTGAGGCTCAGTTTCCTCCTCTGTGATGCTCAGTCCAGCCGACCTGGGGTGTTGGGGGCCAGGCGAAAGGTACAGGTGAGGCACAGCGGTTGGGACCTGGGTGCCCCGACAGAGGGCGCTGTGATCACCCACAAAAGCCCTCGGGGGCGTGAGACACCGTGTGGATTCCTGAGGGCACCCGGTGTGGCAGCTGGATGAGCTTCCTGGCTTGTGAGCAGAGTGACGGGAAGGAGGCAGGGCCACCAAGTACTACAGGGACGAGAAACACATTTTAAATACCCCCTTGGCCTGTTTACACTGCTAATTCTCAGAACTGAAGGGGCTGCCGAGGATGTTAGGGATTCTGTTTGAAATCTGTGGCAGGAATAATTTAAGAGCTCTCTCCGTCCTCATGAGGCAGGAGGCGTCGGTCCGTGAATCCGAGCTGCCCTCTAGTTCAAGTGTGAGACTTGTAGCCCAGCGGCTCCCTCCTGCCCCGAGGTTTGGGCCCTCAGAGCCGTCCTGTTGGGTCAGAACCCCGGGTCCTGCCTGCTCCTGGGTGGCTGTCGTCTTTCCTGACCTGTTTCGGGGGGGGGGCACGGGGTGGCTCTGGGGTTTCTGAGCTAGGCGGCTGCTCAGAAACACACTGGGGTCGGTGGCCAAGGGGGTGGGGTGGAGGCTGCCACCCCAGGAGCAGAGGAACTGAGGGACCCCGAAAGGCCTGTGCGGCCCCCGGTGGGGAGACCGCTGGGACTGATGGTGTGGAGTGGATGGCAAATCGACCAGGGCATCAGGCACAAGCCCCCAGGGGGAAGTCTTTGGGACAGATGGCCGGGCTGCCAGGGTGGGCACCACTGGGCTTACCGATGTGATGGCCTCAGGCAGCCTCCAGGTCCCACTGGGACCCACCCTGTGGGAGGCACCCTCTCGGTCACCTTCCTGTCCCGGCTCAGTGCTCATCTGCAGGTGACCAGGGCTCTGCCTGTGTCCGAGTGACTCCCAGCGTCCTGCCCTAGGTGGGGAGGCCTGCTTCCCGTGCCTCCCCCCTGCCCCTCGGGCTTCATAGCACCCGTGCTGGCCTTGGCGCTGCCGTCCCCTCGAGCTGGGTACCAGGCCCATCTCCACGCCAGACTCTGCCTTCCTGCCTCCTTATTGGTCCCTAAGGAGTCGACTCTCCCAGGGCATCTTCAAGGAGGTGTGGCCTGTTTCAGGTCCCTCCCACTGGGGTTTCTTCTTTGCTGTGTGAGCTGTGAGGGAACAATGAGTTTGTCTTCCTGGGGGTCATGTGCGATTTGCCACGACACTTAGGATCGCAGGTTAATTTGATTTCTGAGTGGAGCCAGCAGCTGGTGTCGTTCCTGGAAGCCCTCTGAGCAGTGACAGAAGGAGGCCCTCAGCTGGGGGGGGGGGCGGGGGCGGGCCCAGTGTTTCAACGCCACGTGAGAGACGCCCAGCCCATGGGGCCACTCGTCATAGCCACCACTATTGACATTCATTTCCCAGGTCCCCTGCCGGGCCCGAGGTGGCTTTCAGTGGTGATGGATGGGCACACATCTACTTTGAACGAGAATGTCATTTTTTGCTGTTGTTTTGGGGGTTCTTGTCTCTTTAGGCCTAGAGAGGGCGGTTTATCATTGAACAGTGGTTACAAAAAATGTCCTTTAAAACAAACTTGTGTGGATAAAGGCGAGTTGATTTAAATAGCGGCACCAGGGAAGTGATAGTACACACCGCATCCGACCAACGGTGGGAAGCGGGAAGGTGGAGCGGGGAAGGCCCTGAGGGCCAGCGCGACCACCACCATGGCCGTTCGAGGCAACAGCCTCGGGAGGGGGCAGCGATAATGGGGCAGCCGCTCCGCAGTGCCCTGCAGGGTTGCTCTTCTGTTGCAAATCACATTAGGAACGAATTCTGCGCGCAACCCCCCCCCCCCCCCCCGCCCCCCCGCTGCCCCCTCCCCGTAAAGCTCCGAGACATGGCGAGATCTGGGAAGGGCAGAGCTGGGACGGCAGGAAACCCCTCCACATCATTGAGATCGAGACTCAGTCCCTTAATGAGCCCACAGTCTCGACATGCTGCCTACGTGGAGGCTTTTCCCGGCAGCGGGGTGCTGCGGCTACAGTGTGTCTTTGCACGGTCCGCACCGCTCTGTTGCAAACAGGCCCAAGGAAGCAGATGTATCCCTTAGCTGTGCGCTCAAAGTCGGACTCTGGAAACACAGACCGCACTGCGGATGCAGCGCTCTTGGACCCAGACCTTGGCGGGGTGAGAGCCCTGGCAGCTGTGGCCTGCCACCTGTCACCCGGCCCGGGCATGCTTTCTCACCCACTGCCGCCTACAACTGACATTCAGCTACAGGTCTCTGAGTGACCAGACCAGGGCGAGGGCCCCTCTCCCTGCTCCCGCCTGCCCATGGTGACTTCTGTTTGGACCGGCCACCTGCATGCTGGCGGCGCATCTGGGTGTGGATCACTGTCTGTGGCAGGCTGGCCCAGCTCGGCCCACCCAGCACGGGTCTGGAGCACCTGCATCCGGGCCAGGCCCCCCAGCCCCCAGCTGGGTGACTGTCATTTAACACCACGGCAGACGGCATTAGTGGCTGAGCCTCTCGAGACATCTCAGGGCTGACGAAGTGCCACGTGCAGACAAAAGTCTCGGTCACCCTTTGACATGAGACAACTTCCAGTCGGGGTGTCCCACTGTGTCCTTGGAGCCTGAGGAGTCGAAATTCCTCAGCGTGTCTGTCTTCTTGCATCTGTTTATTTTCCCCAGGACTACTTGTTCATTACGTCGTGGCCCACGGCCGCAGGGCCTCCCAGAGGTCAACCCTCACAGGGGACGAGGGACTGAGGACCCCCGGCTGGGAGAAGGGGAGCTGACGGGGAAGGGAGATTCCTGCAACCAGTGAGTCGAGCTCCGATGGCGTCCAGCTCAGATGCCTTCCAAACTTGGGGTCCCCGGGTCGGCTGTGCAGAGCAGGGCCCGCCGCCCTGACCGCGTGAACCCGATGCAGACACCGCCGCAAAGAACGAGCCTGGCCCTGCCTGCGGTTCCAGGACGCAGAGACCGTGGGCTTGGCGGAGCCTGCTCCTTCTTCCAACTCTGTCTCCCTGACTTCGTTCCCCACGGCCAGTGGCGTTTCTGCACGGGCCGTCCCTCAGCCTGGCCCATCGCACCAGACGCCCCCGCCCCTAGGCAGCTCCCCGGACCCTCCCCAGCCGGCGGGTGGGGGCATTTCCTCGGCCCTGCAAACTCCTGTATCAGAAACAAGTGCAACGGGTTCAAAATCATCTCCTGTGGTGGTTTCTAGGCAACCCTGTGGTTGGAGGGCTTCTCAGTTAAAATAGACCACCCGCTCCCGAAAGCATCCTTCTGGCTCTGGGAGCCCACCTCCCCTCCACACCCCACATTGGGGACCCCCGGGGGACCAAGGCCCTCCACCTCATCGTCCTCGGGGCCAAGTGCCCCTCTGCCCACCTCGTCCGACCTCATGGGGTACTGATGAAGAGAGATGCTGAGCACACGCGTGACCCTGGTGGTGGGCACCCCGCGCAGCTGCCTTGGTTGGGAGGGAGACTCCCCTCTTCATTTCATCACCACTTGCCCCAGAAATTAACCAGCGCCATGCGGGCGGGTGAGGTGGGGTTTCCCTGTGGCCCCAGAGTCTGCCTGGTGGGGGCGGCATCGAGCCCCCACCTCAGGGCCCAGGCTCTGGTACTGTGGGGGTGTGTGGGTGCCCCTGGGGTCCCCTCACCCCCTGTGGAAGCTCTTAATTACAGAACACAGGACGGGATGTGACGATATGGCCACCGCTGTACCTCGATGCCGCTGAGGAGTCAACATTAACAAATGCCTCCTTGTGACGGGGCAGGGCTCCGAGTCCTTCCCGCCGAGATGGGCTTCCGCCTAGGAAACGGAAGTTCCCGCTCAGGGGACAGCCGAAGGCACGCACGCTGCTTCTTTTACCTGCCGCGTTTTTGTCGCCGTTGATGGTTTAGGAGAACAGCCGGGAAGCGTTCTCTGGCCCCAGTGCCCGCCTCCGGGGTCGGCATCCTTGTCAACTCACACGGTTTTATAGGCTCCTGGTCACGCCACACGGAAGGGCTGTCCCCAGCCCCCCGGAAGAACTGCCCACCCCTGTGGGAAACTTACTGCCTCCATCCTCAGCGGGGAGTTTTCAAGTGCTGAGAGGGTTTTAAGGGTGGCAACTACTGACTCGGGTTGGTTTTCTATTTTTCCTGTTCCATCTGTCCTTTGCCTCAAAGGGCCGGAAGGACTCAAAAAACGCAGCAGGAGCGTGTCGCTGTGTCTGTGCCCGAGTTCCGGCCTCGGGTCCGGCTGCTCTGGGAGCAGATGGGTGCGGGGTGGGGGGAGTACTTGAACAGCCAGACGGGTGGATGGATGGACAGATGGATGGACGAGTGGACAGGTGGACGGGTGGATGGATGAATGGACAGAGGGATGGGGCACGAATGGATGATGGATGGGTAGACGGGTGGACGGCTGAGTGGATGGATGGGTGGACAGCTGGTCAGATCGATGAACAGGGTCCTAACAGGGCCTGGACGTACCTCCCCCCATCATCCCTTACCAGCCGACTTCAGACCGAGCTCTATGAGTCTGTGTAAACCTTGTTCAAGTCTGCACGGGAAACTTGCAGCCTACGTCACCTCTGGATTCTATTCTTTTTTTCTCTGATTTCTTGATTTTTATTGAATTTACTGGGGTGACATTGGTTGATAAACTTATACAGGTTTTAAGAGGCAGATTCATACTGCCTGGCCAGAGAGTGTCAAAAACTCTGCCGCAGCAGCAGGCTGTGGGGGTGGCCCTGAGAAATGGGGTGCTCTTGGAGGGGGCAGGGAGCAGCCAGGCGGGGGACCACTGCAGACCGAGGGCACTGTGTGCCCAGGACTCCAGGGAGCCCAGCCCGGGGCGAGGCCTGGAAGCTGCAGGACATGCCGCGTTGCTGGCGTTTGGTGTGGGGGAGGGGAGTGCAGAGTCCATCGTGGGGGCCCGCGTGACAGGCTGGAGAGTAAGGTTTTCTCCTGGGCACCATGCAGAGACAACGGAGGGGAACAACGCATAGGCAGCGTGCTCTGACGGGCTGCCCAGTGTCTGTGGGGCGGCGAGGGAGGGCCGTCCGTCATCCATGGCTTACTGGGCGCCTTCAAGCCCCGGGGCGCAGGCCCTGCGGTGGGCTCCGGCAGAGCCCCATCTCATGCGGGCAGACTTCCCACGGACATCTGGGGACGGGCTTCCCGGGCCGGAGGTGGGTGACTTGCCGTGTCCCTGGCACACGTCTTGCCTTGCAGGCCCCAGTCCAGGACACGGCGTGTCGCTCCACGAGCCCAACCAGCTCCTGAGCCCAGGTCCCACGGACAGGCCCAGCTGCATCCGTGCGGAAGGCCAATGAATGCAGTTGGACACGACGTGGTGTAAAGGGAAATGTCAATCAGTCTAAGCCCATCTGTGTTGCGAGGGGCGAGGAGCTGACTTGAACAGTCCTTCTGAGACCCCCAGCTGTGCCCCCAAGAGCTCCCCATGCGTCTTCTCCACGTGGCCGCTGTCACATCGAGTGGCCGTGTGAGGACCGCCTTCCGGTCTCCCCGTGAGAGCTCCTTTCCTGGCCTGGCTCTCCACACGGTGGCTTCACCCCGCTTCTCGCCTGATGCAATATCCGCTCCCAGGCAAACGGGCTCATCCCCCAGCCGCACTGCCTCCTTCCCCGCCATCTGGAGCCAATTCCCACAGTTGCCCCGACAACCTCTAGAGTTAACAAATTCTGAATTTTTATGAGACTCAGCTACAAAAGGCACCCTCTTTTTAAAAGCTGGATTTTATCCTCGTTCTGGATCTTGCCCAAGTGGAGTCTGATCCACCTGCACGAGCAGCCCGTGGGGTTCTCAAGCCCTGCGTTCCTCTGCACCTGGAGAGGCCCCGGCACAGTGCAGGGCCCGGTGCTGAGGGACGAGCAGGAAGCTGACAGCCTGGGGGTGGGCAAGGCCACAAAAGGACTCCACGCCCGCCTTCTGCTGAATCTCCAGTGTCTGCTCCGTGCTTGGGCCTGCCCTGGCCCCCAGCTGTCCCGTCCAGAACCCAGAGCCGGGATTCGGGGGCAGGGAGGCCGGACTAACACTCACCGGGCCTTCCCCCACCCCTTCCTCCAGGACAAAGGGCCTCCATCCCACTTCCCAGGGGAGGAGCCCGAAGACCGGGGATTGCTTCCCCCTCCACTGTGACAGGAAGGAACAGCCTGGAACCTCTGAGGAACTTGTTGCCACAGTGCCTGTCCTTACCCGCCACTTATTTTAGACGAGGCCGGATTGGGTGGGCGCACCACGCTGAGGGTGCCCCCATTTCACCCGGGCACACGGGTTATTGATTTGCCCTGTGTGGCAGAGTGTGGGCTTATGAGGAAACTGGATGTTCTTCCCAGGAAAAAGCCCGTACTTAAGATTGTGGGGAGAGAACATTCTACCTGTTCCTCTCCCTCCCGTTTGCGGGTTAACATATTTTATCAGAACGGAACACCTGAAGGAGCAGAGAGTTGCAGGTGACCCCAGGGGGACCAGCCAGGGCTCCGTGCTCCGTTCCTGCTCCTGCAGGCTGTGTCTGCACTTGCTGGGGCTGGGGCTCCGCGCGGGGCAGCGCCCCAGACTCGTCAGCTTCCAGACGGCAGCGGGGCAGAAAGCACCGAAAGTGAAACCCTTGTCTGTGCGGGAGAAGAAACTAATGGGCGTGGAGGGGGGACGGGGAAGCAGAGTGATCGTGAGAGGGGGCGTGTGGGACGTGGGGCGGCGGGTGTGCCTGGGTTTGTGGGCTCTCGTTTTCTGTCTCTCTCTTTTTAAACCCTTAACCAAGGACATTCGTTCACTGAGTTTTAGAGAGAGAGGGAGGGAGAGAGAGAAACATCGACCGGTTGCCTCCATTCACACCCTGACGGGGACTGAACCCACAGCCTGGGCACGCGCCCTGACTGGAATCGACTCCGCGACCTTTGGGTCTACAGGACGGTGCTCCAACCCACGGAGGCACAGGGGCCAGGGCTGTGGGCTCAGGTCTCACGTGGCAACCAGGAGTCCGTCTGGACATGGCAGATCTTCCACAGAAACAACAGAGGCTGCATTTTCCATCTGCTGAGGATGGCTCGTCCGTGAGAGTCCGGCCTGGCCTGGGCACCTGTCTCCGACAGCCTGGAACCCCGAGCTCAGATCCCACCAAAGGCCATGGCCACGGCTGCTGCACGTGTGAGCCGATGAGCACCCAGCATGATCGTCACCGTTGGGATTACTTTGTGCATGCACGCACTTGTTCATTTATTCACTCACTCACTCATTCACTCACTCATTCACTCATTCATTGACTTATTCACTCATTCATACACATTCATTCATTCGCTCAATCATTCATTCATGCAGTCATTCACTCATCAATTCATTCATTCCCTCATTCAGTCATTTAATTAATTCACTCATTCATTCATTTGTTCATTCAGTCACTCATTCATTGAACACCTACAGTGCCTACTGTGTACCAGGGCTGCTGCACACCAGAGAACACCAGAGATGCAGGCAGGGCCTCTGCCTCCAGGGGCTTATCCCCAGACGAATGAGGAGCACGTGTGAGGCCAGACACCCTGCATGCTCGGGGAAAACAAGGCGGGGCGGCGAGTTGAAGGAGGACCGGGCTCGGGGAAGGTTGGGGACTTGGGGCTGGCTGCTCCCCGCGGCCACCCCCTGATGCTGGGCTCTGCAGCGGGGCCGGGCACAGAGGGCAGGACACAGCCTGTCCTCATCTGAGGGCAGCTGCTGTGGCCGAGAGCCACTCAGCACAGATGCCCTGCCCCTGGCACAGAGCCAGGCAGCATTTCCTCGTGCCCCTTGCAATGAATGATGCATGGTCTGTGGCTGTGTTTTGGCTGTGGAATTCAGGTAAGCTGGTACATGCCACGTCTACCTAACAGGTTTGGGGTCCTCACTCTAGGCCTGAGTGACATCCCCAGGTGACCGTCACAGGAGGAAGACATAAGCCTCCCCATGTGTGGTCTCTGACATGTTGGGGACCCTTGTTGCAGCCGCTGGCCATCTCTCAGCCAGCCCTGCCCTGCACCCACAACCTGCTGAGATGGCCCATTCCAGCCTGCAGGTGGCCCTCCCCACAGGGCTGCTGGACACGCCAGGGTGTCTGTCCCAGGAGCAGAGACAAATTCTCTCTGAACCATAGCCACACCGCAGACGAAGGGCAACATGCCAGAACCACCGGGACGGTGTTCCCGCTCGGCGGAGTCTGCGGCTCTTCCCTGCTGATGCATCTCTTGCCCCCACAGCGCCCGCTTAGCGGGTCTATGGCAGAGTCTTTGGGAGCCTGCGCCTGCAGGCCCTCCGCGGCTCTCGAAAGTGCCAACCGGGCAAGTGTCCCCAGTCTGCAGCTGCTTGGCTGGACAACGCAGCACGCCCTGTCAGGGCATGCGGTCGTCACTGATACATCTTGAGAAGAGACGTCCTTTGTCAACATGCCCCCAGGGCCCGTCCTGAGCCCTGAGCACACGGTGGGTCTGGGGGGAACTCGGCTTTTCTGTGAGCCTGTTGCCAGCCCCCCACTGCACTGCACCAAGCCCTGGAGACCACGGCAGGTTGGTCAGACAGACGTCCGTCCAGCAGCAGGCAGTGCAATGGGCCCAGCAGCCCCTGTGGCCCCTGGGCATCCTCTCAGGAGGCCCCACCCACAGAGGCCTTGCTCCCTTCTGGTCCCTTTCACCGCCCCGTGTGCAACGGTGCAGAGCAGGACCGTCCCATGCACCTGCACTAGGATCCCCAACACGGAGAGACTCTGATGGCCAGGACACAGGACAGCAGGTCCAGCTCGGGGGCCACCAAACACCCCATGCGCACCCCCTGGAGAGCGAGTGGAGGAGGCCCCTGGGGCTCGTCCCAGACTCACTCCCTCGTTCGCTGTGACCTTCCTGGCCCCTGCCCGTGCTTGTAAACCAAGTTTTGTTGGTGCACAGCCACCCCCCACAGTCGACGTGTGGCCCACGGCCCCTTTCATACCACCAAGGCCGCAGAGGCCGGTCGGCGGCAAAGCCCAAAACACCCAGTCTCTGGCCTTTCACAGGACAGCTTTGCCACCTGGCTGAGAGTGGCCCTTTTCCACAGCAGGCGGGTTCTGGGCGGCACGCACAGAGCTGTAAATAAAACCGAACACAGGGAAATCCGCTCCCTCCCCAGTTTGCGTTCAGTCCTGAGGAGGCGTTAGGCCCGGGTGCATCTGGAAGACCCTCCAAAGTCTCCTCTGCCTTCTGAACAGGGGCAGGGCCACGCTGGGCTCTGTGTGCAGACAGCGATGGCCGTCTGCTCCGCCGGTGCCTGCCACGCAGTCGGCTTCCACGGCAACAGACAACGCCGCTGCCTGGGGGACCAGGGGCAAGTCTCCCCACAGAACGAACTTACGTTAGAAATCTAGCACCAGAGGGCAGTTTTCACTCATGGGCAGCACACTGGAGCAGGGGGCGTGCCTGCGGGCACGGACTGTCTCGGCGCCCTCTCTGGTGTCGGCACTGGCGGGGGGGGGGGGGGGGGGGGGGGGGAGGTTGGCGGATGGGCCCGAGAGACAGGAGTCCTGGGAAGTGACGCCAGGCTGAGGTGTCGACCCCCGAGTACTTGACTCGAGCTCTCACCTCCATGTCACTGTGACGTCTCCAGCCTGTCAGGCCGCATATGGGCTGGTGATGGCGCGTGCGCCCGGCTCCCCACCTTGGGGGTGGCGGTAGGAGGGCCGGCTCTAGGCCGTGAGCTGGAGAACCTCCCGAGTGTCACCTGCCTACCTCACTCACACTGCTGACACCTGCAGAGGGTTTCCCACGCGAAGCCATTCTCTGTGACACCCGCTGGCGTCCCACAGCCTCACTGGGCTCCGACACTACCTGCCCAGAGAGAGCGTCGGCCCCACAGGTGAAGGGCTGGGTCCCACAGTGCTGCCCCTCTATCCCATGGACGCCAACCACAAGTCTGGGGGGTCGCCTCTGCTTCGGACGCGCTGGCCACACGTAAATCAACCGTTCCCATGGCCCCTTGCTTGCATGTGACTCATTTGCTACGTGGTTCGCAGAACTTAGAACAGTTCCCTCACTACATTATCAGTTGGCAATAAGGGACACAGCTCGGGATCAGAAGAGACACGTGGGGCCAGGTGTGGGGAAAGGCGCAAAGGTCCCCCGCCCTCCCTGGGAGTGCCACTCGCCCCCACGTCCACGTGGTCACCGACCCGGACGCGCTCTGAACCGTGCCCTCTGGGTTTTCATGGAGGTCTCATTGCAGAGTCTCAGTCTCCACACTTGTGCCTCTTCACCAGGGTCATGGTCACTGACCTGCCACCATTCTGCCCACCGTTCCGTAACTTAGACAATTGGAAAGACGTGTGAACAGTCAGACCAAAGACAGGTGTCAGAGTTCAAGGCCAGAACCAAAGCCCCGCCTCACCTCCTCCCACTCTTGAGTGCTGCCACCAGACGGTGACTGAGGAGGGGACCCACCCATGCAGCCCATCTGCCCTGCACGGCTCAGTTGCCCGCCGTGTGTCCCTGCTGCTCTGTGTCATCCCGTGTAAGCAAACTCCCTTGTTAGTGACAAGGCAAAATCTTGACCTTCACCGCCAAAGGCAAACCCATCTCTGGTTTGGAGAACAAGCCCGTCAGTCCTGAATGGCAAGATCCGAGGAGCTGAGCAGGGGCCGGGAAGCCGAGTCCCTCCCCACACGCCCACGCGCCCACGCATCCACAGACGAGGGGGCTGCGCTTACCCGCACCAGCTGCTGTGGGAAGGGCCCACGCGAGTTCTCCGGCACGTTGATGGGTGGGATGACCCAGTCCCGCTTCTGTCTGCGCAGCCCGCTGGCGTGCGTGCGCTGGGGCCACGGGCGCAGCGTGTCGCCCGGGGGCTGAGCCGGGCCCAGGGCTGGAGCCTTCCTGCCTTTCTGCAGCGTCTGTCGGAAGCGGGAGAGAAGAGGAGAAGTTGGTCAAGTTCTGCACGGAGGAAAAGGTGTCAGATCAGAGAATCTGTCAGAGATCGGCAGAGGAAGATTGGACGGCGTTGGGGCGAGGGGCTGGGGGTCAGGGAGGACATCAGGTGGGACCCCACCTACACAAAGAAAGAGGTTACAGAACTAAGTGGGGGAAGAAAGCATAGACAAGAAGAAAGTGTAGTTAACTCTTTCACCAACAGAGTGTATCCTGGCTTTTAAGTCCTCCCACATGGGAAAAAGTCACAGAGCGGATGGCGAATACATTTTAATTTAAAACTCTTGTTTGTGAAAACATATCCTAAAAGCAAGTGATGAGTTTGAAGCCCTTGATTTATGATGAACCTGATTGAGGGTGAACAGCCTCATATACAAAGAGTCCTTACAAATCAATGACAAATTTGAATCTTTCTTATAACCGGAAAAAGACGTGAATGGATATGCGCCAGCAAAGTGAATGTAAAGGATTAATAACCTTCTAAGAAGGCTCGTGTTTTCCTGTAATCAGACAATGCAAATCGAAGGAATGGGTCTTCTTTACCCTTTGAACCGGCAGGATTAGCCACGCCAGACCCTCAGCCCTGAGCAGTGGGCCGTGGGTCAGTCTGCAGAGGGTGATGGCGGAGCATGTGGGGCTTGGCGGAGGTGGACCAGGGACAGACCCGCACTGGGGCTTCCCTGGCCCCGGCCCCCGCTGTCTCACCGGACTAGGCATAGGCGTCGGCAGCAGTTACACACCGAAGGCTTTCCTAGGTCAGCACCCTCCTTCCTCTGCTGCCTGTAGGGTGTGCATTGTGCCAGCCCATTCCAATCGGTGACAGATGCTGCCTCGTGACTAATCCTCCGTCCTGACGACGCCGTGTCCGATGAGCCTCGCAGGACTGCGCGTTGGACAGTCCTGGGCACGCGGTTTGCCCCCGCTGCTCTCCACGCCCCCAGGGGTGGCCGGGGCCTTGTAGGCACTGAGCGCTGCCCCCAGTCTCTGCCCGAATCCTCCCCAACACCAGTTTGGCGAGGGGGTCAGCATCTTCACTTTACCAGGTGTCCCCAGCACGTCAGCTTCCAGGGAGCTCGCTGAGATGCTCAGTCTTAGGGTCCATCCTCAATGTACTGCCTCTGGGGGGGCAGAGTCTGTGTTTAGGGGGCCCTCCAGGTGACTGGTGTGCTCCCAAACTGCCAGCCTTGCCCGCGGCTCCTCCGCCTACAGGTAACCAGGTTCAGCTGTCCCCAGGTACCTGCCCTGGGAGAGGGGCGCTGGTGAGTTTGTTCTCGAGCCTGTCTGCTCAGGGCAGCCAGACAGACTGGCCCCACAGACTGTGCATGGGATGAGGTAGGAGCCGTGGCCGCAGGCACAACCTCCGGGGGGCGGTGCTGGCTGTCCATGGGTCCCCCATGTCCCCCATGTGACAGGGCGGGGAGCACAGGCCCGCCTGACCAGTGACACCTGGGTGCCAGCAGCAGCTCCCATGATCCCTCTGAGTTTCAGACTCAGAACCTTAAAGGGTTTCCACAGAGCCATTAAAGAAACAGCCCCCCCCCCCCCCCCGCTTTATCTTCGTTTGCCTAGGAAGAGCTTGCATGGCGCTAATTCCCCTAGTGTTGTTTAAATAAATCGCCCATATTTGCTACTATTTTAAAGCTGTGAGACAACTGTTGGAACAAAATCTGGTGGAAACCAACGCCAGACTGGCGCTGGCTTCAGCCCGGAAGATGCGCCCAGTTTTCTGGGGAGAAGGTCAAGGGTGACTGGAGGGGACGTGGGTGGGTGTGTCCTGAACACGCGGTGACCTGGGTCTACCCAGAGCATGGCGTGTAAGGGCTGACGCAGACTTGTACCGACGATGAGCAGAGCTCCTGGCTACTCTCTGAAGTGTCTCCGAACTACCAGGGGACACTGTTGATGTCCCCGATCGCTCCTTTTCTTTGTTTCTGACTGGACGGCAGCTGCGTGGGGGGTGGCGGTGACAATGTGACCTCTGTGTTACTGTTACTGAGAATTACACGTGTGCTTGTGACGTGTCCGTGTCCATGTCCATGCACACACAGACGCACACGTGTCCCCGGCGCAGGGCTGCGTGGGAGCTGGTCCCTGGGCTGGGACGCAGAGGGTGGCGTGTCTCCGAGGTGCCCATGGCTCGGAGGCCGGACTCTCATCGGCGAAGCCCTAACCCTGTCTGCTTCTTAACCGGCCTTCGTTTAGGAAGCATGCTCACATCAGCCCCTCTCCCCGCGGAGTCTCAACGAGTTGTGCCTGGAGTGGGACTCAGTCTGCTGATCTCTGAGATGGGAATTACTAGGGGGGCTTCCCCAGGCCGGGGCCCCTGTGCTGGGCTTGGGAATATGGGCTCTTTCTGGGCCTCAGGTTCCCCATTCGAGGGGCTGGTCCTCTGTGCTCTGGGGACCCCCAGGCAGCTGGGGCGGGGGCAGCAAGCCTGGGGAGGGTAGGTATCACCATGACGTCACTGCTGTGGCAGATGCCGGCTTTGTGCAGACCTGCACCCCAGCTTCCACCTGCCGGGCCTCCTCCTGCACTTGGCATGTGGGGTCTGGGGAGCCCAGGATGGGTGGTGTGAAGACCCTTGCCGATCAGCCCAGCTGGTGTGGCTCAGTGGATTGAGCACCAGCCTATGAACCAAGGGGTCGCTGGTTCGATTCCTAGTCTAAGGCAAATGCCTGGGTTGCTGGGCAAGTCCCCAGTAGGGGGCGCTCAAGAGACAACCACACATTGATGTTTCTCTCCCTCTCTTTCTCCTTCCTTTCCCCTCTCTAAAAATAAAAATAAATAAAATATTTTTTAAAAAAGAGAGAGACCCATCCCAGTCAGCCTATCGCGGCCTGGTGGATCTCTCTGGGCCAGTTTCCTGGCCCAACATCAAATGCAGACGTCCTCTCCGTGCAGATGAAGCGACAGAGTCCTCCCACCCAGGGGCACGTGGGTTGTTCTTTGTGGGAAGAGGCGAAGGCAGATGAGCTCAGGAGGACAGGAGGAAGCCGCAAGGACAGCGGGTGGCCTTCCCTGGGAGGCTGAGGCCCCAATTTCATGGGTCAGCGGCATGATGCCAAAAACCCCATCATTGCCCTCCAGCCCTAACTTGCCCCCAGCTATGAATGACCTGCACCCCAGCTTCCACCTGCCGGGCCTCCTCCTGCACTCGGCTCTGTACACCTCGCCCCTGGGTGGGGCTGCTGTCTGTGCCTGACTGGGACGGTCCTCGGTGGTGACTTCCAGGTGAGGCCCCCCAGGGGCTCACTGATATCACCAAGAGGCCGGGTCCTGTCCCACCGTCGCTCACAAGTAAGAGACGAGTAATGCAAAGCTGACCTGGGACAGGTTTAAAATTGTTGCTTTTTCTTTTTTTAAAGTAAGAGGTAGGAAAAGTGTGAGGGGCAGATGGCAGTCGCACCTCCTCCAATTGCTGTGCAGCCGTTACAGCTGACCCCATCTCTTTATTGGCCAACCGCTCACCTGCTGGGGACACAGGATGATGAAGAGCCAGCTCCTATAGTGCTCGGGGCAATGCTGCACCGGGGGTGTGGTCATCCAGGGTCGGCCTTCGGTGCAGGTGCCCCTGGGCGCCGCCTCGGGGGCCGCCCGCCATGTTGGTTGAGGTGGGTGTGGACTGACCGGCAGGTGGATGAGCAGAGAGTTTCCGTGCGATAGGAATCCCGAGGATGGGGCCCACCACACACTTTCCTGACCCAACAAACTAGGCTCCCCAGGTGGGATCCAGGGTGCTGCATGGTGGGTGTGCCCCCGAGATGCTGGGAACCATGTGGGAGACCCCTGTGCTGTGGAGGAGGAGGGGGCGAATGAGGTGGTGTGTGGGCCAGGTGGGAGCAGCAGGGAAAGCTGGGGCCCTGGGGCTGATGGACTGGGCAGCGGGCAGGGTGGCTTCCCAAGCACAGGCCACTGTACATGGGTACCCTGCTGCTGTGAGGGGGCAGTGAGGGTCCCCTGCTCCCTGGAGAAGGTAGCAGCTCTGCAGAAGCTGCTCCCTTTGAGAGCCGGCCTGAGAGTGGAAGCTGCTTCCCTGCTCCTAGCTCCCGACTGCCTCTCCAGGAGCGCCCAGCAGCCCGCTGCCTTGCGGGGCATGCAGCTGGCTGTCCCCAGCACAGCCTGTGGGCCCTTCTTTCCTTCCCGCCGACCTGCCCGGGAGGGCGTCCCACCTCCGCTCTCCCACCCTGGCGATGTGCCATGCACAGATGTGTTGGCGCTGTCCCATCCAGCCATCCCTGGGTGGCTCTGAGGTTTCGGTCAGCAAGGGCCAGGCCCTACCATGCAAGCAGCTTGTGGTAGGGCCTGGTGTCCCCAGGCCGTTCCTTTCAAGGGGAGCTTCCTCAAGACGCAACCCCTGGGAGATGAGGCCTTGCGGCGGCTGAGGGTGGGTGGGTTTACTCCTCAGATGCCAAGGTCGCTCACGACTCTCCTGTGAGTCCCACTCAGCACGCTCCCTGCTTTCTCTGCTCCCTGACAGGGGTGGGCTCAACACGCTTCAGTGAAGGGAACAGCACGTCCCCCCTACCCCCCAACCCGTGCTGCTGACTGTCACCGAGGAGAATTAGATTTCTTAAAAAAAAAAAAAAAAGGCACTAAAATCTATATAGATAGCTCATTCCTGTATCTCCGCCTTCCCTTCCAACAGGCGTTTGGAAAATGTCATGTTCCGCTCACCTGCAAACATGTGCATTGAAAATATTTAACTAGGGGCCCTAATGCTGGCTGGTTTCCATGGCAGCCAAAGATGGACAGAATGCAACTGTATTTAACAAACACACAATAAAACAACGGAAGGACACCATTGGTCTTTACAGACGGACACCGGGGACTGTTCTCAATGGTGCCTGACGTGAGCTCTGGAAAGGCACCGAGTGGCTCGCCTTCTGTCCACGACGCTGCAGCGGCCGAGTGTGAGGTGCCCTGGCCCCAGCTCCACGCCAGCCCGCACCTCTGAGCGCTTGTAGGGCGGGGCTGCTTTGGAATTTCCCGCCAAAGTCGAGAAGAGAAAGCTTCCCTGAGTGATACAGCCTGAGCGTTTCCTCGTGCATCCACTTGGAAGGGGAGTCCTGGTGCCGACACTTCTGAACCTGCTGTCCCCACGCGCACGGCAGCTCAGGAAGGTGGGGGCTGGCCCCCACTCGCTTGCAGCTGGGGATGGGGGCGCCCAGAGGTCCAGGGACAGGCCGGAGTCGCTTTCCGGCCAGGTCCTCTCTGCTCCTTGGCTGGAAGGGCAGGCGTGGCCGGAGAGGTGGGTGTGACCGATATGTGGGCGTGGCTGGGAGGGTGGGCGTGGCTGGGGGACTAAGCAGCCCTGGGAAGCAGGGTGGAAGGGCTTCTCCAGGCAACTTTGAACCATGGCCATCACCGCGTGGGAAGTCCCCGCTGTTCCTCAGCAGTGTCAAAGCCACATTGCTCAAGGTGTCTCCTCTCTCAGTGCTCACCTTTCCCCCGTTAGCCTTGTCTCCCCCAAACAAGTGGAGAGAGAAGACTCGGCTCCAAACCGCACAGCATCTGGGAGCAGGCAGGACGAAGGCCGCCTTGTGGGCTATGATGTGAGGGCTGCCACCCCCCACCACAGAAAGGAGGGAAAGGAGATGTTAAATGGTGGCGTAGCCCCTCTTGGTGCGTGAGTGTGTGTGCGTGCGTGTGTGTGTGAGCACCATGTGCCTGGCCAGGTTGCTCTCTTGCACACCAAGACCTGCAGTGCCGGGTGACCTGGCTGCAGACTACGGTCTCCCCCTCGGCACGGCTGACATCCGGGGCCCTGTGGGGTGTGGAGCAGCACCCTGCCCCCGCCCCTCACTGCCACGGGCACCCCCTCTTTCCCAGCTGTGGCAGCCCCGGATGTCTCCAGGCCCCTCCCCCATGTGCCCTGGTGGGGGGCTTGTTCTAGAGAATGGAGAAAATCAGGTGTGGCAACAACTCTCTGAAACAAAATTACCCTTCAGTTTACAGAAACAAAAATACAGTCACAGTAAAAAATTAAATTAGTAAGTGAAGCCAAAACGTGTTGCTTTTTCTCGGAGTTGTTAGTGGTGGGAATGAATGGACCTGCTCACCTTGGTGTCAATTAGTGAGAGAAACGGTCCGTTTCATCAGCTCCGGAAGCCTCGTCCGGGACCAGGGAGGGGGTCTGACCGAGCCCGAGCTCAACCAGACTGAGCAGGGTCCGGCGGGTCCCTCCCCTGCCCCCGCCGTCATCCTCAGAAGCCCCTGTGCCTGTATCGCTCGCACTCTGCCCTGGGAGCTTGCTCCTTTGTCTTGTCCCCTTTAAGTCTCATCGAGAGGGTGCCCCTGGCAGTGTCCTCCATGGGGACAGGCCTGGAAACAGTGACCGATGACATGTGATGACGCTTTTGTCCCTGAGACTTCTTGGCCTGGCCATGGGCCCTGGTCACACTGCTGAGGCTGGGGGGGCCCCTCCGAGGCCACGCCCCTCCGAGGCCACGTGCAGCCTAGAGCACCATCTGAGTGTGGCCTCCTCCACCCTGGGACCCTGCCTGACCCCGGGCAGCAGGGAGCGGAAAAGTCAGGTGAGGAGCATCAGCCCTGGGCCAGGCTGCAGTTAGAAAAACACGGGGGTCAGGGGAGCAAAGATGTCCACTCACCCAATTAGACAGATCATGCGAGCCTTTGCCCCTACAAAGGGTTAAAAGCTGCAACTCTTGTGGGAGCTCTGCTGTCCACTGAACACCCCTCCCGGGGTGGGGGGGTGCTGAGGGGGCTGTAGGCTCTGCAAAGGGCACAGCCTTCTGCCAGCTGTTGGGGCGGGTCTCTGCTGTGGAGAAATGTACAGAAACACACGTGGGCACGCGTGTCTGGGCCCACGTCAGTCCAGCCTGGGCCTGGGGCAGGGCCCGTGTGCAGTGCTGTCTGAGCCTGCTGGAGCGTGCAGGGTGTGAACACTCGTCACAGCAAAGGAGCAAAGGGCAGGGGGGACCCTGAGGATGGGGGGGTCACAGACCACAGGGAACGGAGCTTAATGGGCCACGGGGCTAAGAGTTGGGGTCTTATCGAGCTTGCTCTCGCCGGTGCGGGGACCCGCACGGCTGTACGAGGGGGTCCTGAGAGCCTCTGGGGTGCTGGGTGGGGTCCCAGGTCGGGACTCTGGGGCGTCCTGTCTCCGGGGTGTCATTCTGCACCCCTAGGGTTGCGTCTCCACCCGGGCAGGAAGACACCGGTCACATCCCTGGTGAGAGTGTCCGGGGCCGCCGTGCCCAAGCACCCCAGACATTTACTGTCGCTGCTCTGCAGGCTGGAGTGTGAGGTCGAGTTCGGGCAGGGCCAGCTCCTCTGGGGGCTGTGACGGGGAGTCTTCTCCAGGCTGGGGTCTGCGGGGTCCCCGCCCGTAGAAGTGGCCGAGCTTCTCTTTTGTAAATGCTGGTGCTCTGTGAAGCCCGGTGTCGGTTTCAGAGCCCACAGTTTCTTTTGCCGGCCGCGCCCACCGGCCCCACCAGCGCCCACTAGTGCGAGCCCCCAGGCAGACGACAGCCGGGCGGGCCTTTGTCTTCAGTATTTACTGCTCCCATTCCCAAGGGCCAGCTGCGCTCCAGTGGGAAATATGTGACCTCATTTGCATTTTCTAATTGAATCACTATCAGCTTTCCTGCAAGACTGCGCACACAAAAAGTCTTCCCGGATTCCAGCCCACCCGCCTGCCTTTTAGCAGTTGCTAGGGGCAGCGAAGGCAGGAAGGAGAGAGCTGCCAAGTTTTTGGGGTTCATCTGACTGTAAAGCTGCGAGTTTGCCCGGCTCCGCAGAGAGCCACGGAGGAGCAGCCTAGAAGAAGCCTCAGCCTGCGAGAACGGACATTCAGAATGGGAAGTCAGGGGTCCCCACGCCGCCACGGTCCTCCCAGGAGTTGCTTCAAGGCTCCTTTGTAAGAGCGTCCTCAGACAACCATAAACTGCTCCTTTGATGGAGGCTGTTTCTAGAACCTTCTGCCAACAGAAACCTTGCTCACTGTGTGTCCATCAGAGCCCCCCACCTTGTCCAGTCCCAGCCAGAGAGCCCTCTGCATTGTGTGCACGTAAAAACACGTGTTAAATTGTGACTTAGAAACTACCTGTACAAAGGTGCTGGAAACACCGGCGAGCAGCTAAATGGATAGTCATAGAATAAACCTCGGCCCGTGCCCGAGATCCACCGCACCCAGCCACCTCCTCCTGCCTCCCACCAGCAGTCTCTGCCCCACCGCCGTGTGCTCGGACCTGCTCAGGGTGCTGCTGGGACTTGGGGTCTGCGGGACTGAGCCCTGACCCTGTGGGATGGTCAGTGCCCAAACCGCACGGGGCTGTAGGGCCTCCCGGTGGGGCCCATGGAGGAGGGAGAACTACCTGGCGTGGAAAGCCTGCACCTCCGGTGTGAGAGTGGTGTGGAGGGAGGGCATGTTCTCCCTCTGTGCGTGAGTACACCTATATCCGACCTCACCTGAACACGCCAAGTCGTTGTCTGAAGACACGGCACCAAGATGCCCGCCCGCCGAGAATGAAAATTTCCACCACTCCACGGCCTTGCCGACATTTGGTTCTACCAGGCTCCCTGAGTCACCCTCTGCGGACACCGTCCTGCTCAGGACCGTCTCCGCCCAGACTGAGCCAGGCTCGCCCCTGGGGGATGCCTGAGGCTCACCTGGTCGCCCACCGTCACCTGGTGATTTGACATTTGCAGCCGCTCTGGACAGGCCTCCGTAGGCACAGAGTGCCACAGATAACCTCTCTGCCCACGGCTCACCTTTTCACTTTCTGACGCGCATGCTCCGTGGAGAAGTGTCAGCTGGCTGCCCTGCACTGCGCTCCCGACACCCTCGGCTGGTCGGCCAGCTTTGCCTCGCTCACGGAGATTCACAGCCACCTGATGGGGAATTGATTGCAGGCGTGGCCTCCCACACTGGCCTGGCACCACTTCCTGAAAGACACTTGGCCCTCCACCTCTCCAAGCAGGGCGTGGCAGACGTTTTACCAAAGGGTCTGAGAGTTGGCGATTGTAGGCCCGGCAGGCCTCACCGCGGAGTCAAGGGCATCCGTGCAGACACTGCGACCAACAGTCAGAGGCGTGGGAGGCATGCCCCGCCTGCAGGCCGTCTGAAGGCAGGAGCAGGTGCAGCCTGGCCTGCGGGCTGTGGCTGGCTGACCCCCACCACAGAGCGCCACCCTTACAAAAAACCGAGGGTCCGCACCCCACGCACTTGACAAAATCCGCCAAATCGTGTCTGTGAAGTCGGGGAAGTTTTTGTATAAAAATGATACCTGTATGAAGATGATTTTTTAAAACATTAAGTATTTTTTTTCTGGGCTTGCCGTCCTGGCCGTTCGCCCATCTGGACATCTCTGCTCCCAGACCACAGCGTTCTCACTCGGCGTGGTTCTGTGGTTCTCCCACGGGGGCTATTCCGTGAGGGCCGGGACGGCTTTGGCTGCATGTGGGGTGGCGAGGGTGCTGCTGGCCTCTGGGGATGGAGGCCAGAACCCTACAGGGCAGGACGGCCCTCAAGTACCATCGGCGCCGTGGCCCATTGGCGCTGTGGCCCAGTGGCTGCCAGGTTCCCTGGTGTGCCCCGATGTCTGACAGACTGAGTCCCCATGTTCGCATTGTTCTAGGCCATTCTGGGCCTTTGCATTTCTGTTTAGAAAAGGAAAGCCGGCTCTCTGCCCTCCTGCGAACGAGGAGGCAAAGCCATGCTGGGACTGCGTGGAGTCTGCAGAAGCCTCGGGGGAGACTGGCAGCCCCACCGCGTCAAGCCTGCTGGGCTGTGCGTGTGACCCGCCCCCCTTTAAAGGGCTCCTCTAGTTGTTCTCAGTAATCTCCTCCAACGGGTGTTTCGGCCTCTTCCGGTTATACGGTCGCCTTCAATGTTACCACAACTCATATCTGGTTCAAGTTTCACTTTCTAATTATTCACTCCTGGTCGACAGAGGTCGGAGTGCGCGCATATCCTTACTATTCCGGCAAGTTATCTGCAGGTTCTCCTGGATTTTCCACGTTCACCACCACGCAAGCTGCACACAGGTTTGTTCTGCCCTCCTTTTGTTCCGGGCCCAGAGCGTGTGCATGGGAAGGACCGTGTCTGGGTTCCGATGTCTGGGGGCTCTGGGTGTCCCCAAGGTGGACTAGAGGTTTGCTGCTAGCTTTTCACAGACGCCCTTTCTGGGATCGAGGATGGTCCCTCCTGGTCCTAACTGGCTGAATGTCTTCACCCCGAATGGAGGTTACCTGTTACGATCACAACGCAGGCGGTCCTGCGGGTCTCACCCCTAGTCTGCGTTGAATTGCCTGGATTGGCTTCCCCGAGCCAAAACAACCTTGCCTTCCTGGAACGGACCGTGTGGCCGTGCCTTGCCCTAGGAATCTACGTGGCTGGATTCCTGTTTGGTCACATTTTGCTTAGGGTTTTTTTCCCCCTCATTTAGTTACGATCGAGGCTGGCCTATGATGACCTCTCTTGCTGCCCCTTCGAGGGTTTGCTTGGTTTTGGACACAGCTCTCTCCAGCTTCGGGGGGAGTTCCTGGTGGTTTCGACAGAGCGCCTGTTTGGGACAGCAACTCCTCTCGTTCAGTGTCGGGACAGGGGACACGAGATTACTTGTAACTGCTCCTTTAGGCACGGGGAGAGTTTGCCCGCGGAGACACGGCAGAGTGGGCGTTTCTTTGCGATAAGGATTTTAATTTAAATTTGGTTTGGAATAATAAAACAGGTCAGATTTTATGTGCATGTTAGTTTTGGTAAGCTGTGTGTTTCCAGAACGTTATCCGTTTCTCCTATGTTTTCAAATATATTGGTATCGATTGTACATAATGCTCTCAAACGGTCTTCCCACTGTCCGTGAAGTTGGTCGCGACGCCCTCTGTTCCTTTCTGATTGGGATTGTTTCGATTTCTTTAACTCGGCCGGACTGCCTTAGCAGTTTGTAAGGCCACTTTTGTCTCTTGATTCTTTCTATTATTTTCTCCTCTTGGTTTTACTATTTCCTTCCTTCTACCTGGTGCTTCACTTCCTGTTGTTTTTATAATTTCTTGAGATGAATGTTTAGATCGCCGATTTTCTGCCTGGTTGGAGAAGCCCCAATTCAAGCCCACAACCCCGGGGCAGCCAGCCTCCTTCCGGATGCCGGGCTCAGCTGCACCTGGAAGGTCACCTTTGACTCCTTCCTGGGACACGGAGTCTCCCACGGGGCAGAGGGGCTGCGGTCACAGGGCTCGGGGTCCCCAGCAGTAGCCCACGGAGGTGTGTGGGTTAGATGAGCTGGGCCACTCGGAGCAGGGTCTGAGTGACACCCTAGGAAGCGAGGACAGGGAACTCCGTTTGAAGTAAGGACACAGGACTGGCTGGCGCTCGCAGAGGCTCTGCCTGCCGTCTGCTAGGGTCTTCTTCCACGCACTTGGGGGTGCAGCCCCACAGTCGCCCCGGGGCGGGGCTCAGCAGGACGCTCGGCCGGGGCTGGGGCTGGTGGCGCTCCTACGGGTGCTGGCTAATTGCAATCACCTTCCTCCGAGGATGGGGTGGTTAATCGCGTCAGAAACCTCTGCATTAACATGCCTAACAAAAGCTGTTGTTATATTTCCAATTAGTGCCTTTTATCTGAGGTCCTAGAGAGGCTTTCAGGGGACCCCTTGCTCACAAGGCACATGGAGTCTGCAGCACAGGCGGGGACGGCAGCCTAGAAGCTGCTCCCTAGAAGCTGCCCACCTTGTCACCTGGAGGGAAGGGCCCCATGTGGGACTGGGGCCCCAGGGCTGCCACTGGCCCCCCTGGCTCACTGTGCTCCCTTCAGGGCGTGGCTTGTGACAGTCACTCAGGAAAGAATGAAAACGAGTCCTTTGTCCTGGGGTGAGGCCCTCATTTTGGGGGACACTGCTAGTAGAAGTGCGGGGTGACGTCTGGTTCCAGGCACTTGGGGCGTCCTTTCCGGCAGGGTCAGCTTGGCGCCTGAAAATGCTGTCGCCCCAGTCCCCCTCTCTGTGCTGCAGCCTGAACCTGTTTTCCCACGGGGGTGCCCTGGAGCGCCTGCCTCCCAAGAAGCTCCGGGAAGAGGGTTTGGAGAGGCCTGCAGACTGTCCCACTGAGGCTTGGACGGTGCGTTCGGGTAAGGTTCTGGGCAAACCTAAAGCAAGGCTTCCGGTCAAGTTGGGTTAACCCTTTGCTGCCCACGGCCCTTTTCTTGGGGACCTGGGAATGCCAAGGCCACCTTGTACTGCCGTAGCTGCAAGCTTTCCTCTGCCTGCCAGCTCCACACATGGTGTCACAAGGGCATGATGGCCCACAGGCCTCCCGTGGACCGTGAGGGGCTCCCCATACTCCCTCCTGCCCACCGGTGACCCCTGCAGGCAGCTGGATGGGAGCATCTGGCCAGCTGGGCAGGGGCATCTCTGCTGGCCTGGCAGCCCCCACGCCTGAGGCTACCACTGCTACTGAAACCTGGGATGGGCAGGAGGGGACAGGACCTGGTGCCCCTTGGACAGGTGAGACCTGACATTGAAGATTTTGGGGTTGACCATGGGCTGCTGGGGCATGCAGCGACGAGAGAGACCTTTAAGGACCAGGGGAGGTGGGTGCACCCCACTCCGACCTATGGACAGGGCCCCGTGGGCACGTCAGGGGGAGCTGCCGTCACAGGGCGGAGACCTCTGGTTTGTGTGTGTGTGTGAAGCCAACTGCCCCTCCCATGTCTCCTTCCCCACCCCCCCCCAGCCTCCTTCCTACCTCCTGCCCCTCTCCCTCCCCATCTCCTTCCTCCCCCTGTCTTCCTCTGTCCTTCTTCCCTCTGTCTTCCTCTGTCTTTCTCTCTGAATCACTCTGACACCAGCAGCTCTGGCCGTCACGCGTGGGTGGCCTCTGTCTCATTGCCCGTGCCCCCCAAGCCTCAGGAGCCCCCAGCCTCAAGCAGGAGAGGCTGCAGTGTGGGCTGGGCCCAGCACCAGCTGGACACTCGGGCCCCCTGGGAACCGTGACCAGGACCGTGAGGGTAGTGACGCAGTGTGGGGGGGGAGGGGGGCGGCCCTGCCTCAGGGAGGGGGACAGTCAGAGGGACCCCCACCGGTGCAGCCCACTGAGCAGCCCGCCTGTCCTCTGGGTACTTACAGAGGTCCTGGTGCGGTGACCCCAGGGGGAAGGATGTTCGCCAAGCCTGCCATGTGCGGTCGCCCTTACCTGGTGTCCGGACGAGGTCTGGGCCACCAGCAGCCGCACCACGGCATCCCATCGCTCGGCCATCTGGCGGTCCCACGCGGTCACAGTGAAGGCCACCTCCCTGGAGGGGATCCACAGCTCCCGGGCAGCGAAGACTGTGCCGTCTGCCCCAACTTTGAAGTCCACGCTGTTGGTCTCATACTGCGTCCCCTCGGTCCCCAAACAGCTGCTGAACTTGACTGCAAGAGGAGGGAGAGAAGGGTTAGGACCCCGCCAATGAGGGGCAGGGCAGCGGCCGCAGGGGTGCCCTTTGAGGCAGCAGGTTCGGGGTCCCTAACAACAGCAGGGAATCGGCGACTTAGACCCTGTGCTGACTTCTGGTGCAGGGTGTCCCTCTTTTCCCGGGGATGTGCAGAGGCCTTGGAAAAAGGAAACAAAGCCCTGGCTGTCATGGCTCAGTGGTTGAGTGACAGCTTGCGAACCAAAGGATTGCTGGTTTGATTCCCCGTTGGGGCACAGGCCTAGGTTGTGGGGCGTGCGAGAGGCAACCACACACCGGTGTTTCTCTCCCTCTCTTTCTCTCTCTTTTTTTTCTCTAAAAAATAAAATAAATAATAAAATCTTTAAAAAAAATAAATAAAAATATTGCTTATTAAAAAAGAAAAAGGAAACAAAAGACCAGGGATGCACTTGCATGAAATCTAAGACACAGAGGTGTGGCCTTCGCGCTGGGGTGCCTCTGGAGTCCGGGCTGGGCGTTCTCCACCGGAAAAGCGGATCCTGGCTCACCGCACGCGCCCCTGCCGCCCGCGGGCAGTGAGGCGGCTCATGGGGCTCGGTTCCACCCCAAACACGGCTAAGTGCGGGACCGAGACCAGCGGCTCTGAGCAGAGCTCGAATCGCTGCGTTCTCTGGCCTGTTTTATTCCTGGACACAAACCTGACACCTGCAAGGGCCGGCCAGGGCGGCAGGGCCAGAGCCGGACTGGCAGTGGCCGTGGGGCAGCCAAGTGCTTCCTCGGTGACCTGGACACGGAACGCATGCAGCTGGTGTACACACACAGCCGGCAGGCACGATGCTAGCTTCCCAGACGTTAATTAGGCACCGACGGCCAGCCGCGCCCCCCCCCCCCCCCCCCAGCCAGCAGGTGTCACTCTGCGGGGGGGACATCCAGGAGCGGCGCACGCTTGGCCCACAGGGTGCAAGTCTACCCACCAGCTGCTGCAACTGCCACTGGTGCCGCCATGAATCACGAGGCGCCAGCAGCCGGCGTCAGGTTCTGCCGGTGAAAGCGACGAGCAAAGTTGCCGAGTGTTTATGAAAATGTGGGCGCCTCAGCAAGTGTGGCGGGAGGCCTGGTTTTTGTAGCAATTCCCTGTCGCAGCGCACAGGATTTAATTACTATTTATTCCAGAAGCGAAAACAAGCTCCTCAGGGTTACGTGTGATACAGTGTTTCCCTCCGCGCTCACCGTTTACTGTCGCCGGCGCTGAAATAATGAATAACGTGCGTGTTCCCTCGTCTGAAATATTTCACCTTAGACAGCGCCCCAGCGACCAGCGCCGCCCACCTGTTGGTTTAACGTGAGGATGCCTTTCAACGGGATGCAACCAGGTGTTTCCGCCTGGTCTCGCCGGAGAGAGCGCACGTGCCGGCGGGGGGACTCCAGGGCCCCACGAGCGGAGTCCTCAGCCGCGTGACTCCGGCCGAGGGTATGAGCGGGCTGTGGCTCTGTGGAGCTCCCCATCGGTGAGGGAACGACGACCTTGTTTTCAGGGGGCGGGAAAATCCCACGCTGCATTTTGAGGGCCGCTTGTCCCCACGATTAACAGATTAAGATCAGCGACAGACCCAGGGAATCAGTCAGTCCTGACACCCGATTGTCACGGGCTCAGACAAAAGCGACAGTTCTGTGACTGCCAAGAGATGAGCCCGGAAGGCACGAGCCGGCCCCGTGTTCTGTAGAGCAGACCCCCAATGACACCTGCGGAGCCGGACAGCCCAGGAGGGCCCGCGCTGCTCCGGGTCCCGGCTGCGCTGTGGTGCCGACAGAGCGGGCACGGGTTTGGTGGCGCCTGAGGCCAATGGTCAACGCTGTGTGGAGCTGCCCCAACCGAGCCTCGGGGTGCCGCCCAAGGGACCGGGACTTCGCAGAGGACAGATGTCTTTGGTGGACGAGAGACTCTCAGGGACCTTGAAGACGTTGCCGCCAGAAACAGCGGCCACGCACAAGCTCCCGGCACGTGTGCCTGTCCGTCAGATGAGGGCTTCCCCATGGTGGGGGCGGTTCTCATGGTCGGCATGGGGCTGTGAACACAGCTCCTTTCCTGTCCGTGTGTGTCCAGTCATGAGGGGGCCCGGGGCCTGTGACAACCGGAAACGCTGACTACCGGCTTCGGAGCAGCCGCGACGGGCCGGTCCACTCTGTCCCTGTCCCACAGGGCTGCGCTCGCCGTTCAGCCATGGGTCTGGGCCCTCCGAGCGTCGGGGGTGGAGCCGCGACATGGGGGCCATTCCGACCACCCGTAGGGCTCGGGGCAGCGTCCGGAAGGCGGGGGTTCAGAGCCACGCGGCCCTGCGAGGTGCCGAGCTGCAGCCCCTCTCCAACAGGACCGGTCAGCCACGTGCTCTGCCCACACACTGGCTGTCCTGACACGTGGGCGCCGAGACTACGCCCGGCTGAAACCCTGTGAAACGTGGGTTCATCTTGCTCAGCACACGAACAGCATCAGAACGTCACCCACGCGTTGCCTAGCCCTAAAAACGGTGAGCCCACGAGGGCAGACCCTCGGGACACGCGCCTGAGGTCTCGGGATGGAACGCCTGCCCCAGGACACCAGCTACCTTCTCCTGGCACTGGAGGCGGTTTCCCTCTTCGCTCTGCTGCTCAGGACCTGCGGGGCAACGCCGCGGTGGTGGGGGGTGGGGAGGGCGAGGGGGGAGTGAGGGGGGTTCCCCAACCCCAGCGTGCTCCCTCCGCGCTGTGTGCCGTCTTTGTTTCCACTTCAGCCCACCTTCTCCCTCTCGCATCCTTTGTGAAAAACTGTATTTTGGGCTCTGCATCCTTCTGTGCGGGGTTGAAGCGCCCCAGGAGGAGCAAGGCCGGGGCAGGGGCAGGGGCGGCCCAGGGCAGGGACACTCAGCCCTGCCCGCCCCAGCGCAGGGTCGGCAGACACGCCCGCCTGTTCTGTCCACAGGGGCCTTTGCTGTGGGTCACTGCTCGTCCCAGACGCGCCACCCCCTCCTGCCCCTCTCCCTCAGCACGGGGGCAGAGGGGCAGTTTCCTGAGCCTAAGGGGTCCTCAGGAACCAGCATGGCACCAAGTGGCCCAGCCACACGCATCAGGTGCCCACGAGGAAGAGCCGCCAGCCACTGCTGCCACTGCGTCCCGGGCCGAGAGGGCGAGCAGCCCGGCGTCTCGGGCTCTGCCGGTATTTTTCCGACTGTTTGTGTTGGCTCTTCTAAAAATCCTGTGGGATCCACGGAAAATGTCTCCCTCGATGTGTTAGATAAAATCATCGAGTACGGGAACACTTGTCTTCTGATTTAAATTCAGAATGACACAGGTGTCCCGGCTCAATGTAGGGCGTTCCGGGAAGTGCCCTGTTTCCGGGGCCCAGTGCCGGGCTTGAGAGCCAGCAGGAGGCACAGGTGGCGGGCGGCAGCATCGTCCCACGTCGCAGGGGAGGAAACTGAGGCTCTCAGACATCTCACGCCTCCTCGCAATGGCGGGAGGGGGAGGTGGGACTGGAGCCTGGCCTGCCACATGGGGCTGGTTCTCGGGAGGGGCGAGGAGGCCCTGGGGTGCTTGGCAATGTGGCAGCCAGGTCCTGGTCCTGCCGGGAGACCTCCTGGCACTGGCCAGAGAAACCCGACGCTGGAAGGTCCTGTCCACTCACGGGGCTGTGGACTTCTCAGGCCCTCATGGCCACGGCAGGGAGGTGGCTGTGGCTCTGGCCCCTCTGGGACCCGGCACCCAGCACTAACTATGAGGTGGAAAGTCACTTCCTGGGGAGAATTGCTGGTGGAGACAGGGGCACACGGAAGGTCACAGCCTCCTCTGGGCTCTGTGGACGGAGACCTGCTGGGAGGGGTGACTCCTTCCATCCCGGATCCCATGCGGGACCCCCGCCGCTCCTCCCGTGGCCGGATGCCGTGTCTCTGCAGCGTGCTCTCAGCAGCGTGCTCATTACTTCCATTAGTTTGAAGCCCAAGCCACCTGTTTCAACCTGCATGGTCCCAGCCCCACTGCCTCCGGGAGGTGGTGGCCGGGCGTCCAGCGCTGGGCCCTGGGGCCAGTGCTGCTTCCAGAGGACAGCTGGGGGGTGGCGCAGACACCAACAGATGACACCTGTGTCGGGGTGCTGCCCTTGCCAGTGCGCACAGTGGGGACGGTGAGCAGTGGGGCCACAGTGGGGCCGCAGTGGTCAGGGCGTGCATTGCAGCCACACCCCCATGGTCCCAGGCTCCTTTGGGGTGGGGCCTGAAGCCCAGGTCTGTGAGTGACAAGCAGTGGCCTCCCCCTCAGAGCACCGTCCCTTTCCTGGACGGTAGGACAAACCGCCGAGGGTGGAGGTGCCGGCGCACGGCACACCCCGGATGAGCCCCAGCCCGCACCCCTCACTCCAGCCAGCCGCACGTCACCCATCTGAGTGGGAAGGAGACAGGCCCAGGGAGCAAAGGCCCCGGCCCAAGGGCACATGAGGGTGTCCATGCCACAGACAGGTGTGGCCCCTGGTGCCCGGCTCCGGGATCCACACGGGCAGATGGGACAGATGGAGTCTGGGCTGGGCGGTGATGGGAAGGACCACACGGGCTTCTGTGGGTCACCAAGGGGGGCCGCAGCCAGGCTGGGAGTCCCGGTGTGAAGATGGGGAGCCCTGCAGGGTGCGTGGGGTCAGCCAGGAGGGAAGGGCCACCTGGGCCACTCAGGGGTGGTCCTGAGGTCCAGCAGCCCCTGGGAGTGAGGGGTGTCCTGAGCAGACACCCCCTTTTGAGGGCCAGCGTTAAGGGGGTGCGGGAACCAGTGGGCAGGGGCCCTGGCCAGCGCTGGAGTCTGAGGGTCACGCCCACCCGACACCCCCAGTGCGCTGTGCACAAGCAGGCGCTCAGCTAAGCAGCAGGCACTGCTCCTCCCTTCCTCCAGGGACGTGCCAGACCTTCCTTCGAGAATTACTTTGTCCCCCAGCCGCCCCGCTGGCTCGCAGCAGGGTCGTGCGCAGCAGGGCTTGTCACGGCCGGTGCCGAAAACGTGCGCCCATGAAGGGAAGCCCGCGGCGCCCTCATTAGGAGGCTCTGTGTTAACCCTTTACCCTCATCATTTTTAATTGCTCACTCGGAGAGGAACGAAGGTGACAGTGAGCTGCAGACGGGCAGCGAGTGACGCTCGGATCCGCTGCCTCGGCGGTGGCAGCAGCCTGCCTGACATTTCGGGGGCAGGACGCGGCGTGGCCTCGAGCCCCGCATGCTGGAGAGCTGTGCCGTGGTTGCGAGACATCGCCTCTGATTGTCTTCCTTGTTAGGGGAATTGAGGAAGGGCTAGTGAGCCAGAGGTGAGCTTGTAGAGAGGGCTGTGCTGGGGAGTGAACACGCTCGCCAACCGTCTGCTTGCCCGCCCCCCTCCCTCCTTCCCCCACCCCTCCATCCTTTTGCCCATCCACCCTTCTGTCCACCTGTCCACCCTCCATCCTCCCCACATACTGCATCTCCACAGGAAGTCCAGGCACCCTCCTCCAGGTGCTGAAGGAGGTCAGGGCTGCCCCGAGACGTTCTTTGTGCCCCCATGGCTGCCACCACCCTGCTCGCCTCACCGCAGCTCCAGACACTCGGCCGGTTCGTGAGCCCGGGGCTGCGGGTGCTGGGCTGGCTCTCCTTGCCAAGGTCTCCAGCACTGACCACTGGGGTCATCTGGCACCCGGTAGGTGCTTCAGAAATGTTAGTTGGATAAATGCCCAAATTCTATTTCCTTTTGCTTTGAAAATGGATGTCCAGTGAGCTGTCAAGCGAGGAAGAGATATGGAGCAAGCTTTAAAGTGTGTTACTAAGTGGCAGAAGCCGGTCTGAAAGGGCCCCACACGGTGTGATTCCACCTATGTGACATTCGGGAAAGGCAACACTATGGGGATGGTACGGGACCCGTGCCACCAGGGGTTGGGGGAGGCGGACGAAGCGGAGGAGCACAGGGCACTCTTAGGGTGGTGACACCACTCTGTGAGAGGCTACGGAGGCGGACGCGCGTGCAACGCCCTGAGGGACTCTATGGTCAGTGTTGCACTCCAGCTAGTAACAATGTATCAGGATTGGCCCCAGCATTGTAACAACTCCAGGCCGGACGCAGCACGTTAACACCCAGAAGCTGAGCGGGGGAGAGAGGGGACGCAGGGACTCTGTGCTTTCTGCTCAGCTTCTCCACAAATCTGAAAGTTCTCTAAAAGACCAAGTCTATTAAAAACGGATATCCTCTCCCCATTAGACACACCGTCTCCAGAGGAAACTCTCTCTCTCAGAAACGTTGAAAAGCGCTCTTTCACGCCATCCCCCGTGCAGCCAGGAACAAGAAACCAGCTGCCCCGTGGGCTCCCGGTCCCACCGGCACCACAGCTGGACACTGTCACTGACGCGCCTCCTGGGACGTCCTTTCTGTCCAGAACAGCAGCCCACCCTTGCACGAGCTCCGAGCACGGCCATTAGCGGGGCCCGGCACGGCCGTGGGGCGCGCTGCTGCGCAGTGGAGTGTTCAGCGTGTCACACACCCTGGGCGAGCCAAAGGGTCCGGGTCGGGCCATCGTGAGCTGGAGGCCGTCGGGAGGGTTCGCACCCTGTGCCCGGAATGGTGGCACATCAGTCCACGCCTGGGCCATCTCCCTGCATCCCCTCAGCGTGGGCAGGGACAGCAGTCAGCCCAGTTTGCAGGCGAGTGCACTGAGAGATGAAGAGCAGGCGTGTGTGATCGCCCCAACACGACCTCTGTCTTCTGGAAGCGCCCATGGAGTAGGGGTCCCTGAGAGGCAGCCGACCCACAGTGACCCTCGGGTAGGAACACCCAGGCAGACTCATGGGGCAGTGTGTCCCCGATCCCAGGTGCTTGGCCCCCTGTGGGTGCCGGCCGAGCTCCCGGCTGCTGCTGGCCTCGCTACCCTCAGCGCTCATCCCTTATCCCCGGGCCCCACCATGCCTGGTGCTGCAGGAACACAGGGGTCTACAGTGCCCCCCGTGGGCCACTTCCCTTCCCCGAGATTCTCCCTCCGGTCGCTCCCGAAGTTGCTGAGACGGCTGTCTCTTTCCAGGTCAAAAACACACACACGCCCACACAGACATGCCCGGGCGGCCCTTTGCCCTTGGCCTCAGCTTACAAATCAGAAGTTGGATCTGGAGTCACACGCAGCCCCCAACTACCAAAGTGGACGGCCGTTGGCCGCATGGCCTGGAGGTGGCCAGCGAGGATGGGCCTCTCACTCCTGGCGGAAGAACATGACTGTGACCTCAGGATGAATGCTGCCCACAGCTCTTTCTGCTTGAGACTGGGAGGGATGCCAAGGCTCCTGGGCCAGCTCTGTGTCAGGAAGGGTGTTGGTTTCGGGAGACTCAGAAACCAACTCCGAGCCGCAGGTGGGCAAACGCCTCTGATCTCACAGGGGTGATGTGGGCGCAGTTTCCCTGAGCCCCCAAATTCCAGAGTCTGTGGGGTTCTGATTGAGGGGCCTTCCCGGAGTCTGGGCAGGATGCGGGGTCTGGACTCTGTGGGTACAGATTTGACAGCACCAAAGCCACTGCTCAGGCTGTGACCTGAGGCCACGAGGGCCCGTGGGTGAGGGCACACTGCCACTCTGGGGTGGGGACACACTCTGTGGGTGCGAGGGCTGGCCTGAGACAGTGTGGCACAGGGCCCTGGGTAGTGTAGAGCTCTGGCCACCCCCACCTGCGCCGGCTCAGAGGCCCCTGGCAGCTGGCAGCCCCCCTCGCCTGGCACATCCTCGGCCTCAGTTTGCTGGGACTGAATCCAAACACGACCTTGAACTTTACCAGCCGTTCCTTCTGCAAACACATTCGCATTGGCCGCCAACTATTTTTCTAAAGCAAAGAAAAAGGACGCAGGAAATGCAAACATTTTCTCCCTCTCTCAGCCCCACCAGCCACCTGGCACCTGCTCCCTGGTCTCCCCGGTCAGAGCAGTTCGACCTCGGCACGTTCACAGCTATTTTGAGATATTGGGGACCCCCTTGACATGAGCAGACCCTGGGGGTGCCTGCAGACCAGGGATGGAAATCTCTAGTGTCCACGGTCTCTCCTGAGGCCCACGGGGGCCAGGCTGGCCTTGAGCAGAGTGTGGACACCCTCAGTCGCCCCATGGCCCAGGGGAGGGGACCAATGACACCAGACACATAAGTTTGAAAAATGCAG
Source organism: Desmodus rotundus (assembly GCF_022682495.2). Taxonomy (NCBI): domain Eukaryota; kingdom Metazoa; phylum Chordata; class Mammalia; order Chiroptera; family Phyllostomidae; genus Desmodus; species Desmodus rotundus. Next base: position 94,833,947 of record NC_071392.1, read on the forward strand.
CTGCCGTATTGGGGACGCCAGGGCGCCAGGGGCCAGGAGAGTCCCTGGGGGTCTGACCGGTCCTGGGGCCCTGGGGATCCTGGGGGAACAGGAGGCCTCAGCAAGGGGGACCGCGACCAGGGCCCACCTCGTCCCAGGCCTGTCGGGGGCTCCAGGAGGCCCCATGGGGACATGACAAGAAGTTCTTCAGAGAAAAGAGGCCCACACGACACCCTTGGAGCTCCTTTGCAGGATGTACCCCGACACACATTTGGGCTCTGTGACCGCCCGGGACGTGGGGGTGCACTGACTAGGCCAGGACTGGGGTGCTCAGTGGTGAGCAGGGAGTTCCATCCCGACCCGGAAGCAGATCCTCATCCCTCCACTCAAGTGTCTCTCGATGGTGCCCCTTCCTCAGCCCAGGGCCATCTCTATGGAAGCCCAGGCCCCAGCTGTGTGTTGGCTGTTCCTATTTCAAGCCCTGGAAGAGCAGGAAGGAAACATTCTTCCTGGGTCACAATGTCACTGTCCAAGGAACGTCCAAGGAACACGAGGGCTGGCGTGGGGTGGGGCAGGAACATAGTAGCACTTCCGTGACAATTCTGTGCATATTATCTCTCTCCCCGACAATGTTCAGTGCCCACTAGAGCATTAAAGGGTCTGGGTGGGGGGTCCTGTATCGGGGAGGGGACCTAGAAGAAGTGCATGCTGGGAAATCGGGGTGCATCAGTCAGCATGAGGTGGGTTAGGCTGAGTAACAAAGAGTTCCCAAAGCACGTGCTGTGCCGCCATGGCCAGCTGGGAGGCTACGGTCGTACAATCCTTGGGCTGCTTCCATGATGGCTGCAGCGGGGGACGTGTGGCCCTGAGGAACGGACATCACACTCACTGTCACCCCCTGGTGGGGGAGTACATGCCCGCTTCTCCTCCCGTCTCTTTGGCCCCAGCAGATCGAGCGTCCAGCTGTAAGTACTAGAATGAGGAAGCCGGATCCCGCCATGTGTGGGGAGTAGCACGCATTAACGACGGTGGCTCCTGTGACTGTCACCCCATGTCGCCTCTGCCGTTTCCTCATCTCTCTGCCTTTTTGGTCTGTGACGCTCCTATCTTTGTGTCCATGAGCAACAGAGACAGCCTGCTCCGGCTATTCCGCCGACGGAGGTCCATCGACAGTGCCAGCCGTGAAACCCCAAGGCCTGGGACGGTGGCGTGAAGGGCTGGGTCTTGCTGGAACGCATCTGCAGATCCCTGCCCCTCGGAGCTACACTCTGGTGGCTTCACCCCTGGCGGGGAGAACGGCCAGTTAACTGGGTCGTTTTGGAGGCGATGGGCCCCGGCCTCCCTGGGCCCTCAGCCTGACCCCCCGACCTCAGCAACGTTCCCTTCTGGAGCACACCGCACGGGGACCACCGTGCAAGATGAAGCGTTTATCCCGAGGTAATTAGGCCTTGAACAAGTTTGACATGAAATCGTGATAAAGAATTGTTTTTTAATCTAACTGCGGAAAAGCTCAGCCAGACGTATAAAAATTATATGACATTTTACTCCTCAGTGTAAATTAAAATTTGCAGAAAGACCAATGAACCGGGAAGGATTTTTTCACATGGTTCAGGCAGAGAGGACAGGGGAGGCTGCAGGCAGAGTGAGGCCCTGGCAGCGTCCCCGCCGGCCTGGCCTCTGACCCGGGGGGGCTTCCTGCCTCCCAAGCCAACCCCACCTGCCAAGTTTCATTTGCTCCCAGTGAGCCTTGCTCCTGCCAAAGGCTGAGCGGAAGAGGGTGGAAGAAGCTTCTGGATTTCCTTGGACAGAAAAAACACCCCGTAGGGAAAGGCAGCCTTGGGACTAGACTCTTCTGGCTGCTGAAAAGAGAAAGGTATGTGTGTGGGGCTTCAATCCATCTCACTAAGTCCCACCACGTGAGCAGCCCTACTGTGTGTGTCCCCTACAGCAGGGGATGAGCCCAGTGTGCTGGCCAGAGCTGAGGCCCAGGAGCCAGCGGGACAAGCTGTGTGGCCTTGGAGAGGGGACGAAACCTCTCTGAACGTCGTGTCTGACTCAGCACAAGCGCCCTACCACCAGGAGACGGGGCCTGAGCCCACATTCCTCGCCCAGAAGGAGGGTCAAGTGGAAACAGTGTCTCCCTGGGAGGGTGCTGGTGACTCGGTGACTCGGGAAAGGCACCTGTCTAGGGAGAGCGCACTGTCTGCCCCTGGAGGCCCAGGGGGCCTGCGGGGGTGAACGGGGTGTGTGTGTGACTGTCACGGCCCATTCCTGCCCAGGGTCCACCCTCCACTCCCAGCCTCCACTTCTGTGACCGAGACACAAATGACAGGAAAGGACCCAAGACACCGACTCGACACCAAACCCTTGGTCTCCAAACTCTACAAGCGGCACAGCGCATGGTCTCAGCGCCCCTCTTCCTTTCAGCGAAAGGCCCCACAGAGGGGCTGCCTCTGCCACACCTGAGCTGTTCGCCCCCTCTCCCCACCCTCCCCACAACCCCCTTTACCTTGCAGCCTCTGTGGCCGAGTGTGTCTGAATCTGAAAAACGACGAGGAGTGAACACCAGCTCCGGGATTAGGGATTGCCCTTCTTTAAAAGGCGAGAACCAAAGGCCTTTGCCAGAGGCGCGGCCTCCCTGCCTCACAACAAGAACGTGGTGCTCTGGGACTCTTGGGGGAGGCGCCACCGCCTCCGCCACCCCCTCCCCGCAGGGCCCATTGTTTCTCCTGAGGGGGTGCTGCTCACACGGCTCCCTGGGTGAGCGCGGTCCAAGTACAGCTCTGCGCCTTCTGCATCCAACACTCTAAAGGCTTTTGTGATTTAAAGGCGCAATTATGTGGAGGAGCCAGATAAAGACGCGGAGAAATTATCTCTCTGGGTTGGGAGGGGGAGAAGCCAACAGAGGTTAATGCTTTGGTGAAATATTTCCAAATATTTTCAGTTATTTTATGTGACTATTGCGTAGCATCCCTCATATGTTCGCGTGTTATAGTCTCTTCTGGGGGGGAACAGCTTGTGCTTTTGAAGAAAGAAAAAGCTGGTCAGCCTCCGGGCCTGACAGGGACCTCGGAAGGGGCTGCCCCGGGCTGTGGGCTCCAAAACGCCTTTCCATCCCGGCGCCAGGAGCTGGGTGCGCTGCGCTCTGTGTTGGGGGTGGGAGGAGGGGGTGGGACAAAAATGGCCAAAATGTAAAAAAGAAGCATCAGAGGAGGGGACCAGGTGAGGCTGGAGGGCGGCTGTCACCTCACCCGCTGACTACACTTTGGGGACAGTACGTGGAAGTCCCAGAGGGGCAGCTGCTGCCAGTGCCCAGGGCCCCTGTGGGCGTGCCCCTCCGACTGGAGCGCGGTGTGCCGGCGGGCGGTGCGTGGACCTACAGCGGGGCTGCACCTGCGTCCGCTGTCCTCCCGGGCACAATGCCTGGCCTGGCCCCTCGGGTTGGAGGGATGGCAATGCCCTGTTTGGGCACAGTGTGCTGACGGGGGCCGACGCCACACTGGGGCCCGGGGCCGGGCTGGGTCGGCCCCGACCGTCCTCAGCAGAGGGTCTGGGACGGAGTGTTTCCTCTTCTGCGTGTGAGGTGTCGGCCCCACAGAGGGGCTGCCTCTGCCACACCCGAGCTGTCTCCTCAAGCTCTCAGAGTCTCCCGGGAAGGAGAGAGATGCAGGATGGGCAGTCCTTACAGAAAGGGAAGGGGTGTGGGGAAGGTGCAGGTGTGCTCTGGAAGTGGGGATTCCGGGCAGCATGAACTCCCTGCCCCCCTTTCCCGAGAGCCGGGATGGCTGTGCGCACCCATCCGCTCTTTGCAGGACACCGGCTCCCTTCTCTCTGACAGGGAAGCCGCACTAGCTCAGCATCCAGGACGTGCCCTAAAGCCCCCACGATGCGCCTCAACCCCTGCCAACGCCCGGGGCGCAGGCCACTGGGTCAGGCTGCACGGAGTCCGTTTCCAAAGCATTTCTTCCCCTGTGGTGACTGGGCACCTGCCCAGGGGGCAGGGCCACCGGGTTCCTCTGAAAGGTCGGGGTGGGGGAAGGGGCAGTGCTGCCTCCAGGGACAGCAGCTCTGCCACGTGACCCTGGCTGATTGCCCCCCACCCCCGTCCCTAGTCCCAGGGCCACCCTGGGGAGTCAGGGAAGCTTCTGCTGTTCGGTTCCATCAGCTCATTGGCATGACAAACAAAAGTGACTCCCCGCCTGTCTGCAGCGCTGCGTAAACACGGGTGGGTGAGGGAGGCCCATGATGGAGTTTCTGGCCACACCTGCTGCAGCCGGGCCCCTGGCCAGCTCAGCAGCCCCTCCTGAGGCCCCCAGAGGCAGGGGCCCGTGGAGCCACTTGGTGATGTCCCTGCCCTTCAATTCGCATTGCTTTAGAGACAAATTGCGAACACACACGCACAGGACGCTCTGCAGGGGGCTGCTCTGCCCAGGACAGGTGGCGAATGAGCTGCCTGGAGATGCCGTGTGTTCTCTGTGCGGTGGTCCACCTTCCGGAGGCTTCCAGAGAGGCTGCACGTCCTCATCGTCACTTCCTAGGAAGGACCAGAGCCTGGAGAACCATCAGCTCAGGACACGGAGGCTCAGAGAGGGGCAGCGACTTCTCCCAGGACACATAGCCCGCTGGCAGCAGAGAGACGTTGGCCACTGTTTTCTCTGGAAAGTCCTCCAGCCTGGCTAGCATTCCGTGGGGAACGGCCAAGTCAAGGTCAGCTGGCCAGGACGGCTTGGGGCTGTGGGGACCCCCCCGACGGGCCTCTGGCCCTGCCTGTGGGGCAGCCCAGGGACAGGTGTGTGGTGCCCGGCTCCACCGTGGTTTCCAAGTTTGAACGTCTATGCTGGTGGCAGATGTCTCACTGAGCACACAGGGGCTCCTGCCTGAGCCGGCTAATGAGAAAGCTCTTGCAGCCACAGACACAGACGCGGCCGTCTGTTCTTTCACTGTGGAGAAACCCACAGAGGCTCACGGCACGGCAGGAGCGAGGGTAATTAGCTGGGGCCCTCTGCGAAAGGGAGGAAGGAACCAGGTGAGGCCCGCCGCCCGCCCTGGCCTCCCAACACGGGCATCCAGCCACACCGCCCAGGTGCAGGGGTGACGGGGGTGGCAGCGAGGCTCTGGGGTTATCTGTGAGCTGGTGCCCATCTCTTCCACCTGCACTGGCTCCGAGCCAAGCCCGCAACTGAGGGCGATACTGCCCAGGCTGCCGGTCCCAGGGAACCTGCTTGCAGGGAGAAGTCAGGCCCTGGGCTAGGCCCCGACCTCTGCCTAGTCCATCCCCCTGAAAGTCCAGCGCTTTGTGCTTAAATCCAATCTCCATCACTTGAGGGGACCTTTGCAAATCCCCATGAAAGTGGACGAGCAGGAAAGGCTTGCGGGCAGGGTATCGTGCAAGTTCCTGAACGCTCAGTCCTGATTTCTGTGCCCCATCCCCCAAGACCAGCCGCAGCTCGGAGGCAGGGCCCTGCGGGAGGTTTCCCAGAGAGTGACAGACTCAGGCATGGAGAGCGCGCAGGGTGGGCCTCCTGCAGTGGGAGCCCAGGGTGACGTCGGGGTCCCGGTCCCCCAGCATGCGGTCTGGGCTCAGGTACACTCGGACGGGGAGGGGAGAGGAACCCGCAGAGGCCCATGTGCTCAACCTCTTCAAGAGGCCCTGCCCCCTCCTGATCGCTGGCTGGGCCTCTGTGGCATTCGGTCACCGATGGCCCCTGGGAGTCCCAGCGCCTTGGCCCTGCCAGACTAAAAATGCAGCAGGACAGTGACATCGGCCATACCCGCCCACCTGGCACCTGGGGTTCTTCCCAGGGCTGTGCACAGCCAGCTGCCACTTCATCCACTTTAGCTGAACCCTGGGGAGGCCGCCCCGACCTTCGCTCCCTGCTGCCTGTCCCCACCCCTCGTCTCCCTTCTATTTCCTCTGGGTAGTTCTCCATTGCAGGAATCCCCCCATCCTGTGTGTCTGTTTGCCCACCTCTGGCCCCGTACGCGGGGGCTTCCTGCCTGCTCCCTGCTGACCCTGCACCCAGCGCGGCGCCCACTACTGTGAGGGGTCGCTAATCCAATGGGCCAGTGGGGACATGCTTGGGCGGGCGGCCTTGCAACCGGCAGCGAGCACCTGGAGCTGGGGGGATGGCGCCTCCGGTCAGCTGGGGCCTCGGTGGCTCGGCCAGAGTGGGTGCCGGTGCGGTGCTGTCCCCTGCCTGCATTTACAGCCACAGTGGCCTTTCTGGAAGGGTGGGTGACCACCCAATTAAACGCGGGAGCACAGAGTTGGTCAGAGCACCCATGAGCCACTGTGCTGAGGTGCCAGCCCCATAGCGCCTGTGGCCCTGGCTGCACTGAGGACGGAAAAGTCGTCTTTCTCCAGGTGAGACCGTGTAAACACATGTCTCACAGGGGACACGGTGGCGCTCTTGTGTGACAGGACATGGGGGAGACTTCAGGGGGCGTGGCAGCCCCGAGGCCCTGAGTACTCCCCGCACCCAAGGGTGCTGCGGAGCAGCAGACTCCGTTGGTTGCTGGCTTAACAGTGACTGAACGCTTAGCACCAGGGGCCTCAGGGGCTGGGCCGGGAGGGCGGGGCCCCCGGAGGGGCTGCCTCCTTCCTGCCCTGGGGAGCTGTGGACAGCAGAGGACTGGACACCATGGACAACCAGCAAGATCAAATCGAGATGCCGCTGTCTCCCAGGCAGGGCAGTCCCTCCGGGCTGGGCACGGGGCGCGGCACCCCCACCCGGGGAGGCTGTGTGCTGGGCGCAGCCCGTCCCGCCGACTGGCCCTGCGCCACGAGCTGTGTGCTAACGACTATGGAGGTGTTGGTTCCGAATCGATGCCACGGAGCTGGAGGCCTGGCCTCAGAGCGTTGTTAAAATTCTGCTCTCAGAAAACACAGCTGTTTTGATCTTCCTCAGCAGCGAGCAGTGCCGACATCCACGCCTTTCCGGAGGAATCTTTCACGCCCCGCTTCGTGCCACGCACTGGAGCCGAGAATGAAAGATTTAGCTGCCGGGCTCTGACGGCCCCTGACAGTGGGTCTGCGGGTGACAATGCCCTTCGCTCTGTCAGCGCCACCTCCGAGGACCTTGAGCACGGCCAGGGACCTCTGATGGTGGTGCCAGCACAGAGGAGAAAGCCACCTGCCAACCTGGTCTTTATGGGGTCTGGAGGGCAGGGGGTTGGTACAGTCTGAGCTGGCTGGCACCCCCAGGCGCACACATGCGGGGCCGCCTGCCCTGAGAATGCTCACTTACACCCCAGGGTCCCGGTCAGCCTTCCTCCTCATGAGCTGGTTCTCTCAGGGGCCCGTGGTGTCCAAGGAGCGTGGGCTGTGGGACGGCATCTTGTCTCCATTTTCATCAGGCTGCGGCGGTTCACCCGTGGGAGCCGCCTCCCCTCCCTCGAAGGGTCATCTTTGCATTCTCTCCTTGGCCTCAGTGCGGCCTTGCTTTCTCCTCTGCGTCAGCCGGGAAGGTGAACACACCCGGAGGCAGGATGCAGGACGGACGAGACGCATCGCCCTCGCTAAAGGAGAGCAAAACACAGCACAGGCCTCCTAGAGAATTCGAAACCAATGACAAAGCGTCCTCCTGTCCTCCTCTCGGACGTTTTGCAGGCTTAGGGGCGGCTGCCGAGCTGAGGGCCTGAGAAGGTAGCTTGGAGCTGTTAGGGACGGCATTAGTTTCTTACAAATGGTGCCTGCCATTCACGGCAGCTGTGGGGGTGGCCGGCCACCCAGTCCACATGGCTGGGGGCAGCTTCTGCAAGAGGGTTTGGGGGCACTCACAGGGACAAGGGAACTGTTGTGCACCAGCATTCTAGTCGGAAAAGCTGAGAATCCCCAGCAGTTTCTTGACTGCCCCCACTTCCAGAGACACACTCTGTGCAAGGACGCAGGGCGGGTGGGCAGAGAGACAGAAGCCACAGGTGGGGGTGGAGGGCTGGGTGGCCAGGGGCAGGGGCTCTGAGAGGGGAGGAGGAAAGTGGCGGTGCCATCACACTGCCCCCTGACCGGGTGACCCAGGCTCAGAGGCCCTGTGCGGTCCCACTGGAAGTTCCACTGAGTGCGGGATGAGTCCTGCCCCTGGCACGGGCTGCCCGCCGAGTTCCCAGCGTGGGGTCTGGTGCATAGTGGGCAGTCAGTGGGGTGTGTGAATGAGAGAATGGCCCAGAGGCGGTGGGGACTGGGGACGGCCCGCTGTGGCAGTCTCACCCACCCTCGTCACAGGGAAGCATCCCATTATACACTGTGCTGCCTGCAAAGTGACCAGTCCATCTGGCAGGCATCGGGTTAAGTGGTGGTCAGGGGGTTACACAGTGACCAGCAGGCCTGGTGATGGGTTTAGAGGGCTCTCCTAGATCTCCAAGTTGCCCTTCACAGCCCCACGCCCTTTCCTGGGAGCCATCGGGGCAGGCTGTCCTCATGGATCATTTTAATTGGATAACTGGAGGAAAAAACCCTTCTTTCATAAAGCTTCCAACTCTATTAGCTTAAAGGCTCTCAGGAAAATGTGCTCACTCTTGACCAGTATCCACACGGGCACTTCCGCGGCCCCATCTAGCATGTGCCAAATGACGCTGGCTCGCTGGCAGAAAACAGAGCATTAAAACAGAATCTAAATCAATTTTGCTGATCAATTGCTGCACAGACGCTGTAAGTGGCTGCAAATTGAGTCTCGCGGAGTGCGGACGGGCGGCTGCGACGGAGCAGCGCTGTTATGAATGGGCCCCCTGCCCCATCGCTCTCCTGCGCTCGGGGACTCGCTGGCAGGAGCGTGTCCGAGAGCGTTTCCTGGTTCGACCCGAACATGCTTGTTAGGGAACGCGGCCTCGCACACGTGGCCACGGCCGGGGAGCTCTCGGGGCTTCCGACAGACGCCCAGTGATTTTCTTGGCTCGGTCTCCTCCAAGTCTAAAGGAGACCACATTAGGTCACTCCAAACACGTCCTTTTAGGGACCCGCTGGCCGGGAGGAGCCGATGGCTCTGGGGCTCTGGAAAAGCACTGGTTCCTCCATCAATCCCTCGACTGCCCTCGAGGACACAGGTGGTAGAAACCAATGGGAAACTTACCCTCACACGCTCCCTGACCCCCTGTGAGCCTCATCCCCTCCTGCCTAGAAATTTCCTTGCCCCCAAACAACATAAAGAATGTTCCACTTTTTTTGTAGAAATAAAGGGCTTTAGTCTCTGGAGATTCACGCAATAGACATGCAGGGAAGGCTGCAAGGGGTGCTTATCTATGTTAAGGATTCAGATGTTTGCACCATGCCTGCCCACGTGCACACACACACATGCATGCACGCACACACATGCCCTCACACATACATGCACACACATGCCCACAGACACACGCTGTCATACATTTAACTTCCCGACGCTTTTCCTTTCCTCTCTGACCTGGGCTGGTGGCCTCTGTGAACTCCAAGGGCAGAGGGCAAAGGGCAGAGGGCAGAGGTGAATACTAAAACCAAACCCCAAACTCCAAAGTCCACATACCCAGGCCAGTTCTGACCGGAGACACCCTTATACCCTAGACTCATGGTGACAGTGTCCAGCGTCCGGTGTCCTTGCGAGCGCCCCCTGCCCAGCAGCACGCCCTGAGCCCCACGCCGCCTGCCCAGCCTTCCCCTTGGCCAGGCTGCATGGGGGACGGCATTTCCAAGTCACCGACCTGGGAATTCGCTTCAGGACAAACTGTAGCACCTGCTGCAGAGAAGAGGCCATTGTAAGCAGCAGGTGAGCGGCCGTGCTCGGAGGCAGGGGAGCGCAGTGGTTGGAAAGGGGAGGCCGGGGGACGCCTGGAGGTTCAGCTGCCTGCTGTGCCGTGTGACCCTGGACAGGCTACCTAACCTCTCCATGCCTTGGTTTCCGCATCTGTGCCACGGAGCATCACGGAGCTGCGTGAACGAACGGGTGAGTCCCCGCGGGGCTCAGGGCAGCTTGCAAAGACACGCCACTCAGCGGCGTTGCTGCCGACAGTGCTGTGACGACTGGCGCACGCTGTGCTCACTGCCTGGCTGGCGGACTGCGCCCGAGGTTTAGGATCGGCACCGCCTCGCTGCCTTCTCTGCACCCACGGCCACGCCTTCCTGCACGGAGGGTCATTCCCTTCCCTTCCCTTCCTCATAAATGCCCCTGGCCTTCGTCTCCTCATCGGAACTCTTCGGGACTCTGCCTGAACGCATGGCTCCCGAACAGCCATTCTTCCTGCTCCCCACGCGAGCTGCCACCCATGGTGAAGGTGAACACGGGGCAGGTCGGCGGGTGCCTCGCTGGGTGCAGAATTCCAGGGTGGTGGGCTTTTCTCTCGACACTTCGGTCTGTTGCCCACTTTCCCAGCCAGTGTGGGTCCCGATGAGACGCCGCCGTGATGCTTGCCCCGGTCCTGTGTCACCGACGTCCCGTTGTCTTCTTCTTCTTCACGGCCCCTCTGCTGTTTCCGGTCGCACAAGCTGCCCCGCCTGTCCCAGGCCTGCTCCTCCTCCACATCCAGCTCCCACGGAAGGTTCCCAAGGGTCTGGGCTCGGCGAGCTCCAGCGCACGGAGGGACGTGATGTGGGAGGGCAGGAGGCTTTCTAGGCCGAGTCAGCAGGGCCTCCTGCAGGGCGATGTGAGGTTCCGTCCCCTCCCCAGCGCCCAGCCCTATGCCAGTAGCTGCCCCGGGTGTGGCCTCCGGTATGATTCACAGCAACTAACAGGTCCCCCCTGGGCTCTGATGGCGGGTCTCAGAGCAACTTCAGTGTGCATTCTCGGCCCCGCCTGGGCCTCCCAACCCAGAATCTCATGGGTGGGTGGGGGTGTCCCCCCCCAACACACCTTTAACTCACTGCATGCGTGCATCCCCCGAGGGAGCCACAGATGGGCCCGTCAGTACATTTTTTTGCAGATTAGGTTCTTTCACCAGCACAGATTTAATGCTGTTGATTTTTGTTTTATGGCAAGTGCCGCGAAGCCCCAGGTTTCCCCACGAGGCGAACGCCCTGCTTACATTATTACGTCTTCTCCAAACCCCTTCATTCTGAGACCCTCTGAGGGACGCCCCCTCATCGAACACAGAGTGATGACGATGCTGAAACCCGGACGAGACAGCTACGTCCTCCTGCAGCTCTTTCTGCAAGAGCAGCTCCCTCCGTTCCCCTCCTGCCACCCCACACTCATCCCAGAGACCTCTGCCCTCCGTTTTCCTGAGCCGGGGACCACAGGGCAGCTTCTCCGCCTCATCAGACATGCTCTGCAACGGTCTTTTGGTGAGCGAGAAAAAAGGACATAAAACTAATCGTGTAAGACGGGCATTTATGAGCTGCTTTGAAAATAGTCTTGTGGGTTTATCTCTGTAACCCCTGAACCCTGGAAATCACTCAGAGATATGGCTGTGAACACGTGCACAAGTTACGTTCTGAGACAGCTGTGCGAGCGTCTTGGGAGCTGAACTTCCTTCTTTAGGTCAGAGCAGGGGGAGGGACAGCCTCGTGCTGCTGGGAATTCAGTTTGTGTGTTAGAGCGTCAAAACCAGCTCCGCACAGCACAGGGTACAGACACACGGGAGCTGCGAGGACAAGAACACAGGAAGGCTTATGCGCCGGGGAGGAGCGAAGGACAGCCCCGGGAGGGTCCTGGCAGGGTCCCGGCAGGATGCCCCATGGGGAACGCTTGCCCCGTGACGCGATTCTTCACGGCCCCTCTGCTGCTCCCGGTTGCACAAGCGGCCCCGCCTTGCAAACATTTGTCCTGCAAACATTTGTCAGGCCCCCTTGGATCCGATCCAAGAACGTTCTAGATGCTGGGGATGTCTCAGCAGTGGCCGCAGAGGGCTGGACCGTTGTTTCTCTGTCTGGCATGTCCCTGTGGGTGTTCTACATGGTAAAGACAAGGCGCCCTGGCCTCCATGGAGGCCAGCGGTGCCCGCGTCCCCAACAGCACCTTGCACAGTGGCCCTGGCCTGGCCTCCCCAGCGAGACACTCAGGAGTGAAGCTGCAGAGCCCCCAAGCCCTTGGTGGTCGAGGCTGGAGACACACAGCTGCACCTGCAAATGCCAGCCAGGGTCACGAGGGACCCTACTCCCAAACCCAGGTGTCCCACCATCTGCCCACCTGCCACCCATCCCCAAACAGCACCCTGACGAAGTGGCAAACCCCACCGTGGGCACCTCGCCTCGGGAGCAGGTTTCCAGCATGTCCTTCCTTCACCGTGTGCCCCCCTGCCAACCCTGCTGTCCCGCGAGGCAGGGCTGACCTGTGGGCTCCCTCCTGGGTGTCACCTCCCCTGAACCCGCTTTCACATCTGCCGAGATGGCTCCTCCAGGCTCTCTGCTCTCGCAACAGGGTCATCAACTCTGTCTTGTCTAGGGAAACGCACCCTCGGTGTCTGGTTGCTCTCCATCAGCCGGTCACCACCTGCGCCTGGGCCGTGCTAGACAACCGCAGGGATGGGTGCTGGCTGTTCACTGTGGCACCTGTGTCTAGAACAGAGCCTGGTGCTGGAACAGACAGATGGACAGACGGACGGACGGACGGACGGAGGAACGGCTGAATACACGGAATCTCCTTTCTCAGTGACAGGCCAGCAGATCGCACCGGCGACCCACCAACAAGCCTGTAGCCATCGGCCTGGCCAGGCGTCTCCTCCGGCAGGTGCTCAGCCTTGCCGGAAGGTGGCCCGTCCTCCCAGAGCGTCCGGGGGCCAGGCAGCGCCTGCCACACTCCACTTCTCTGAGCTGGGTCCTGTTCGCCACTGCCCGCCCAGATACACCCAAGTGAAAGCTGCGTGTATAAATGTGTGTGCGTGCCCCGACAGTTCCAAATGATCCCCCACACGCTTCTTCTCTTCCAGAGGTAATGCGTCTCTTCCCAAGCCGGGGCACGCACAGCCGTAAGCGGACACGCCACCCAGGACCGAGGCTCACACGCACTCGCGGACAGACATCCATGCAGGCGGGCTGGTTGCACGCCAGTCTGAACGGAACGTTCTTGTTAAGAGCGCCGGCCAACTTAGAAATTTGGAATAAAAATGAGAGTCGCCCTGGCCGGGTGGCTCTGTTGGTTGGAGCCTTGTCCTGTAAACCAAAACAACGTTGTGGGTTCGGACCCCGGTCGGGGGCGTATAGGAGGCTGCCCTGTGCTGGCAGCAGCACCAAACATGCTCTGGGCCCTGTGTCACCGGTGTGGGTGCGCACCCTGCCCCGGGCAGACATGAATGGGAGGGCCATTTAAGGACGCAATTACACCGCCTCTCAGGGAATGGGTGTATTGATTAAAACCCTTGCTAATGTCTAAATGAAATAAATTTCACACCAGTGAGAGCGACCGAGCTCATTGTTAGCTCCCGGAAAAACTCACACCGCCGCACTTATTTCTGGACTAACAGCACCAGAGACCCGTGATTATTGCTGCCTTTCGGGGTGGAAATACACCTTTCCGAGGCCATGCAAGCGCGGCGCAGGGGTGACGGCAGGCTGGTGCTGGGGTACAGTGCTCCACAGCCGAGGACTCGTCGCTCTCACTCCAGACTGCACCCCATTCTCCGAGCAGCGTCTGCCGTCTGGGAGGCGCACAATCAGCGCTGTTTTACGAGGTGACAGGTCCAATGACAAAGCTTCCTGGCTAATAGTAAGAGGAACTGGTTAACGACAGCGTTTACTCGGATGCTTCCAGAGACCCAGCACTTGTGCACAAAGTATGCGAAGACACACCGGGGACCCAGGGACGAGAGTGCTCAGCTGACAAGCACACACTGCAGGTGTGAGGCTCAGATAAGCTCTGGGAGTTCAGCTGCAGGCGAAACACAGCCCCTGACCGGGGCCGCGGACGGTCTCGTGAGTTCGTCGGCCTTGGATAAATGAGTGCAGATGGCAAACTGCCCCGAGGGAGGGACAGGGCTGAGGGGGGAGAAGGGTGTGGGCGGGTACATGAGGGGCACTGAGGTGGCTGCTCAGGGCAAGCCCCTGGGAGGGGGCTACCGCCCAAAGGGGGAAGGGAGCTGTCCGGAGAACGGTGGGGATGCAGCATTCCAGAGGCAGCAGGCGGAGCTCTGAGGTTAGGAGGCACGTGGCGTAGCTCGGGAAACTGGAGGAGGGCTCCCGAGGCCTCGTGCAGTGGCCACGTGGGGAGGTAGCCACAGGACAGGCCCGGAGCCGCCAGGGGCCTGGTGACACATGGGAGGGCCCCAACCTCTCTCCAAACATGAGCAGAGCTCCTGGCAAATTAGGGGCACAACCTCACTTTTGCCCTAAGAATGAGGATGGTCAGGCGGCTGGTCGGGGAGGGCAACCGGAAGAGGCCAGGGCACCTGACGAGTGAGGCTGGGACCCCAGGAGAGGGGTCGGCACCCAGGGGACAGCACCAGCAGCACTGGCTCCGTGCCAGCAGCACTGAGGGCCTGGGCTGTGACCGCCAGTGGGGATGGGATGGGCCTTGTGCCCAGCTGCTGCGGCCAGGGACAGACCCTGCAGGGCTGCAGACTGCAGGCCCCCCGACGCCTCCTGGACACCGTGCGCCTGCCTCAGCCCAGCAGCTCTCTCAGGCTGTGGAAGACGTGCCCAGGAAAAGGTCCCTAAATAAGTGTCCTGCCAGGTGTCCCAGCCCCGTGTAGCTAACACGCCAGTGAGCGATCAGAGAGGCTGCTTCCTCTCACATGCTTTTCTCGCAAACTCATCACAAACCCAGGCGCCTCCCCCAGCTGTCCACACGCAGTCCCCAGGTCCCCAGGTCCCCACGATGGTGCGGGGCCCCGTTCAGCCTGGCGGCGCCGACACGGGACCCCCAAGGCTCTCCCGGCAGGACCCGGTGCATTGTAGTTTGCGCCCGGACCCCTGGCTGCCTGTCTGCACTTCACGCAGACGTGTCCACCCTTCACTTTGGAGGCAATTCCGTGACAACTCAGACACTGTGACCTGCACCTACGACATCCGGACTCTCAGTGACGGGTGCCACGGAGCAGCACGCCGGAGGAAGGTTTTAGAGCGGCGTTAGAAAGAAAGCTGGAAGGTTTAGAATAACATCTAGGCTGTGTGTCTGGCTTACGCAGTCCCAGCAGAGCCCCGTCTATTCCCGTCCTCTCCCCTTGACCTTGGACCTGGGCTGCAAAGGTGAGAGTGTTGTCTTCCAAAGGGCTTCGCCAAGGTCTGGGTGCAGCTCGGGAAGGGGGCGCATCCCGGTGACCGACACCACAGGACCGGGCTCTCGCAGGACAAGGCGCCGCCCTTCCCTTCTGCACCCCTCAGCGGGACACCCCAGGCCCGTCGCCGGTGGAACAGTCGTGCTTTGGTTATGACAAGGTGACTGGTTAATTCATCTGCAACGCCTGGCTTGGCTCGGATGCACGACACTTTACTCCGTGACCCCACCTCCCTGCGGGTTTAAAGAAGCTGGCAGCGGCTGCTTCCCATGGCTCAGAGGTGGTTGACATTCGCTTTCTGCTGCTCAGTTTTCCCACTTAGAGATTCTCGGCTGCTCTGAAGGCCCCCTCGGTGAGTCTCCAGGCCAGGGGCCTTTATGGGGAGCACCGTGGACCCTCTGCTCCCACCACACGTGCCGCTGCTCCCCGAGTGCTCTGTCTCCGGGCCGCCTCACCGCTCTCGCGTTCTTGCGCCTTCGTGGGACGGGGCTGGTTTACATCTTAGCTCCTCTGAGTGGCTGCCCCTGGCTGGCGGGGCGCCGCCTCTTCCTGCACACAGGGGTTTCTGAAACCCGCAGAGAAACGAGGCCACCACGCGGAAGGGCTACTGTGGAGCATGGTCCGTTCTGCCCCCGTTGGGCTCCCAGCTCTGCCTGGACGCCTCACGTGGAGGCCGAGGGTGGGACTGGGTGGGGTCTCTCCCTAGATGAACCTGCTCAGGGGAGGAGCTCTTACTGCCGCTCACCTGTGCTCAGCTGGCTGCCCTGGCTCAGCCATCTGCTCCTGCGATCCAGAGCCGGACCAGTGACTGACCCAATCCCTGTGATCAGTGATTAGTGTGAAGGGCCAGAGAAAAACATGGACGGACTGGGGAAAGGGCTAGTCCGAAGTGAGAGGACGCGGCACAGGAAACCACGAGGGCCCCGCCCCACAGCGGCTGGCCGCCAACCAGATGTCTGCAGCACTGCTTAATAAAAAAGTGCCACCACCAACGATCGTGATAAGGGGACAAGCCCGGCCCTGGTGGAAGGGTCCACCGGCCCGTCAAGCTGCCTCCTCCTGCCTGGCGTCCCTTCTGAGGCTGCACGATCTCCCAAGTCCCGGTTCCCCACCGCCAGCAGTGAGAAGAGCCTCTTGCTGCCCGGGGCATTTTTGCCAGGCTCTCAAGGGGGCAAGAAGAGTGGCTGGGGCCCGTGGCGTGAGGCAGAAGGCAGCAGAGGACTGACTACCCCACAGATCTGCCCTAAGCCTCAAAGTACCAACCGACAAGCCACGTGTGGCAAGTGCAATGCCACCTGCCGACTGCCTGTGGACGTGGAAATGCAGACCCAGCATCCCCGAGCAGCCGCTTGGCCCGGCACCCAGCGTGACGGCCACTCGTGTCCCCTAATGTGGAGCTGAAGCTCGCAGGTCAAGGAGTTGCAAGCAGGAAGGGAACTGAGAATCGCCCAAAGACAGACAGCAGAGCCCCGGCTCTCAGGACTCTTCACAGGTGGATCAGCGTCTTGAGCGAATTCTCCTTTGTTGAGTTTGCTGGGTGGTGTAAGTGGGATTCTCCATCAGCAGGGAGACCACCTACGTCTCTAGGGTGCCGCCCGTTCCGGCCGGCTCCTAACACCGCGTCTTCAGGCCGTCTCCCCCCTGAAGTGCCCCTTGTCTCCTCCCAGGGAGCGTGGCCAGGATCCCCATCGAGTCATTTATTTCCCCCTTTCTTGTGGTAGTGGTAGGACTTCCTTCTTGTACATGGCTCTCAACTCCCAGACAGTCCTCCAGGACAGCGGTGGCCCTCTCCGTGGGCCCCGGCAGCCAGCATGGGGCAGGACCACTGGCCAACCCTCAGCGACTGCCTGGCTCACTGCCCAGTTGTCTCCTGAGCTGTGTTTGCATTTGCCCAGCGGGGGCTCTCCGACCCCTTGGGAGGCAGCTCCTGTGCGCCCTGCACCCGAGTGGGGCCCCTGTGGGCCGGGGTGGGGGGAGCCCGGCCACAGAGATGCCCACGCAGCCCGTTCCCTCCGACGAGCGGGTGCCCCATCTCTGCACGCAGGACGGCTCGCCCGGCTGTGCCGCTTACCTGTCACAGAGAGCAAGACAAGTACACGGTTTTGTGGGCTGGCCTCCGGCCAGCTGGAGAGAGATCCTGCCGTTATTGCTGGGATTTTCTGTCGAAACCCACCACCAAACATCAAACGCCTCCCAGCTTCCCAGGGAGGCCGGGTCTGTGGCTTTCTCCCTCCCACCTGCCCTCCGCTGGGATGAAACAACGGAAGCCCCTCTCAGAACGTAATTACTTCAGCGCCGAGCAGAGGCCACTGTGACGGGACAGAGGTGCATTTGGGCCCAGCTTCAGACAGAAAGGCTCCGAGATGACGGACTCGGCGTCTCTGTCACTGGAGAAGCAGCCGTCCCCGCGCACCATGGTGCTCTTGCCATTGAAAAGCGCTCAGAGTGACCAGCTGGCCGACCTCCAGTCCACCAAGAAAGGACGGGGCTGCCCATGTCTCTGAGAGTGCCCGGGGAGGCGAGGCCACACCCTCAGCTCGCCTAGGAATACAAATCGCAGAGGAGACCCAGACGGGCATTTCAGAAGACGGTCCCTTCCTCTCACACCTGGGCAGGGCCACAGCCCACCTGGGGACCAGCACCACCCCGACTTACCCTCGACTCTCCACCATCGGGTCGGAGTCCAGCTTCCCGCGGGAGCTGTCGTCGAATGTCTCGCCGTGTCTCCGGAGCTGTCATGCACCCCAGTTAGTATCGTGAACGGCTTCATTCCGGGTTGGGGACGTGAGCATCGAATGGTGAGCAAGGACCCAGAGAATCTACAGAGCAGCACCAGGGAGGATGGGTCCATCCAATGGCACTTGCCATGCTGACTGGTGGGCGTGGGGGTGCTGTGCCCCGAAAGGGGGGCAGTTGCAGGGGACGCGCTGGGAAGCCTGGGACGCACTGCGGGCTCTTAACAGCCCAGAGCACAACGGTAGGATCGCCACCGCGGTGGGAGCAGGGTCAGGCGCTGCTGCTGCGAGTTCAGTTTGCACCTCGGGCAGGTTCTATCCACCGCCTCCCGTGCGTGGCGGCAGCGTTGCCAGGCCGTGCCGCGCCAGCTGCACGAGACGCAGGCGTGTCCCTGGTGGGGGCTGCTCCGCTCTCCCACGCCGTCCACCCGTGCCTGCGTGCACTCGTCCTTCCGGCTGTGACAACGGGGCTGATCGCTGAGGAATGTCGCCAGGGGTCACAGGTTCTGCTCCACATGAGGCGCCGCACGTGCCTCTCACGGCAACGCCACGCCTGCTCTTTCCGTCATCCTGCCTGCGGGGACCCTGGCGGGCTTAGACCCCCGTCGCGCACTGCGTGGAAGCGTAGGGTCCCCGTGGTCTTTTGTGGGGGGTTCGGTTGTCAGGATTTCCGGGGCTGCTGTGTGCCACACTGCGGGCCTCTGCTCCATGCCGCATCTTTCCAGACGCCAAAGCAAAACCCTAAACCCGACCGTTCCCAAAGCATTTAACTCAAGGTGTGGGCGGAGAGGAAAGACGGGAAAGGCTGGCCCGCACGACGCACCCTGAAGTGAGCATGAGGCGTCGCCACGCTTCGCCAGGCCCTGCCGCCGAGAGCACAGGAACCGCTGGTGCCCTCCTGCCCTTGCTGGCCGCTGGACCACCTCCTCACCCCTGGTGCCTCTCCTGAGCTCTCTGCTTCCCCTTGCTGCTTCCCTTCCAAATGCCCCTCCCGAGCTCAGATGCCTCCCTGCTCTGGCGGGTCCCAGCAGTCCTCCTCCACCTCCAACACTGCGCCCACTTGCCGCATTATGTGGGCTGTCCCCTTCCACTCATCCGTGGTGGACACAGTTCTCTTCCCCAAACACTGGATGTCCCGCAGCTTCCCACTGCTTCTAGCCTCTGGCCTCACTGCCCTACCTTTTCCCATCCACCCCTCACCTCTTCATCACCCGTCCATCCATCCATCCATCCATCCATCCATTCACCCATCATCCATCCCCCCATCCATTCACTCATCCATCCCCCCCATCCATCCATCCCTATGCTCACTCTGTCTCTCCAAGTTCCACAAAAGGGCCTTCCAGGCCATCAGTGATTGAGATACACGCCGCCTGCACCCTGGGTTCTCCCTGTAACTGTCCCCCGGAAAGGCCTGGCTTCACTAAGCACACTCACTCGTGTGCCTCCTGCCTTGTCATCTGCCTGCCAACCCCGTTTCCAAGAAGCCAGACACACTTCACCCCTAGCCAGGACACAATGAGCCCTGTTCGGGAAGCTTCTCAAGTCCCGCCACAGTCAGGCCAGTGTGAGGTCAGGCCTCATGGGCCAGCTTGCTGAGTGAAGCCTCTTTGGGGGCTGGTGCGCTGCCTGTGACCACCTGTCCTGAAGGCCCCACTCAGATGTGAGCTAGTGAGACCACCGCCCAGGGGGATGAGGAGGTTCAGGAAAGCGAGAGAACAGACAAACAAATTCTACTGCTCCTTGGAGGGGTGGACGGGGAAGCTGCACTTTGAAGGCTGGATCAAGAGCTGTTGATGGAAATGTTCCAGAACCCTCTCTTCTTAAGCCCTGCCTGTGGCAGGCGGAACAAGGAGACTCCGCTATTTACTCAAGAGATCAGTGGCTGTGTGCTCACAGAGCCAGCCCAGCACGCAGCAACAAGCCCTCCCTGTCCCCCAGTCAGTCCAGGAACTGGGGCACCAGGCTGGGAGGGCAGGCACGTCTCCAGTGAGCGGAGGACGCTGTGTGCGGAGTGGAGGGCGCCTGTGGGGCCACTGTCACACCACGGGCAGCGATGGCAGGAAATGGCCAGAAACAAGATCCATTCCATGGGTCCCCAGGGTTCTCACATGACAAAGCCCCTTAACAGCCTCAGTGAAGAGACCGGACGTGTACACGGGAGGGGCCCCAAGGACAAGGGAAGGGCTGTGCCACAGCCCAGATTTTTAGCGAGACTCCGAGTTCGGGGACAAGAATGGGAGCGTTCCAGCCAGACTTAGGGAAACCGACTGTGTGTAAAAAGCATTATGTGCATTCAAACAGGGACAAATAAAACTAACTGCATCCAGCACGTGTTGAGCCTCAGCCTGAAGAGGTTACTTTGTATCGAGCCGAGTACACAGCTCAGGGGACTCAGAGCGCAGAAGGAAGGCACGGGGTGGGGGGGATCTCAGAGGGGCAGAGACCCGAGTAAACGAGCTGTGCTCTCAGGACACGCCCTGGCGTCCCGTCTCCTGGCCTTCCCAATGCATACTTTGTAATCGATTACCTCTCCAAAGCACGTTCAATACCCCCCAGCGCAGGGCAACCTGGTGTTGCAACAATACAAATTTGATCAACATGTAACTTATTTTTATGTCACTTGGACATCACAGATGCTCCTCGCTCACAGAGAGCGGGGCTAACGTTTCCTAGGGCTGTGATGCTCACTGGCACACGAGGGCAGTGGGAGGAGGAAAGAGGAACAGACTGAGGGAAAGGCAGAGGGGAGAGCGACGCATACCCATATGCCCACACAGGGCAGGGAGAGAGGGCAGCCCCCTAGTTACCGCAAAGGACTCCAGCCTCGGGGACGCGGATCACGGGGGGGGGGGGCAGTGTCCTCCTCCCGCCAGGTCCCCACCATGAGGCCGGGTCTCCGAGGAGATATCCCAGGGGTATGGGGCCAGACCTAAGCAGCCCACGGCCTCGCCTGGACTGCCCACATCGGCCTGGGGGTCACGGGGCAGCGAGAGGAAGACTGTAGTGGCCCCGCCACTGCCCTGTGCCTTGACTGCGGTGGTGACAGCATGAACCTGCCCGTGTGGCAGTGGCGGGGAGCGGGGCCGGTTTCCTGGTGGTGACTCTGCACTTGGGGGCGCAAAGGAAGGGACTACCACAGGAGGCTCGGGTCGGGGTGCACGGGACCCCTCTGTGCTGTCTTCACATCTTCCCATGAATCTCCAGTTATTTCAAAATAAAAAAGCGTTCCAGACAGCCTGGCGGGAACCTGCCCTCGGAGCTCGGCCCCACAGGACGGTCTGGGCTCTGCCGCCTCCTTCCAGGCGTCTGTGGGAGCTGGGAGCCCGGCCTGGGCCCAGGGAGGGGCAGAGGGCCGGGAAGACCAGGCACCTGTCCCATGGGTCTGCGTGTCCCCGAGTCCCGCGCTGGGTCACAGGTGCCTATCACCCTCACCCTCTGCCTCTGTCGGCCCAGCGGGAAAAGCAGAGTCCCAGTGAAAGACCCGAGACCGCCTAACGCAGCAGCTCTGTGGGGACTTGGGCACTTGGCTGCGACAAGGAAGAGCTCTTGGGGACCCACAGGATGCCCAGCACCTCTGTACAGGCACACAGGGCGGCCCCTCCAGCAAGACTGCGGCACCTGCCAGGTTGCCCCCACGGCTCCGGCTGCCTCCACTGCTGCCTGGAGAACCCACAGCCCGCCACGTCCCCGCCCCGAGGGTCATTAACAGGACTCCCTGCAATTGGAAGATAACCACCCCAGTCCATAGCTACCTCACATCCATCTGTGCCACAGACAGAAGTGCCAGTAATTAAAGCCACCCATGGGTGCTGTGGAGACACAGGTCGGGGGCAGGTCCAGCCACCCCGCCTTTGCCTGCAGCTCTTTCTGCCTCAGGGGCTACCCACCCCCCGACCCTCGAGTCCAAGCCCTGGGGTCGGCTGGTGCCCAGAGCATCCTGTCTGCAGCCCCCGGTGGCTGTTCCGAAGGACCCCGGCAGGAGGTCAGCCCTGGGCCAGGCGGGGGGCTGGCAGGCGGGATGAGCAGCCCTCAGCCCCACACTCCTGTCGGTGGGTCACGAGGGGGCAGTGTCCACCTGCCCTCTGCCCTCCAGGTCCCCACCGTGAGGCCCCCCGCTCAGATCTGCAAAGAGGCTGCC
The DNA here is from genome assembly GCF_022682495.2 of Desmodus rotundus. Classification (NCBI taxonomy): domain Eukaryota; kingdom Metazoa; phylum Chordata; class Mammalia; order Chiroptera; family Phyllostomidae; genus Desmodus; species Desmodus rotundus. Next base: position 94,855,910 of record NC_071392.1, read on the forward strand.
CGCTGGGTCAGGAGCAGAGGCCCGGCCGTACCTGCCAGCCACCTCTGCTGCAAAGCAGGTGCCACACCCTCAGCGAGCGTTTCTCAGATGCCGTTGCATGCGGGGCTCAGCTGTACAAACAAAACAGTCCAAGACCCCCTGCAGCGTTCGACTTGGGGGGCTGGCTTCACCATCCAGTCCTGCCTGACCCACCCACCACATTTGTCTGTGGGTGCCGGTTACGCGGCCGGCCCCCGCGGGTCTGGGATGCAGAGGCCCTGCGATAACCCAGTCCCTCCCCGCCGCGTCTGAGCCCCTCAACCTCCACTGTGCCTCAGCGTGCCAGCACATGTGGCGCACCCCCGCCCCCCCCCAAGGTCCAAGCCCCAGGCCACCTGTCTAGGCTGCCGCCCAGGGCCCACCCACGGCACTCTCCTGGGCCCAGGAGAGTGACCAGGCTCCTGCCAGGAGCCTTTAGTGACGAGGAATAAAAGGTGAATTTGCACGGCCCGTGGGAATGGGCGCACGGGTAGGCTGATGGGTGTGCCAACAACCCAGGATGCAGCGGGTGGAGGAGCTGTCGCCAAGTGTTCCCCAGGGGCGGAAAAAGCAAGGAAGCGAAGGGGAGCATGAAATGTACCAGAGACCGGCGTCCGCACGCCAAGGTGGCCTTCGAGGGGGTGGAGCTGGCCCAGACCACTCCCTCTGCCCCCGGCCCCTGTTTACTGTTGGGCCCCTGCCTGCCTACCCAGCTGTTGTCCCCAGCAGTTGGCTCAGTGACCACAAGGGGGCTTGTGGATTTTTATGTTCAGCTCTCCCATGGCTGCCTCTGCAACAAACTGTCCCCAGGGCAGGGAATGCAGTCTCTTCTGTCCTCGGGACCCTGCCTGCCACCTTGTGAGTGCTCACCACACATGCTGAGTGAAGGGAGGTCCCTCCAGATGCGGGGCCCAGACGCCATGCCGCCCTGGGCAGCGCAGCGCTGTGCTGTGAAGGGTGGACCTGCACCACCCGGTGAGGATGAGGCTGAGCACCCAAGTACTCTGAGGTGCACTGTCCTGTGTAACCCTCTCGGCGACACTATAAGGTGGGAACAGAAGTCAAGACCCCGCAAGTTGTGACCTGAAAACTCACGGTCAGGCCACAGCTCAGCCACGGAGCCCCGTGGGTCCTGGTCTCCTTATAGGGAGACCGGGATGGTGACCCTAAAACCACCCTGCTCTGCGCACGGGGCTTGGAGGAGGGCCCAGGGGACCATCAGGACTCGGGAACTGCAGCGGATGGTGCTCTCTGTGCTCCTGCTGCAGCCCCTGTTTCCAGGCTCCTGACGCCCACAGCATCTTGCTGGAACCAATGTTGGCGCAGGAGGCTCAGGGCTGGGGACGCCGCACCCACGGGCCCTGAAGAGCCATGCCAAGTGGGCTCAGCAAATGTCAGCGATTGCCGACGTCGGAGGAGGGAAACGTCCTTGTCAAATATTTGGACGTCGGATGAACATGCTAATGAAGTACTCAAGAAAAACAAACTTGCTCAAGACGGCCCTCCCTCCCTCTGTCCAGTGAACAGATCGTGACCAGGCCCGGACCTCGGCGCCCCTGGGGACCCGCCACTGTCAGAAGGCCCCCAGTCCGCTCAGGAGAGACCCGTCCCTCTGGTCCCGCCCTGGTGTGCCTTATTGGGCGGCCGGCGGGGGGGGGGGGGGTTCTTGCATATCCCATTAATGATGCGTTCCCCTCAAAAGGCACCCCGAGGGGCACACAGAGATCCCCAGCCTGCGACTCAGAGACAAAAGCGCTGTGCTTTGGACCTGAGCCTCCCAGGCAGTCTGTAATTACAGCCAGGTGGGCTCAGCTCACCTGCCTGTTTGCTGTGCAGCCTGGTCAGCTGGTCTACCCCCTCTCAGCATCAGGTGCGGCAGCTTTCGTGTGTGCTAGGACGTCCAGGGCTGGTGCTGGGAGGGGAGTGGAGTGTCTGTCCAGGTGAGTGGCGGGTCTCGCCGGGCCAGCCCTGGAGTGCGGGGCACTGCTCTCTCAGATGATCCCTGCGCTCCCCCACCCCCACCCCAGCTCCCAGCTCTGGGGGAGCCGTTGGCCCTGCTGGCCTGCTTTCTCCCAGAGAAACCCTCACGGCTTCCCTGGGCCGTTTACTCGGCAGCACTCTGTCCCCTGACGTTGACACCGTGTTTGCCTTTCTCTTTGTTCCCCTCACTTGGAGAACCTTGAGTCTCTTGTCCCTGGGTCTGGCCTCTTCCGGGCCTGTGGTGCAGCCTTGTGGGCTCGCCGCCCGGGGCTGCTGGTCCGTACAGTGCGGTGGCGGCGTGTGACAACACTTAAGTGCAGGTGGACAGACCAGCGGCCAGAGGGGAGGCGGGTCCAGCTGCAAAGGTCTGCAGAATCAATTCTCGAACGAAATAAGAGGTGCCAGGAAAGGGGCCAAGGGGCGGCACATGTAGTCCCGGGAGCTCTGTCCAGGGCGCCGGCCACTCTGGGCTGCACTGTCTGGTGCTGGCTCCCACCCGGTGGGCCCGTGGCAGTCCCACCTGGACACGTGGGGGGTTGTGTCCACCCGCAGGCTCTTCTATTTTGTTCTCGAAAGATAGCAGCAGCTTCCCACGGGGTGAACTCATTGTGAGCACTTTGTGGAAATGACCAAGGTACCTCCCTGCCAACCTATGTGGCTTCAGAATACACGTCCTCTCACTCGAATCACGTGTGCTGGCTGGACCGGGGTGAGGGTGTTCCTGGGACATAAATGAGCAGGGGAGCAGGGGCCCCTGAATGCTGGGGTTGGGAGAGGTGTGGAGACCCGCCGTACCGGACATGGACAGAGCCAGGTCTCCCAACTGGCCTGGAGACACTGCACCAGCCTCCCATCCAGGAAAACCCTCCCTTATTCCTAAAAATCTCCCTCAGCCAACCTTGCCTGGCCCAAACGCAAACAGCCGGAAGCTGGGTGGGTTTCGAGGGCGCCCTGCCCCAGGGAAAGGGGGCTCTGGCCCCAGCCCGGGTTCCCAAGGCGGAGCCCGCCCTCCCATACTCCCACGGAGCCTTCCGCGAGTCCACGGGCCCGGGGAACTTTCAAAGAGCCGCACGTTTTAGCCTCATCTTGTTGCATCAGCACCAGTTTCGTGGCCGCCGACAACTTCCTGTTTTGCTACCGTGTTAGGTTTTATGTCCATTTTTATTTGAAAAAACTATAAGGGAAAATAAGTTATGAGACGATCATAAATAACGGGTGTGGGGCCTGAAATGTGTTTCAGGTAGTGCGGTTTCTCCTCAAACGGGACCGGGGTGAGTCGGGGCAACGGCGCTTCGTCCACGTGCAACACCTGCGTCCAGTGAGTGGCCTCCCGGAGAAGTGCGGGCGGCCCCGCCCCACAGGTCCGCGCCAGCATTCCAGCACAAGCCCAGCTCCGTGCACAAGGGTGGGGATGGTGGTGGCAGAACCAGACCTCTCATTTCCACTGTCACCTTCCCCAAACGACACGAGGAGCCCCCGCCATCCCCGCTGCTCAGGAAGAGACGCCGCAGAGCGCTGCGCCGGGGTCGGGGGCAGCCAGGTGTCACGCGCCTGTCCAAACAACGACGATAACAAGCCCCACACGTGTGTGTGAGTGTGGGGGTGCACGGCGGGCGTGCTCTCAGGCCCAAGGGGGGACTCAGTTAAAATGCAGGCCTGACTCAGCACGCCCGGGCCCCAGCTGGTGCCGACACTGGGCGTCCCGGGACTGTACCCAAAGCCCCGGACGCTTTACATCGTTTGTAGGTCAGGGACCCCGCAGGCGTGCACCCCAATAAGCAGCTCCTGCACTCACAGGATGCTACTTGAAAGAGGCCATCAGAAAAGATCACAAATACATGACTCCATTTACACAAAATGTCCACAGGAAGCAAATCCACAGATGCAGAAAAAACACTGGTGGTCGGCTCGGGTGTGTGCCTGTGTGCACACACGTGCAAGTGTGTATACGTGTGCCTGCATGTGTGTGTGTGAAGTGAGGGGTGGGCCTGCATGTGTGTGTGTGTGCGGTGAGGGTGTGTCTGTGTATGTGTGTGCGTATGCAGTGAGGGTGTGTGTGTGCGTGTGCAGCGAGGGGTGTGTGCGTGTGCAGTGAGGGTGTGTGTGTGCGTGTGTACAGTGAGGGGTGTGTCTGCATGCGTGTGTGGAGCGAGGGGGCTGGGAGGGAAACAGGGGACTGCCGTAGGTACGGAGTTTATTTGGGGCGATGGAAAGGCTCTAAGACGTATCACCATGGCGACGGCGGCACACCTCTGAGAACACACTGAAGACAGCATCTTACCTTTGCGAGGGTATGCAGTGTGGCGTGTGAGTGCCATCCTAACCAGGCTGACAGAAAAGGTGTGCCTGGCTTTCACATGCATCGTAGAGTGGTGGGTGTGTTGGCGAGACCCCGGGCAGGAGCCCGACGGACACTGGGTGGCCGGCACAGTGTTCATCGCCAAGCGCTTTCCGTGGGGACGAGCCTGCTCCCAACGGGGCACCCTGGATGAGCCAGCGGCAGTAAAACTGGAACCACTGAGCCTCCACCCCACTCCGCTTCCTTTTATATTTGGAGTGACGAGAGGCGGGGGCATGGGGGGGCGGTCTTTACACAAAGCGCTGGTGTGGCCCCCGGGCTGCCAGCCGGACTCACGGAACATCACTTTTCTTATAAGAACGCCCAGCCAACGACCGCGGTCCGTCACAGCCGGGTGTCTGGCACCCGCGTGCTTGCCGAGAAACACAGGGAGCCTGTCACGCCAGGAGAAACAGCTGGCAATATTTGGTGCTGGTGATGAGATTAGAGCTTTCAAGCCCAAATCAGAGTTTTGGAAAACTCGTGGCTGCTGGTGCGAGCTGGACAGCTCCCAGAAACCACGGCTCTTCTGATGAGACTGGCGGCAGGGGGGCAGCCGTGATTCCTACCATGCACGGGATGGAAGCTGTGTGTGACGCAGGAAACCAGCCATCAAAAAGACTGGTCCGCGACAGCATGAAGTGAGGCGTGCGAACGACGAGATATGCCGTCGGGTCTCAAGGTGACAGAGCACGACTTCAGCCCAGGTCCCTGCCACCCAGCACGTGCCTAGACACAGCAGGTGTTCCACACGCAACTTCTGGAAGGGCGCAGTAAGTCCTGGGCTGTCTTTGTGGGCTCCTCGCTCTGTATGTTCCTGGCGGACTCACATGAGCTACGGGCACATTCTATTCACTAACAAAATTTCCCCACGGGAAGCAGAATCGGATAGCTTATCCATTAGAAAAAAGTAAAATGAATGGGACAAAGCGAAGCCAGCTCAATTATTTCCCTTCCGCCTTCCCTTCAGATGGAGAAACAATCACTTCTGATTGATTTGAATCTGTCTCAAATCCAGGCCGAACCTTTCCATTTCTGACGCCGCTCAGTGCTTAGGCAGGAGGAAGACTCGCATGTCTTAAGACAAACGCTTTGAGTCTTACTTATGCCTCCACGTGAGCACAGAAAATGCCAGGAAGCTCGTTTGTGGAAAGTTAATCAGAAATCAGGAGATTACATTTTTTCCTATTATGTGCACATTTAAGGTTTATGAAGAAAAGAATTCTCAGCCCGTAAACTGTGCTTTACAAATCACTAATACTCAAGGGGCAGATTAAGACACGCAAAGAAGTCACGCCTAAGCCTCAGGTGTCTCAGTCTCTGATCTGTTGTCAGTCGCCTCTAAACACGGCAATCGTAGATGTTTGAGTGTACTTGTTTTCGTGGAGTCTACGAGCGGAGTGCTGGGAGCTGCGGGGCAGACCACGTGGGGCGGGGCCGGGCCCGGGGCGGGGGGCACAATCAAAGAGAGGCGGTAACACACTCAGACATGAAACACAGAGGCAGCAGAGGCTGTTAAAATTGACAAGGTGCCAGGTTCTGTTGGCTTTTCTGGGGAAGGCGGGACAGGAAGGGGGCAAGTCACTAAAGGCACAATAGGCGGTGAGTTTTCGAAGGAAAGCTGAACAAAAGGGCTGGAGGAAAGGGTGGGCATCTGTGTGTGGAGCAGGGAGCAGCGGGCGCAAAAGCAGGGTCCCCAGGTCTGAAAGCCAAAGGGCCCCCGAGTCTCAGGTCCAAATGCACCCCCTGGGGGGACGTGCCATCACACAGGTGTATAAAACAGCCCCTCCACTTAGAATCCAGGGCCGGCCGGAGTGCAGGGCTGGCCCTCTGTGTGAGTGGGACAGAGGAGAGAAAGAGCCGGCTTCTCCCTGCCCTCTGCCCAGAGGCTGCCCCTGGAAGCTGGCCCCACACTCTGGCCCCGGGACCCGAGGCCACAGTGGCGCCAGGAAGACAAAACCCCTCTTCCCAGGTTCTCAGTGTCAGTGGTGTGAAACCATTTCGGAAACCCGCTGAAACACCCAAGTCTTCCAGCTTACAAGCCCACATTCAGGCTCTCCTCCAGGTTTGCTGTAATTAAGAAGAAGAGAGGACACTTCGGGAAGGGTGGCATGTGCCGGGCCCCAGCGGAGTGCTTCTGGGGCACAGTCCAGGGAAGGGTCCCCGCAGTGCGGTCGATGCGTGTCGATGAGCAAAGCGGCTCTGCTTCACAGCGCTGGTCCCCAACCGGGAAGCAGGCGTGAGCCCTTTCTCACGGATTTCTAATTGCGCAGGCAAGTAAACACACCAAGGTGAGAACACGGGGCCACCCCAGGGGAGACTCGACCGGATGCAGGGGTTGCTGCTTGACTCATCCTGGGTGACCTTTGACAAGGGGAAGTCACTTAGGTGCCACTTGTGCAATTAAAAATGAATTTAAAGCAACAAATGTCAATGAAAGGGGCTGCTTTTGCAGTTTGACTTTCCTTCAGAAAAGGCGCCCCAAATCTGGTGGGCTGCTGTGAGGCCGTCCGCCTCCACCTGACCCCATGGCGGGGCCGTCCCTGCTGGTGGAAGATGCTGGCGGCCTGCTGGTCACGGGGTCCCTGCTGGCGGGGGGAGGACAAAGGGAAGAGAAACAGAGTGGCCTCTTCCTCGGGCCCCCCGTGGCCCTCGCTCTCTGCCCAGGAGGTGTTACTGATTGGATGAGCTGAGACCAAGGCTGACACAAGTCCTCTTCCCAGGTCTCAGCATCCACGCTGTCTCGTTAAACCTGTTTGGGAATTAACAGAACGTCCAGCAGAGGAGCTGCTGTGCCCCCGACGCCTGGGCCTCTGCTGAGTGGGGGCAGGTGTCGTGGGGTCTCCGCGAATGAAGAGGGAGCGGGAACAGGGGTGGAGTTGGAGGGGGAAATTGTGCCCCTGTCAAGGTGTTCGTGTACTTGGGCACCCAGAGGCCTCCACGTCCAGTCGCCGGGCCCCCCTGGCCTTCCTCAGGGATTTCGCACCCCTGCCTCCTGGGAGCCCAGTGGCCAGGTCTCCGCAGAGTGCGTCCCCTCCGGGCCCTCCCGCTCTGTCCTCTCCAGTCCCCAGTCCTTCTTTAGTCCTCGGACGAAGGCCCCCGGTGCCGAGAAGCCCTGCCCACCTCTCCTGGTCCTGGCTGACGACACCCCCGGGGCCCCGACTCCTGCAGCAATCGCTCACCACGGCTCCTTCCTCAGCCGGGGGTGCCGCCCGGGACGCTGGGGGAGCAGCTGCTCTCCCCTGCACGCAGGCTCCGTGGAGGCGCGCCGGCGTGGTCTGTGCTATTGTCCGCAGGACTGTTAGCAAACAGGAGGTGTTTGTCCAGCGAGTGTTAGGGAGCCACGGGTTACATTACTGCTGCTGTTCAATTGCTCCGTGTGTTTTGTCCCCCATAACCTGTGGGTGCTCCAAAGGCAGGCGGGATGGGGGTTGGTGTCGATGATGTTGATGGTGATGGTGGTGAGGATAATGATGGTGGTGATGACGGTGAAGACTGGAGCTTACACTCTTCAGCAGTCATGGCTTCCTTGGTTCAGTTCTAAGCTGTTCACTTGCACTAACTCATGTGATGCTCACACAGCCTCACACAGCAGGCATCTTCCTCCTGCAGACGGGGCGCCTCAGGCACAGGAAGCTGGAGTAACTTTTCTGGAGTCCCCCAGCCAGTGAGAGGCGGAGCTGGGCTCTGAATCTCGGATGCCTGGACCACAGGTCACGCTCTCAGCCTCCATCCCACCTGCCTTTCCGGAGAGAACTTTCGGAGCTGAGGGAGGCTGTACACACACACACGCACGTGTGAAGTGACAACAGCCCTAAGATAACCTGCTGTGGCTCATCAGTCACTCACCTGGGCAGGGCAGGGGCACAGGAGGGCCAGCCCACTTTTTGAGCGCCATTAGATGCCACCCACCAGGACCGCCAGGCTGGGTGTGGCCCCCCATTTGCTCCGTGGAGAGGGGCAGGCCCTGTCCGCGTGTATGAGGGTCCCGGAAGCAGTGGGGGTGCTGCCTGTCAGTCTGGAGCCTCGCCTCTCCCTCGGACACATGGTCTCATTTTGAGGCCCTGCCACTCACAGGTGGTCATCTGGAAACCCAGGCACCGCGTCTTCTGTGACGGGCATCTCAGCGGCAGCCAGCGCAGGGCGTACAGTGGCCAGCCTCCCTGCAGAGTGGCAAGCTTGAGACCAATGGCTTCCTTCAGTGTATTCAGTGTACAAGCTGGCACAGCCCCGCACGCTTCTAATTGGGGGGCAGCTGTCTGTCTTGGACGTGCAACTCCTACTGATGATGTGGTAATAAAAGCGCACACGCATTGTTTTTACAAATCAAGTTTGTCTCGACTTTACACAGAATCTCCCCCTTGTAGGCCAACCTCAGAGCCTGGAAGTCTCGGCCTTCACGCTGGGGTCGCATCAGGTACGGGAAGGGCGGGCGGCAGGGAGTTAGCTGATGGAGACGCGACGTGCGTGGAAGGCGCTGGACAAACCGCAAGTGCACAGATGTTTAGTTTACAGCTCTCTTTTTATGCAGAGAGTGTATGCAATTTAGTTAGCCGTCTTATTTACATAAAAAACTGCTTTTGGCTCCAAGAGCTTCTGTATAGCTCTGGTCTAGAGGGACGCGCGTATTTGTAACCAGCTGCCCAGCCTCACACTGCAAGTGGACGGAAGTTTCAACGTGAAGGCAAAGGCCGTCTGGCTTTGCACGGCGACTGCAAGGTGACGCCACACCACAGTTTCATCCGCTGCCCACTCTGTGCTCTGCGTCGGGCATGAAGGAGGGGGGCACGGGTGATAAGCCAACACGGACCCCAACAGGGACTTGGCACCTGGGGAAGGTGGACATTGTGACCTCTACCAGGACAGACTCGAGGAGGGCCCCTGGGCTGCCTGGCTGAGTGGGGTCCTCCCTTTGGCTCTGTGGGGAGGGGAGGGGTGGAGCCTGTGGACGTGTGTGCAAGGGTCCTGGAAGGAGTGAGTGTGGTGCGTGGCTGACAATTTGGGGCCTTGCCTCTCCCCTGGGAAACCCGCGCCCCCATTCTTAGGCGTTGGGTATGAGTGGGACCGACTGTGCCCCCAGCCTGAGCCTCAAGGGCCACCCAGCCTCGCCTGTCCCTCAGTCACAGTGGCCCAGGGGTGCAACTCCACCCTGGCCAGCGATTCAGGGACGAGAAGGGCCCTGTTTCCATGGGCCCAGGGAGCACCGCCTTCTCCTGTCTTGGGTGGGCAGGTGACAGGACAGCCTGGACCTAAAATGAAGGATAAAACACACGCTGTAATGGAGGGAGAGGGGAACTACGTTTCTGGTGGCATCAGCTATTTGCAGATGGACCTGGAGTTTGCTTTGCGCTCCTCACAACCCTGACTCTCAACAGAACGGCAAGCGGGGTGACATGTGACGGAAGGGAGGCGGCCTGGCCGAGGCGTGAGTTGTGGGTCTGAGCAGCTGCAAGGACACTGTCCCGTGAGGTCGTGGGGTATGTGTGGGGAAGCCATGCATGTGTGGGGAAGTCTGGGGTATGTGCGAGAAATACTGGGGTGCACATGGGAGACGCCGGGCTGCGGGGTTTCTCTCTGTGAGGCGCTGTGTGTGGTATTCCTGCACCTTTCACTCGCTGTCCAAGTTCAGCTGGCAGAAAGGAGCCCATGGCCTCTGGTTCCACACCAGTTTGGAAAGGAAGCTGGCAGCTCCATGCAGTGACGCTGCAGGACGCAAAGGCACAGGGACCGCCCGACAGACCCTCACAACAGCTCGGGATTCCCGGATCCGCCCCACCCGGCACCCCGCAGACCTGCAGCAAAGCCGCTCTGTGGTCTGGGGACAGGAGGGACCCTCTCCTCTCCAGGGGGTGCACTGTCTGCCGGACGGCCACCCTGAGAGTGACTCAGCAGTCCCTCCCCAGGGGACAGCCAGCAAGGGGGGCACGAGAGCCATATCTTGATGTGAGTGAGTCAGGGGTCAGGATGCTGTGAGAGGAAGGTCCTGGTCTGGGGCAAGAGGGGCGGCCTGGGAGCCTGGCCAGTACAGGGGCACAGGGGCACAGGGGCAGGGAGGCCGTGTGTCCTGCAGCGGGGCTGGGGGGCGGGGCGGAGAGTAGAGGAGGGGGAGGGAATTAAGAGGGGTGGCGGGGAGAGAGGAAGATGGAAGACAGCTTCTCCTTGGGCGAGTTGCTCCCGAGACCGTCCAGGGAGGGGAGACAGGGACCAGAAATGTAATTATGTGAAGACACAAGCTCCGTCTGTGCGTCTGCCTTCCTGGGGCTGCCGGCCCACCGGGAAGATTTAATCAACTGAGGGGGGCCGCCTCCTCCCACCGCCGGCTTCCACGACCCATCAGAACCCTGGGCCCCCCAAACAGCCAGCCCGCCATTACGCCTGTGCTCCGGACCCCTGACCCCAGGCCCAGGGCTGTGTCCCAGCAGATGGGAGGTTCAGCTCAGCTCCTGGGGCCCACGGTTAGTCTCTCCCTGGCGCAGGCCCCCAATGTGGGAGAAATCTGTGGGGCTAACACAGGAGAGCCTTTCCATATTCCTCCTGCGGCCGTCAGCTGAGTTCTCCACACCACCATTTAATCACCTCCTGCACCTTTTGCGCATTCTTGTCTGGCATTAAAAATAAATAAATCTCCTGAGGCCCTCGAGTCCCGTGGCTCACTGGGCTAATTGTGGACCTCTGCTTCAATGCTCAGGGGTGTGCCCCCTGCCCCTAAGGAACGGATACCCCCCAGGCTAGCCCCTCACTGTCATTCCCCAGGTGACAAGTGGGGTTCTGGCTGGGTGCTGAGTGGGGGCAGTGGCTGCCCGGGCGCCTCGCTGAGAAGTTTCAAGAGGCTCCACCCAGCCATCCTGGATCCTCAGGTGATGTCTGCCTCGGGCGCTGCAAGGAGAGAGCCTAGCACGGCACCCGGTCTTGCCAGCCAGGGCCATGCAGGGCGCTGTCCAGGTGCTGACGAGGCAGCACACCGTGGGGTTGGCCAAAGGAACCAGGGAGGCAGAGAACTCGGCTAGGGCAGATGGCTGGTCCATTCTGGGCTCCACACTCGTAGCCCAAAGGGACGCTCTCTCCTGACCCTGACCGGCCAGCCACAAACACCCTCTGCCTGAAGGGTCGGGGCCGAGAGGGTTAACAGCACCACCGGCGTATGGCCAGGGAGCACAGATCCACGCTTGACATCCACACACACACACACACACAGAAGAAGAGGCAGAACAGAGCCCTCACGGAGGAACCACGCTCCCAGGAGCTGTGTTCCAGCTCCTTCTGCAGCTTTGATTGTAAGCCTCCCCTCCCCCCCCCTCCCCCCCCCCCCCCCCCCCCCGCCACTTCCAAACAGGAAAGAAGCCCTCTGGAGCCTGTCCACCATGTACCCTGCCCCTCCTTCCACCCACAAACCCCAACATCCCAAGAGCGGTGCCACATGTTAGAGCCAAAAGCCCTGACCACAAAGGGCAAGGCCCCCAAGGGCGGTGGCCTTGTCCGTGTCCCCAGCCCCATCATCCCATGTCACCACGCCCCCGGCCGGCTGTGTGCCGAGTTAAACCCTGGTGATCCCCGAGACCCAGAGGCCACAGGGCAGCAGGCCCTGCCTCCTATTGGGTCGGCCCCTGTGCCCCAGGGTCCGCAGGGGCCAGCACATGCCTGACCAGGGCCAGAGAGTGACCCCCAGGCTTGGCGGGGGAGGCAGTCACTGGTGCAGCAACTCAGCCTCGCTGTTGCCTTGTGACAGGGCATGGCTGTGTCCAATAAAACTTTATTTACAAAAACAGGCCGAGGGCCATTGTGTGCAGACCTCTGCTGCATAGAATCATGGTCCTTTCCTCATTCCTAGATCTTATCTACATCTGTCTCCCACTAACAGATTTAAGCTCTGCAAGCACAACTTTCTGTCTTTCTGCCACCATCATGGCCTGTCCAATAGATGCTTGTGAGAAGCGGCACTGGAGCCACATGCAACCCAGAAGTGTGGATCCTGGGATGTGAGTTACTGCTTTCAGGAATACCTCTCTCCCCTTTACTTCATCGTGGGAATGTATGGGCTTGGACAGCCACCGCCAGCTCGCCCCTATGACGGGAGAGCCCAGCTGGCAGGAGCCAATGGGAAGGTAGTGGAAAGGAGAAACCAGGCCCTAATAATTGCTTCAGCCCCTGGATCAAGCCTCGCCTGAAGCTGTACCTGGATTTCTCTGTCACTTCCCTTTTTTGTGTTAGTCCCTTTGACTCAGTTGGCCGCTTACAATGGAGAGCGCGCTCAGTGCAGAACCCCACTGGTAACGCAGGGAACTCTGACCCATCGGTGCTCTCCCGTGCCCCACATTGCTGGGGGCAGAAGTGCCCGTCAGCTCCGTCTCAGTGTGCGAGCTGCCCTGTGGGTTCCCCTGCTCTGTCCCGGGAGGGTCTGGCCCAGCCCAGCGGGGGCTCTGCCGTGTTAGGTTTCCCTCCCTGGGTCGTTGCCCTGCACGTTTAACTGGCCACTGCTTGGGCACACGGCAGTGGGTGTGACTGTGAGGACCTTGGGCCTGGTCCAGAGCCTTCGTGTGGGAGGCCGGAGCTCACAGAGCAGGCGCAGGCTCCAGCTCCCGCAGCCGAGCTGTGAGCCCCTCCGTGGAAGAGCCCGCTTCAGTCCCGGCACGTGGCTGTGACCCATGACTGTGACCCATGACTGTGGGGTCATGACGTTCTCCTGGCAGCTGTCACTGGTCCCCTTACTCCTGTCATTTGCTGGAGCTCTGGAACTTTTTCTTTTCTTTTCTTTTTTTTACTTAAACTGAAAGTTGCGTTTAACGTGTGATTCCGTGAGATCCACAAGATGTCCATGGCACCCACTGCTGGGGGAGAGAGGCAGGGAGGGAGGGAAGGCTGCGTGGACCCCAACACACGATGGAAAGGCTGTGGCCGCCATTCCTGCCTGGGCCACGGTCCCCCGGCCACACGCATGAAAATACCTCCATCCACTTCCATTCTGCTGGGCTCCGTGGGGCTCAGTGCCTGGTCCCCAGCATCCTACATGGGGAAGCGTGCATGCTTTGCTGGCTCGAGTGAGTGTGGGTAAAGATCCCCAGTGAAAATGTGAACCTTGGCTGGGTGACAACGAAGAGCCTGTCTTTTGACTCCAACGTATGGTCCAGGCCAGTGAGGCAAGGCTTCCGGGAAGCACCGTGGTGGCCACGCCGGGAGAGTGCAAGCCTGCGAGCGGCTGGGAGGGCGCAGGGCCGTGGTGCCAGCTGGTGAGAGAAGGATTCCTGGGGCTGTGCCTGGAGCATTGGGACTAATCAGCTGGAATGTCCACCCACAGACCGCTGGCTTCGTGGGCCATGTGCGCCCTGACCCACCAGCTGCAGGCTCGCTTGCTCCGCACCAGAAGGCTTGCTTGGAGGAGGAAGCCAACGCTGCCACCCTGCAGGCAGTGGCAGAGAAGGCCACCGGCGTTTATTCTGGAGCATCACTCAGACCACCATGCAGGAGAGCCCCTCCCGCTGTGCTACCTACGTCAGTTGGGTGTCCCCAGTTTATGGTGGTTCCATTTTCCCCGGAACTCAAGGCCCACTGAAGTGGCCCAGGGTCCTCATCAAAAGGACGAGCATCCGTCATGGCACACGCATGCCGTCGCCCTTCCCAGGACAGCGCCCAGACCCTGAACAGATCGCCTGTCATCTGCTTTTACGTTCCCATCCTTAAACTGGGTCCCTGAAGACCCGGACTTCTGGAAACAAGCCAACACAGATCAAGCCTGAAGGAGCTGCAGGCCTGCCGGGACCCATGGGCCCACATCGTGGCTGGGCCTGGCTCGGTGGGCATCACTCACCCACCTCCCTGGCAGCTCCAGCTCCTGCGGACTCTCCTCTGGAATCTTAACGAAGATGCCTGTACACACGTGTACACACACGCTCTCTCCACTGCCCCGTAGATGGTCCAGGCCCCGCTCATTAAAGTGGAATTATGGTCTCATAATGCCTCCTCCAGAGCCCTCTGCACAGCGCCCCGAGTGACAGGCCCTAGATATTCCTCCGTGTTCTGCCCACAGTGCTGAGCCCGGCAGCCTCTCTTCCCATTAACTCGCCGTGCATGTCGGCACCATGGTAACCACCTCCCTGCTCGAGTCAGCAACGGGCCACAGAGCTAACCTGAAAGATTGAGATGCTCACGTCCTACCCGAAAGATGGGCCCTGACCTTCTGTGGGGAGGGCCGGCATCCGCGACGATGCTGATGACCAAGAAAACAGCCGTATGGGGTCGCACCAGACAGGCCCCCCGGTGAGTCTACAGGACACCGGCCTGTGCTGTCCCGAAGGTGCAAAGCAGGGCCCCAGAACTGCTCCAAACGCAGGAGCGGTCCAGGTGGCGTCTGATTGGGATGGGGCACAGAGGGTGCTTGGGACGGGTGGCCCAACTGGCACAGGGGCTGTGGATTAGAGACGGGCTGGGGTGCGGGCAGACTGTGGTCAGGTGAGGGGCAGCTCTGCCCTTCAGCGTCCGAAGACGGGGCGTCTGCATGAGGTTCTTGAGTCGCTCAGGAAGTCACTGTGTGTACAGATGGACAACAGGCAGGTGGACAGGTGATGGGCGGACACCCAGTAACTCCCTCTTCCCTGAGGGGATGCATTCCGAGACCCCCAGCAGACGACTGTGACCGCGGGCTGTGCTGGACCCTGCACATGCTGTTTGCTCCCGGACACACTCACCTCCCGCTTCACAGCAGCAGCTCATGGCGTCTTGCAGGCGCATCCGAACAGCCAGCATCACTGCTCTTGGGCCTCGGGGCTGATATGAAGTAAGACTGGGGTGACGGGACACAGGCACTGGGGTACCTCCACAGCCCACCTGGGAGCAGAGACGGCCACTGAGTGACCGACAGGCATGGAGTGCGCACAGCACAGAGCCGCTGGACAAGGGACAATTGCCGCCCGATTCCCGTCCTGGGCGGGGCGGGGCTGGATGGCGAGGGACCTCATCACTCTTCTATGCTCCTCAGAACAGCGTGCGCTTTCATGGACGCTGGATGCTGGCCACAATTGTCAGCGTGTTTCTGGGGTTTCCCACTTACTGTTTTCAGACCGTTCGACTCCCAGGAACTGGGGCCTTAAAAAGCGAAACCAGGGATCGCGGAGACGACTGTACAGAGGACGTGTGGCGGACAGCAGACACCAGGTAGACAGAGCATGGGTGACAGGGCGTGCACTCACGTGAGGGAGTGGCAACAGGTGAAACCGGCTGACGAAAACAGGAAAACAAGTTTCTGGTACCGTTTTTGCAGCTTCCGAGAGTGAAATGATTCCCAGCGGCAGTTAAAATGCACTGGCTCCGCGCTCCTGTCCCGAATGTGATGTACCGGCCGCAGCCCCTTGGGCTCAGAGGCCAGGAGACCCGCGTCACCGATGTGAAGGCCACGGTGTGGGGCGTTCGGAGCCCCCCTACAGATGGGGGTGCAGCCGGGTGGGGGCCCGGGTCTCCAGGCTCCAGAGCTCGTGCCCCTGACCCAGGGGTCCCTCACCCGGGTCGCTGGCTTCCGGTTCGCCCTTTCCTCTGCGGAGCCTTTGGCGAGGGCCTGCCACGTGCCAGGCCTGCCCTGGGTGCTGGACTTGTAGTCAGCCCAACGGAGACGCCGCCGGCCTGCTCTGGGGTTGCGCTCAGTGACTGGGGTCCTGCCAGGTTGGGCCCTCGGGTCGGTGAGAGGGGGTGTCTGGCGCCCAGTGATGACCCCTCAGCCATGGCTTATGGAAAGTGGGAAAGTCGGCCCTTCACGCAGTTTCTAAATCAAAACTCGAAAGCCCCTCATTAACATAACACGCCAGGGAGCCATTCCTGTCGGGTGGGGGTGGCCGATGGGCCCCGCACGGTTCCTCGTCCACAGCTGGCCAGCGTGGCCGGGGTATACATGACCATCTCCCCCGGGGCCCCTGGTCTCCCCAACGGTGACGGCCTTACGGCTCTAAGAAGCCACAGAACACTGTCCACCCTGAAACGCAAGTGCTTTCTTCTCCCTCTGGCAGCTGAGCTGGCCCGATTTCAAGCCGCAGCACGGCCACCACGCCGGTCCCTGACGCTGCCCTGACAGGGGGCTTCAGCGGCTGAGCTGGAGCAGGGCCGAGCCCTGAGCATGGGGGCGGAGGCGGGGTGCGTGGACCCCGTTCCTCTCTTCCCCCCAGCCCCACCCTGGCACGTGAGAGGGCGGTGGGTGCCAGCTGGTGGCCCTGGTGGTGCACAGGGTGGGGGGGTGTGGGGAGAAACCCACCCGCAGAGCTGGGGAGCTTCCCTGGCGGGTCAGGAGTGATGGCCGCACCAGCATGCTGCCCCCGCCTCTCGGAGCACAGCATTGGTATTCCAACAAGCAGCGACGATCGGTTTCCCATTGAGCTTCTCCCAGCTCTGCCCAACAGGAAGGAACGGGCTTAGTCTTGAAAGCCAGTCAGCATAGTCAGGGACTCATCAGTGACAGGACCGTGAGGCTGGGGCCCACAGGCAGCCCGCTGACGCATCCAGAGGCCCCAGCAGCCCCTCTAGAGGCAGGGGACGCCACTCTCCAGGGGGGATGCCGCTCTCCGCGGGGGACGCCGCTGTCTTGCAGCTCCCGAGTGGAGACCTCAGGGACGTGGCTCTGTGTCGCTCTCCTCTGCGAAGGGGCCAGTATGAGCCCTCTGACCCCTTCATGCAGTCAACACTGACTCTGTATCCTTTGAGGGTCCCCCCTCGTGCCCCAGTCTCCCCATCCCTGAAACGGGAGTGACACTGGCACTGGCCCCACAGGGCTGGTGTGAGTGTTCGGTGCGGACGCTGACGCACAGAATCGTGCAGGGCACTCAGCGACTGCCGGCGACGCTCATCGCTACGACAATGGTGAGAGCTTCCTTGCCAGGGGAGTGGGCAGAGCGAGAGGATGCACAGCGAGCTGTGTGTGACTCTCCTGCACCCTCGGGCTTCCTCGGGACATGGTCACCGCAGGGACCGTGCGAGGCGCTGCGTGGTGCCAGGCCCGGTGAGGGAGCTGGGGCAGAGGTTGCTGTCCAGGACGTGGGCAGGGGACAGCCACACAGCCATGGTGGGCTGTGAACCGCTCTCCTCCAGGCCCCTCAGCAGGAGAGGAGCGGAGGGAATTGAGGAGGAGAGCTAACAACCTGCACTTCTGCCCCTCACTCGGCTCCCAGGTGCGCTGTTTGCATCTCACTTCAACAGAGCAGAAACAGGGCTTTGGGGTCAAGTCACAGCCAGCATGGGTGTCTCAAAGGGACCGGCTCAGATTTGCACAAGCGCTTCTCTGGGACGGGGTCCTGGTGGGACTCCCGAGAGCTCCCCGCTGCCCTGGCCGCAGAGGAGCACAGCGCGCGCTTAGAGCCAACACCCCCGCCCGCTGAACGAGGGGAAAAGATGCCATTTCATTATTAACCAATAATCACAGCTCGCCTCAGTCCGCTATCATCCTGCTGGTGGAAAACGTGTTCCGAAGGCGAGGAAAGTGAGCACAATGAGCCCGCCGAAACCCCGCTGATGACACGGCCCCGGACGTTCTCGCCGGCAGGCTCTGCACAGACCCCCGCCGCCTGCGAGCGCCGTTTTACTGCCGCAGCTGGAAGTTTGTTTTGAATTACCTTGATAATAACGCAGCCATTCATTTAGCGACGGCGCGTCCCACCGCTAATGGATCTCGGAGGCCTAGTTTCTAAAACACGGCACCGCGCGGTTACGGCGTGACTAGAATTAGTGACGCTCTGCCAGAACGGAATGGCCCGGGCCCGTCCCTGCGTGACGCAGGCGGAGGCGGCGGCACATTAATGTTGTTAACAAGACTTGGTGGATGTGGGCGGAGCCACCCGCCCGGGAAGTTCACAGGCAACCAGCCCAGAGAGCTCAGGGGTCCCTCCACGCTGTCCACCCGCGTGCCCAGAAGGGTGGCAACTCCCTGACAACACTGACTTGACTGTGGAGGGGCTTTGCCGATGAGGTGGTTCTGCCCGAGAATTTCATCTCCCGCTCTTCCTCGAAGCCGTCAGAGTGCGGCTCCGTGCTCAGAAACGGAATTAGTAGATGAGCCTGTCGCCAGCAGGTTGAGGACTGGGGCTGGTGACGTCCCTTCCACGCCCAGGCCACCTTGGAATTGAGAGTGCTTTCCGTGGCTGGTGCTGTCCTGGTCAAGTCACGCGGAGCGGAGGGTGGACCGCCTGTGGCCCCCGAGCGGAAGGGCCCCGCCGCCAGGCTTGGTGAGCGGTTGTGCAGAGGGAGGCCGCACCCACCCCACAGTGCCCCGACCGCACATGGCTGCTTCTGTGCTGCAGCGCAGGGCTGACGTTCTAGCGGAACTCTACGGGGATAACACCGAACACCCTTCCTGTCTGTCCCTCTGCAGAATGCACGTCCCGACCCCTGTCTCTGGCCGTGGGACCCTCTAAGCCAGGCTGCACCGCCTGCGGATGGCGGCACTGGATGGTGTCAGGACGCCCCTGCCTCCGCGGGCCGGTTCTGACCTGGAGAGTCACTGGCTTGTGACTCACCGGGGACACCACACCCAGAAACACGCCCCGGGAGGGTTAGAGATGAGATTGACACGAGCTCATCAGAGGGTGGCCTTCCACCGGGGAAGACCCAGAAGTAAATGTCCCCTCCGGTTAAAAGGAAAATCCATTTCCCTGGACCAGGCCCCAAACGGGGGCAGAGACCACGGCTGCGTGAAGGCGGCGGGGCCCTGCATCTTCCCGGTGCCACGGTGCAGCACAGGCCAGCCCTGTGGCCACAGCCCCCGGGCACATTACCGCACCTTGTCTGTGACACCAACTGAGCAGAGCCGAGCCACCACCCGCCTGTCTCAGGGGCGGACACTTGAGGGGTGAACCCCCTTCGCCGAGGGCGTGAGGGCGCCCATAGGTCCCCTAGCGGCGCTCTGACAAGTGGGCTGCAGGGACGCTGCCCAAGTTCAGCAGGGATACCACTGTGAGCGTGCACTTCAGACCACGGCAGTGCCACGTGACGGGTGATACGAGGCCCCTGTGGTCCGTTTGCTCTCGGCCGAGGCTCAGTTAAGGAAATGCTCAAATTTATGCTTGGCCTTCTCTCTGGGTTCGTAACAAGTCTGTGTGAGGAATGCCGCGGGGCCCTGAGGTTGTCGCAGCCTGTCTCTCTGTACAGGGGCTGGATGACGCCCCTGACCCCGAGCCCCTCTCCTCTCAATCCCATAGAGGCTGGGGGAGTGCCCCCTCTGGCCCCGGGGGGCACACACCTTGAGAACCTGCGAGACCAGGCCGCCTGCACCTGCCCAGCCCGTCCCGCTGTGTTTTCTAGAGGAGGCCCGGGCTGTGAAGACTCGGGGGTGCCCGGACGCACCTCCTTGTCCCCCGAGCTCCAGCCACCCCCGGAACAAAGGCCGTGGTCCCGAGCGTTCTTGCACACGGAGGCAGGGGCGTGTGTGTGCATCTCTCGACGCAGGGTGTGGG
Source organism: Desmodus rotundus (assembly GCF_022682495.2). Taxonomy (NCBI): domain Eukaryota; kingdom Metazoa; phylum Chordata; class Mammalia; order Chiroptera; family Phyllostomidae; genus Desmodus; species Desmodus rotundus. The sequence continues at coordinate 94,875,662 of NC_071392.1, forward strand.
GGGCGGGCCTCCTGTGGGGGGCAGGCTGCTCTGAGCCGCAGGCAGCAGCACACACGGGCTGTGTGTTTCTTGAAAACGCTTTAGTGGCCTGTCCCACAGGGAACAGACATGCAATGGGGTGAAGTCGGCACCCCGCTGCCAATCTGTGCGCCCCATGAAACACGGGCTGGGCCGCATCTCCCAGAGCAGCACGGACGACTCCTGAGGTGGGAACTGTTTCTAAAAACAGGCAACCCGTGTGAGCTGCAAGTGGGGCCTGGGATAAATCAGGAGGTGCCCAGACAGAGCTGAGGGGCAGGGAAGGAGGAGGGACTTGGCGGCTGAGCCCGGTAGGTGGCAGGGGGTTCAGGGGCAGGTGGGGCAGTGAGCCAGGGTGGGAGCAGGGCTGGCCTCCCAGGAAGGAAAGGCCAGGACTCCAGGGGCAGCTGGTGCCTCCACGGGGGGCTGACCGCACACCCAGGAGGAGCTCATCCTGGGCCGCAGGCTTGGTGCCTCGGTCCTGAGGGGCCTCCTTATCCTCCTTTGTGATTTTGGGAACGCTCCCCCTGGGCTAAGTGCTCACTATTTCTAGACCCCGAGACCCACGACGGCAGCTGCCCTGTGTAAGTCTGCAAGGCCAGTGTCTGAGGCGCAGCCGGGTCCCCGGGGGTGCCCAGCAGTATCCCCTCCAGAATGTGGGTGCGTTACTTCACGAGGAAGGTGCTCTTGCTGCCGACGGGGTGGAGGCTTAGAGAGGCTAAGCTGCTGCCCAGAATCACACAGCGAGTAAGTGGCAAAGGTATGATTTGAACCTGGGTCACCCTGCTGCCAGTCAACCCGAGCTCCTGCCATGGCCACCTCCTCTTCTGGAGTGTGACCCCCCGGTCCCCAGGAATCCCAGAGGCTGGTGTGGCCTTCGAGTTCTGGAGGCTTTGCCATTTTGTCCGTCAGCACCGTCAAGGGCTTGGGACAGAGAACGCCCTTTCTGTGACAAGACCGGGGAGGGGAATGAGCAGGCCGCCTGTTCCTGAAATGCACGATGGAAGTCCTGAACGTCAAGTTCGTCTGTGAACAAAGCAAGTGGTGGTCGGGCATCCCCCTCACAGTTTGCCCCCAACACCTTCCTTCAAAGCGCGGCAGTATTTTCTACAAAGAGCCCCCCACGGTGGCACCGCTGAGCTGGCTCATGCCCCTGGACAGACACCCGGGGGACACGTGTGTGTCTAAGAGCCCCCAGACTCCTTCCCAGCAGTGAAGGCTTGCATCCCCGCACTGGGTCCAGCCTTTGTGACAAAGTCGGGGGCGGGGGTGACGGCGCCCCATCTGTCACCCATGACCCTGCCCTCAAAACTCAACTGCTCCGACGAGTGATGGCGACAGGGCATTTTGTATCAGCTGCTGCTGGTTCAACCTCAAGGTCAGGGCAGTTTCTCAAGACGGCAGGAAAGCGACTTCTCGCTGTCACGAAAAAGGCAGGGAAGACGTCCCTGGGTGGGGACGCGTTTGCGAAGCTGAGATTCGTCGTGACTGAAAGGCGCTGCTTCAATAATTCCTGGGGGCCTCAGTCTAGCCCCCGTTTCCTGCATCCCACCACATGCCTTCCGCTGCCCCTCCGGGAAGCGTCGAGGCCACTTGTAACTTCATAGAAAGAGGCACCGAGTGAGCGTGCTCTCAGAGAGCCTCAGTGCGTAGTCTCCCCAATTCACTTCCTCAAATAAGCCCCCGAATTTAATGATGTTCCAGTCGCCCGCCAATTCTCGTAACAGGGTGATGCCCTGTTCCCCAGTTCCCAACCCGGGACGTTTGTTCCTGGGAGAGCAGTGTAGCCGCGTTCCCGTCCACTGGACTTACAAACCTCCCCCAATTGGGCCTTGGGCTGTGCAATCAGAAGCTACTAATTTCTGACTGTTCTCTGTGAATTGCTGCAAAACAGGTGCTTTTGGAGGCAATTAATTTGCTACACCATGAGAATTTAAGTTTCTGGCAACATGCTTTAATTCTTTAATAGACATTTGAAGCCACTAAAATGCAACCACTCTGAATAAAATGTTGTCCTGGGAACTGGGCTCGATAGTTGAAAAAGTAAAATTTTAACACATGTGAGAGCTGTCAGAAGCGGGACTGAATCTTACCGTCTTAAACAAGCATCCCCGTCTGTTCCCGCGGCCCCTGCCCGAGTCTGACCAATGGCCATGACCCTTGGGGAAAAGGAGGCCTAACGGTGACAGGCCACCAAGTGTCAGTGCCTTGCGGCCACGTTCCAAAGTGCTCACTGGTCTTCCGTGGAATTTGCCGCCGGCTCCCCGATGTATGCTTGTTGGATGTGGCCGTAATGGCAGCATTTTATGGGTGATTTTTAATGTGGTGGACTCCTTGGCCTTTAAGAAGCTGCGCACGTTCCACACTGCGCTGTCCCTGGGCCGACCGGCGCAGCAGGTTCCTGGTACGGCATCTGCTATTGGGCTGCGTCACCCCAGCTCTGAAAGGGGCCTTCCACGTCCGACTCCTCGGCACCCACAGTGCTCCTGGCTCCCAGGGGCGGGGACCGGCCCGCCCAGGGATCACCTGCTAATCGGTCATCCTCATCCATCTGCGTATTTAATGCCCCTTTAAAAAAAAAAAAATCCACAAGCTGAGGGTATGTTCATGGATTCTCAGAGTGAGGAAGGGAGGGGGAGAGAGAGAAACACTGACTGGTTGCCTCCCATATGCACCCCAACCGGGGGTTGAACCTGCAACCCATGTGAGTGCCCTGACTGGGGATCGAACCCACAACCTTTTGGTGTTTGGGACGATGTTCCAACCACCCGAGCCACCCAGCCAGGCCCTAATTCCTCTTCACATAAATTTGACTTTACCCAGCAGCTGTATTTGCCAAATTCTGGGGTCCCCGTAGGGTGTCCCTTCCCCGAATGTAAACTTCAGGTGGTAGGACTTACTAGCACGCTCCTTCCTGGGAGCCGAGACGGAGCTAGTTCTCCCCAGCAAATTGCCGGGGGAAGGGGGTTTCAGCCCACGGTCCAAACCTAATTTATTCAGCCAGTTCCGCTTCTCCTCCGAAACAATCCCGAACTGGCACTGGGCACTCTAGGCAGGAGGTGGAAGTGCCACCAGGGGCCGGCAGGGGGCGAGGGCGGAGCACAGTGGTTTGGTCTGGGTCCCGGGGTATCCTCACAGCATGACATCACCGACGTGGGTCCTGCCACTGTCAGCGCAGAGGGACACCGTAAGGGCCTCACACATGTGGTTGTAGTTCATGGACATGTGCCCTGCCCGGCTTTCCGTCAGAGGTCCCGGGATGCCCTCTGTCCCCTGGAGCACCTCAGAATGTTCAGCAAAGTCACTGCAGACGCCACTCCCCCACTCTTCTGGGTGCGTGGAACAGAGCTGGGCTTCCTGGCCTTGCCTGGGGGACGTGGCGTCAGGGCTGGATGGGGAGCTCTCTGCAGGGCTCGCACCTTGAGTGGCCTCCTGGCCCCACCCACCAGCTGCCGGCGGCACCCAGCGGGCAGGTGACAGCCCAAACGTCTCCAGATATTGCCCATGTCCCCTGGGGGGGAGGGCAGAATCACCCTGGTGGAGGGCCACCCATCTAAAGAGACCCACGTGGCTCCGAGGGGTCACACACCTGGAGGCCCCTTTCCACCAAGGCCAGCCAGGTCTCTTCCTCCAGGGGTCTTGGAGGAAGAGGTGACCTTCTCGAGGTCCTCGGGTCCCCAGCAGGCGGCACCTCCATATTCGTTTTAGCTCTGCTGAAAGGGTGTCCTTTCGGATGCTAGAAAGGGCCAGATCAGAATCGGAGCTGTGGCCCGGCCCGGGTGAGTGGGCGGCTTCCACCTGCCTTCCCCTCAGCAGCTGCAGGGCCAGGAAGGGGCGGACTCTGTGAAATAAGCGTCATAGAGGCCACGGTGTCCTCACACGCTCGTGGCTGTCTCCGGGCGTCCAGCAGAGCCGGTGCCCAGGCTGCCACCTGGGTGCTTTTACAGGAGGCAGCCTGGGGGCCGCACGTCCCTTGGACTTGACCTCTCTGCACCAGGCCTCGGAGGCGCCATCTGGGTTTTTCGGTTTAAGTGTTTTTGTTTTTTTTTAATAACTGGAGTTAGAAGGAAGCTGTTGCTCGTTTCAGCAGTGTCCTGGGTGACAAGTGAAACCCATTAAAATTGTGAAGTCAGCAGAGCTATGTGACGTTGGAGGGTTTCCCAACACTCTCGTTGCTCAACCACACACCGCCGCCCGAATTTCTGCAGCAGAAGAAACCGTCCCCTCCCCGGATCATGGGACTTGAGACACCATTTGTGGGGGTCCCGTCAAACCCTGCCCGGGGGCCACGGCCACATTCCAGCCTTCATCTCAGTGACAAGCACACACCCTCTGATGACCTTCTGGGCAAGAGCCCTTTGTTTAAAGGGACAGAGAAGCCCTTTGAGGCGTTCTGCTCGCGAAATAGTCCCCACGCGCCACTCACAGTTCAGTCAGGCGCTAAGGGCCTCTTTGTTCTTATGCCAACACAGAAAATTCCCCGGTATTGTGCAAAATAAGAATTCTTGTCCGCTGAAAGGGCCGTGCCTTCATTATTGTGGGACCCTAGTATTTCGTGGATGCAGGAAGAAGGCGTCTCTGGCATTTCACAGCGATGAAATACCGAACTTCACGCTGGCCCGTTGGGAGCATGGGTGGCCTCTGATATGTGCCGGGGTGGGGACTCTCGAGTGCAGGGGTCGGGGACACGCTGGGACAGCCTCTGGGGGCAGCAAGTTCGTTATGGCAGGAAAGTGGGAAAGCACCTCTCTTTGACCCCGCCTATGTAGGGAACTGCCTCAGACAGACGGACACGCTAGGGCCCGGGGACGCACTGGAGGCTCTGCACGGCCACACAGTGTTTGGCACAACATCAAAACCCTGTGCTATTTGTCAGGACGGAGTGGGGGGGAGGGGGGTCCCACTATCCCAGTGACCAGCTTCAAATCTCAGCCCCGAAACCCCCACATTTGGTCCATTTCTAAACACTTCGCACCGAAAAGCGTTCTGGATGACAACGGACTTTTTCCGAGCCGGACCCACCCTGTGGCCCTGCCTGGAGACCCAGGCCTGTCCTTTCCATGGGAGGAGCCATTTCCAACAAGTGGGCCTGCACCCATGGGTCCGGGCTGTGCATCCCCGGGCACGCCTCGGCCAGGGCCCCTGACGCAGCTCACCCATCCGTGGGGCCACTGGAGACCCAGAGAAGGGCCCTGGACCTGTTTCTTGTCTAACTGCCACTCACTTGTCTCTGCTTGTGCTTTTGAGCCTGGACTTCCTTATCTGTGAAGTGGGCAGAATTGCAACCGCCCAGCCAGGGTCTCAGGTTTCTGGGAGGTCAACTAAGGTTGGGGCTCAAGTAAGGGAGGAGCCGTGTGGCCCATAGAGGAGCGGAGGCTCCCGTAGGAGCGAGTCCGTGCTGGGTAACATGCAGTGGGCAAATGGGACCCAACCAGGGGATGGCCCTCAGGACCTGGCAGGGCTGAATGCTGAGTGAAGGGGGTGACTGGCCCTTGCCTGCCACGGCCACGTCCGAGGCTGCCACAAGGGGGCAGCATGCTTGCTCTGTGATGCCCACCAGGAGGCCACGGGAGTGCAGAGAAGGCAGGACGTTAGGGAAAGGCCCCGACCTGTGCGCATGCGCCGCTCCCGCGCTGCAGGCCCCGAAGCCCAGCCCGCAACAGCCTCACGTCCCCTCCCTCCCTCATTCGCCCCAAGCGGGGCCTGTGGTGGCCACCGGGAGCCTGCCGGGTCAAGTCCGTGAGCCTGCTATTTGCTCTTTACTGGAGTTCAAACAACCGTGTTCCATGTGCAAGGTACCCACCAAGGCACACACACAAGGTAGTCATGGAAACCAAGCAAATGGGGGAACTTGGTCCAGTCTCTCAGGGTATCCCAGCCCGGGGTTCCCGCCCAGATCCCCAGGGAAGCCACCAGGGCCCCATGGGGAATGCAAGTGGGAAATGAGGGGGAAAATGGGACCATCTTGGCAACACTTTAAGCCACAAAGGACTATTTCTGTAGCAGAGTGCAAACAGAATTTACCTAATGCACAGAATAAATGCCTCCGAAAATCAATATTTCCAGCTGGATGTGCAAATTAAATGATGATATTCAAGTGCGAGATTAAAACAATGATTTAAGATAGAAATTGAGTTTATTACCGCACGCCTGCCTACCACTGAACGTGTCACTAGAACAAATTTGTCGGCGTTCAGTGATCTATCTCCCTACACAGAAGGGGGATTCCCGTCTGACGAGCTGCAGGGACTGCAGGGACGGGAGGAACTCGGCTTAGACGGAAGGGCGTCCCCGCTGGAGGCCTGTCTGGGAACCGAGGAGGCCTGGGTGCCGCCTGTCGTTCCCCCTTCCCGGAGATGCGGGGTTACCTTTCCAGAGGCGTCCTGGCTCCCTCCCTACAGGTCTGTGTGCCTCGGGAGGCCCTTCCTTTCCCGCCAGTGCAGAGGGGTAGCCGCCTGGCCCAGGCGTGGCCTGCCAAGCCCACGCACCCCACTGTCCTCACCCATGGCCACATCCTCACCCTGGATTCCCTTGAGCAGTGGAGGCCCGCTCTGGCCCCACGAGCCACCTGCTCAGTGATGCTGCAGGTTAATGGTTCCTGAAGGAACACGAGGAGTCTCTAAGTGCAGAGAAGGTGACCAGGGTGAGGGGACGGCCACCCTGCGTCCCGGCACCGGCTGGTCCCCTCGGGCCCCTGGGTCCCCTGCGCCCAGGGAGCAGGAGTGCCCTCAGTCAGATGGCCTGTGCTGCGGGGTCTTGACTCTCTTGGTGACCACGCACCCTACTGATGGCGGAAGCAGCGACCTGGCCGCTCAGCCCAAGGCCGCCTGTGGACTGGAGGCCCCTGGTGTCCTCTCCTGACCACGGTAGCCTTGCTCACCCACAGGCCCCAGATCGGTCCTCCGCCCCTGCTCCAGTGGCCCCCAGCTGCATAGCAGGGCATGTGGCTGTGGGTCCTTCTTGCAAGTCAGCGCTGCTTAGCTCCACCTGGGGCTCCCCCAGCCCTCTGACCAGCCTCCCCCACAAGCTGCTTCTCTGGGCACCCCTGCCCCAGGCTCCCCGAGTCCCCACTCTGCAGCCGTCTGCCCCTGGCCCCACACTCCCCAGGCACGGACGCCTGGGGGGCTGCGGAGGAAGCCATGTGGAAATCATGAAATGGAGCGAGTGCCCCCACAGCTCCAGGCCTGAGGGACGACGGCCTGGTCTAGATGGGGTCAGCAGCCCAGGCGGGCACCTGGCCTTCATGCTGTGAGGCCCTGAGCCGAGAGCTGGGCTTTGCCAGACTTCTGACCCACAGAACTGTGACCTCGTGCCTGAGCCTGCATTGGAGCTGTGTTTGTGGTCTCTGGTTACCCAGCACCCGAAAACGAAGGCATCTTTCGATCCCCCTGACTGTGCCCCACACCCCTGTGGCCACTCTCGGGGGACCGCATCCCCCAAGCCTTCTCAGTGCTGACGTTAGACCGTCAGAGCCCAGCTAAGAGGTTAGCAGGCATGGCGCCTTGTCTGCTTCCGACTGGTTTCCGGGTCAGCAGGGCACGCCTGCCTGTGTTCATTGCCGTGTTCTTTGGCGTCTCCCACTTACGTCTCTTGCCTCCTCTCTCATGTCACTTCTGTCTGGTGGTCTTTTCCTTACCAACCTATGCATGAAACCGGTCTTCCTGAAGCCGGATTGCATCCCACCCAAGGGTGGGGAGGACGGAGGGTCAGGGACCCACTTTACGACGCAGCCCAGAATCCGTGTCTGTTTCCTCATCTGCCCGGTGTGAGTGTCAGGCGCCTGGGCCCCTCAGGGGAGGCCCTTCGTGTGTTGGGGTCAGGGAAGGGCAGAGGAGCCGGCAGGGTATTTAGTTGGGGGCTGTCCTGCCCGCAGGTGAGGACAGAGAGGAACCCAGCACCCACGCTCGCGAATCTGTGTTGCCTCCTGTGCGGGCTGTCCATGAGCTGCGTCCTTGGTGAGTGACCCAGGATGGTGCACAGGGCACCCTGCAGCCGAGGGAGTGCAGTTGGTGGCCTGTCTGGGCTTGGCTCACGTGGAGTTATCTGCATCGCCTCCCGGCAGCAGCTGTCACAGCTGGAGACCACCGACCAGGCCGAAATCCTTCAAGTTCCCACACCTGAGCGCTCAGTAGATAAGAACAAACTTTAAAATCCTGGATAAGCCTCACTTTACTAATAAGCAGTTTTATCTAAATCCTGCTTTGAAAGCTGTGAGGAAGCAGGTTTCTACTTCCAACTTCCAGTCTGTGCTCAGAGGATCCCCCCCACCCCTGCCTGGCTTTGCCCCCCAGGCTCAAGGCTCAGCTCGCTGCCTCCTCTCAAATCCCTCCCTTGGTCCCCACAAGCCAGGGCTTGGCGGTGCTGCCTCCGCTGACCCCCCACCAGGAAGGGATGGGGGGTCTTACTTTCTGGTGGGTGAGTCTGAGCCCCTGCCCTCCATGACCTCACCCCCCTAGGATGGTCCCTGAGCCCCATTCAGGAATAGGCATGGCATTTATTTAAATTTAGCAAACATTAAATTTAGTAAGCATTGTAATAGCACACATCGTTACGTGCTGGGCACTCCCCCATGTCAATTTTAATCCATTCATTCTGTACAACACCAAGGCAGAGCCTTTTGCCCGTTTACAGATGGGGAAACTGAGGCAGGTGAGGTCACCTAAGTGCTGAGCTTGGGAGCTGGAACCCACACAGCAGGCTGGGCCCAGGGCCCCCGCCCAGAGGACAGCTGCGGGAGGCACACTCCGACAGCGTCTGTCTCATCCACCCCTGCTTCCCCTCCGAACCCCGTGTGTGGGGGCTGGGAAGGAGCTGTGGGCAAACATGGGCACGCCCCGCGCGGCTGGCACCGATGTCAAAGGCCTGTCCCGCACCCCCAAGGGGACAGTGCTGGGTGGGCAAAGCGGGGACAAAGGATGAAGGTGAGGGGGTTGGGGGGGCCCTGGATAGGGGGGCAAAGGGGGAAAATTGGGACCACTGTAGTAGCATAAATGATCAAATATTTTTTAAAGAAGAGGCTTGTAGTGCTTGTCTCTACCTGTCGGGTCACCCAGGAAGCCGGGCTCCCTTCACTGGTTCTCAGAGGGCTTCGCGTGCGGCAGGGCCCCTCCTCATCAGCCCAGCGTCCGTGGTCAAGCGAAACTGATCTGCCCTTCTCACGGTATTAAACACTGGGGGGTGTCTGCCTCCCCGCCACGCAGATTCTCATCGCCGGCCTGTCTCCTGGGTCTTGCTGCCTCGCTGGGGGTGTATCCACTGTCCAGGGACCTTCCTGCAGGTGCCAGGGTCAGGGATTGCTTTGCTGGCACCCAGCCCTGGGGCTCCCGTGGGCGGGCCGCCGGCCCTCCCCCACCCCACGGCCTTGCCCAGCCCCCCCCGCCCCCCCCACCACGTGTGGCTGGCTTTCATCAACGCCGGAGGCGCGGGAATGGTCAGAAAAAGTTTCTGAGGAAAGAGCCACTTGGGAGCAAAAGGGCCGTTCACAAGTATGAATATATTCTGCCTGGCAAGCACCCTTCCCCTGAAAGGGCGGGGGTAGCAGGGAGAGGTGCTGAAGGCACGCGGGAGCTCTCGGGGGTGAAGCCGCAGACTTCCTGTGCACGGCTCCACGCCCTGTTCCACGCGTTCGCATGGAAGTATGAAGACCAGCACCCACCCTGGGACTGTGCAATAAACAGAATTTATTAGAGTGCTTGTGAGGCGCCTCCGGTGAGAGATTCATCTTTGATCCAGATTTTAATAAGGATTATATAATCATAATGAGACTGTAATAAAATAGCATTACCTGAATAATCCATTTTATTACCAGTTTTATTATGAGTTCCCATTTATTACAATTCACTGAATATTTAAGGCACATGTAAATGACTCGATGGAAAGAGCATGAGGAACAAGAATTGCGGCAGCACTGTGCAAATTTATCTTCCTGGCGTCTGTGATCTCCAGATCTCCCAGGCTTTTGCCATCAGGAAGGGTCTCCACAGGGGGTTCAAAACGTGGCTTTGGGTCTCAGGGACGAAATACGAACACCTTGCCTGGAAAACGGCCGCCCCTTCCCAGGACGTGAAATCCAAAGTCTGCGGGACCAGACCTCCACTAGCAAGAGGGTGCGTCGGCGACCTGAAGCGCGAACAGGCCGCCAGGAGAGTTTTAACGGGGGTCCTTGGCAGAGAGCTTTCTGACACACGTCCAGCTCCCACCTTAGCGAGTGCGTGTGCACCCCACGTGACCAAGGGCCAAGGTCACGTGCTCGTCAGACACTACGAAGGCCGGCCCCGTCCTAAGAACCAGGACAGGTGGGCGGACGGTGGCTGCGTGGTTGGCTGGTCCACCTCTGTCCTCGGGTGACCTCTGGGCTGTCTTAGCGACCTGTCCTGCCGCTCCGCCTGTGGCTTCGGTCCCGCCTCCCACCCTGGTTCTTGGCATTGCCTGCTCATGCTCTCTCGCTCTCTCTCTCTGGGTTTGGAGGCGCGCCCTGCTCCCCCGCTAACCCGAGCAGTCGCCTGTGGGCCCGCCCCTGCCTCGGCTGTCCCCGAACCCTGGACAAACACTCTGCAGACGCCACAGCGTGTCTGGTGGCACCACGGTGTCCCGTCACTCTCTGCAGGAACCGCTCTGTCACAGCCCCAATGCGAGACCAGGCAGGAAGGGGCTGGCCCCGCCAGCTCCAGTGAGCAGACAACCTCCCACCTGGTTCTGTGGCCATGGGACGGCATGGTGTCCCCTCAGTGCGGCGCCCAAGTGGCCAGGACAGGGAGCGAGGTGCCTCTGGAAGGAGAAGCTGGGAGCCGCAGCCACTTCTTGCCCTGAAGACGTGGGGGCGGGGCCGTCCCCTTTCACAGACCAGCATGGGTGACCCCTACCAACAAGGGATGTCGGGCAGGGCAGGCGATTGTCAGGTGTCACAGGTGCTGGGGGTGTTGGCAGAGACCCGCCCACCCAGCACAGAGGCCCCTGACAGGAGGGCATGGGCGAGAGAGGACTGGTGGCCCCAGGTGGGGGAGGGGCAGCTGCAGGGGACGCAGGGGGGCTGCTCCGGAGATGCGCCCTGCAGCAAGGCGCCTGTGGTCCAGGAGAAGGCGCGGAGCCCCGTGAAGAGGGTAGAGCCCATGCCGAGTTCTTACCACCGACGGAGAAGCAGGGGGGCCTTTGGCGGTGACAGATGTGTTTACTGCCTGGAGTGTGAGGGCAGGGACATGCATGCACACAGAGGGCGAACTGCTACGTGAACTGCGTGTGGCACACACACGTGTGCCACAGAGCCCTGGGGGCACAGGCGACACGCTTTAACAGCAGCTCCAGCTCACAGAGGCCTCGGGTAGACAGTGACTCGGCGGGGACGGGGCGTCCGGGGTGCGGCCGCGTGCTGGGGCTCTGCGGCACAAACCCAGAGGGGCGTGCACGTGGCTGTCCCCTCGGTGGCTCATGTGGGAGTCGGGGAGGTGCCTGAGGCTGTCGCAGGTGACCCCAAAGCCTCCGGGACACCACGGAGGGCAGGGCCCCCCACCCCGGGCCCCTGGGGGGCCCCGCTCGCGCCTCCGTGAGCTGTCACTGCCGGAGCACTCGACAATCAAGCTCAAGTCCATTCTCAAAGCACTTTCCGGAAGAACGTAATTAGATTAGAATGTTACATTTGCTAATTTTTCAGTTGCTCATTAAAACTGACATGTCATTTGATTTTGACAGAAACCTTTTTATCTTGATATAAGGCTTCAGGCTTTTTAAACAAAATAAAGCTCTATTTAGGGCGTTCTGAAATATGACATCTGCAATAATGGAATCGAACCCACCCTCTCCATCATTCGTGTCTGAGAATCACAGAATAAATCATCTTCCCATAGCGTTTAAATAGAAAAACCACCGGGGCTGTGGTCTTTATCTAAACTTTTAAAAAGATGAGTCTGCCTGGCCCTGACGGTGGGGCTCGGTGGGCTGGGAGACAAGAGGCGGTTGGTCCGATTCCCGGGCGTGTCCCTGGGCTGAGGGTTTGGTCCCTGGTTGGGGCACGTGCGTGAGGCAGCTGATCAACGTCTCTCTTTCACATCGGTGTTCCTCTCCCTCTTTCTCCCTCCCTTCCTCTCTAAAAGTGAATAAATAAAATTAAAAAAAATAAATGCAAGGACGAGTCCGTCAGGGGGGGAGAGGCTCAACGAGGGTTCAGAGCTCTGTGGTGGCTGTTCAGGAGGGCCGGGAGTCAGAACACAGGACACGGGTTCTAGCAAGGTCTGTGCCTCCGTTCTCACGACTAAGCCTTGCTCGGCCGCTCTCTGTAGAGCTACGTGGGTTGTGCTCTTCCTGCAAAGGGGACAAGAAGAGCCCTTCTGCTTCCAAAAAGTCAGGACAGAGTCAGATGTAGGGGGGGGCAACTGTCAGACGAGGGGGCACTGGGCTGCAGAGACCCTGGGAGTGGGGGGCCTGTGTGCAGGGCCCTACTGTGCATTAGCTACGTGCTCTGGGGCCAGCGAGTGGAGGGAGGGCTTGGACCCCCATTTCCCTGCGTGAGGGCAGGTGGGACTGGAAGCCGACGCCTGGGCGGGGCCCTTGCTCCTGTCACACAGACAGAGGTGTCTCCCCTCAGCCCCTCTCAGCTCCAGCAGCTGGACGGAGGAGAGGACACCAAGGACGCAGGGACACTGCAGACTGAGATGCTGGAGTCTTCCTCTCCGAATGAGGATGGGCCAGGACCACCCCTGGCGTTGGTGATATGAGCAGGAGAGGCCCCAGGAGCGGGAGCACAGGGCTTCCCAGTAGCAGCAGCTGACCCACCGGCCAGGCAGCTACTGCGCAGGGAAAGCGAGCTCAGGCGCAGCCGGGGTCCGTGCTGGGCACTCGCCTGGCTCTGCAAATCACGGACCCCTCCCCCTCGGCTCCAAGCAAGTCTCTGGCTGCGGCATGGGGAGGGGTTTAGCTGAAGTGGTCTGGGACGCAAAGGACATGCTTCCAGGGGCCACAGCCTTTTCTGAGCAGCCTGCAGACCCCGCCCCACCGCAGGGGCGACTGGCCCAGCCCACTCCCACCCCAGGGCACTGGGCAAGGTCTGGTGACATTTTCGGTTGTCCTACCTGGGGAGGTGCTACTGGCACCCAGCAGGCGGAGGCCAGGGGTGCTGGTAAACACCACAATGCACACACGGGACTCCCCACTGCAAAGAGCGATCCAGCCCGGAGGCCGAGAGGGCCCAGGCTGTGGGACCCTGTGGCGTCTTAGGTCTCTGACTCTCACACGCAGATGTCTTGTCATCCTAGGTCCCAGAAGAACTTCTTGCTATGAAACTTGCAGAAATACACAGTGGTACCTCGGTACTCGCCGTGAAGTTGTTCTGGAACTCGTGATGAGCTCTGAAATCGAGGAGTCCCGAGCAGGCACCGAGCGCTGAAACATGTTTTCTTCTCCAAATGTGACGAGTGCAGGGTTTGACGGGTTCTGAAGCCGACGGGAACTGGGGTGTGACTGTGTGTATACGTCTGCGTGGTGGTGGGCGGGCCGAGAACGGAGCGGGAGAACAAGGGACAAGTCTCTCACCTCAAGTAGTTCATATTAAAACAGGAGTCTGGTTCTTTTGTTTCTTCATTTGAATAATCTGGAGCCGGGAGGGGTGCAGGCTGCCTTTGGTTTTTTCCTAAGTCACATTTTTTTTTTTTTTTTTTTGTAAATACAATGTTTGACTTTATTTATTTATTAAGATTTTATTTCTTTCTTTTTAGAGAGGAGAAGGGAGAGAGAGAGAGAGGGAGAGACACATCAATGTGTGGTTGCTTCTCACATGCTTCCTGCTGGGGACCTGGCCTGCAACCCAGGCATGTGCCCTGACTGGGAATCGAACCAGTGTCGCTTTGGTTCACAGGCGGCACTCAATCCACTGAGCCACACCAGCCAGGGCCCTAAGTCACATTTTTAACAGGCATCCTCACACCAGCTGTGACTCAGCTGTGATTTCCACCCCTCCCAGGAAAGGGCTGGATTTAATTAACTCATCAGTGTTTTTCTTTGTTCCAGTTCAAGTCCAGTGAACGGGATTAAATGACAGAACGGCAAGGAAAAGAGCTCCGACAGGAGTGTGGAGCCCCGCGTGCAGCGAGTGGCACTACCGAGCCCACGGACCGCCGTCTGTCCCAGTTGCTGCTCTGTGGCATCGCAGGGGCGACAGCAGACCCCGTGACTGTAGAGTGCCCCGAACGGACGGACGCCCCACTTACGCAGGCCTTAGAGCAAGGGGAGCGGGGAGCCCTGTGCGGCAGGCAGACCTGAGGGGGCTCAAGTGTTGGAAACATTTTAGTTTCAGGTAACAGCTAAAAAGCTTAGTAATCAATGCAGGCGAAAGCTGTTGTTCCAGGAATGGAAGGTACTACCCACCCTGACTCCAGGAGACCCTAAGCTGTTCCGCCTTCGTGCCTCAGCAGGGCTGCAAGCCCTCGAGGTGGAACTGGGGAGACTGTGCTCTAGGGTGAGACACCCGCCAACAGGGACACAGCTAAAGACCGCCGCCCAGGGAGAAATGCCGAAGTTTCTTTCAATCCAATTAACTTTTCCCTGAATTCCAAACCCCTTACGTACACTTTGTTCTCCGTATAAAAAGGGCCATTTTAAAATGGAATTTAAGACGGTCGGTTAGGGTGCAAACTGGCCGTCTTCTCAGATCGCAGGCTCTCCAGATGAAGTGTCCGTAAAGGTTCGATCCTTGCTTCCGCTGACTGGGGCTGGTGGGTGACACGTCCGCAGCCTGAACGCCGGCTTTTCTGGCTCCGTGTTCTCGGAGACGGCCTGTCCTGAAACTTGGGCCCCCACTGGCCTCCCTGCTTCTGGAGGCAGATGTGGCTGAGTTAACCAGAGCGCTTCCCGCCTCACATGGGAGATCCCAAGCAAAGGTGCTGGTCTGTCCCAGCACGGGCCCGTCGGCCGTCCTTTGACACCGTCCTCAGTACTTTCCCCCCCAACTAAAAACCACTTTCAATTTCACTTTTGTAGTGACGTAACCGCAGAACCGGCTCAAAGTGGTTCTGTCCCGTTTCCAATGAGACCCAGCAGATAATAAGGGTGAGGGAAGTGGGGGGGGGCAGGGGCCAGGTCGGCGTCAGGTCGGGTACCAGCCCGCTGCCCGTCCCACCCCCGGGCTCGGCCTGGTGCCTTCACCAGGGTCCCGGGGGACACCCTGTGACTCCAGAGCGGGAAGTCATGGCCGCTCCGCTGTCCTGAGACCTGGCCGGCCTCTGAGCCTCACACAGGAGGAGTGCGGCCATCAGCACGGTCGAAGCAATGAACTTCTGGGCTGCGGGTCTTCTGGGTCCGATCCTCAAACAACTTGGAGTGAACAGCATGCCACTGAGCCCCGCACGAAGCCACATGGACTTGCAATGAGAGAATTTCAAATGCCGAACGCGAGCAGCTGATGTTTACGGTGATTCCCAGCCGTCAGCAGAGCTCGCACGGATTTTCTTGAGAACCTTTGCCATATGGGGTCCCCCGCCCCTTTCCTCTCCCTCTGTTTTTACCCCTAGATATGGTGCTCTGCTCCCTAACGCCCGGAGACGCCAGCTTGCCGCCTGCCAGCATCTGTGAACGTCCACGTGCTGCTCTTCCTCAGACTTGGGCGGTCCCAGCCCCCCCTTACCTGTGGTAGGGAACACTGCCAGCACTGCTCTGCCCCTTCTGCCCATCCCACGGCCCCACCTTGGCCCCCGCCCTCCTCCTTTCCCCTTGGGTCTCAGACACGTCTGTCTCCCTGCCTCTTGCCTTCCTGTTCATTGGTTGGGAAGGACTTTCCCCATCACAGCCACTCACTTCCTTCAAGGCCCACCTCAAATGCCACCTCCTCCAGGAAGCCTTGCTTGATTACCCCCAACACACACACAGCTGAATTCTCAGAGCAGCTATTGGCACCTCCCCCATGGGGCACCTGTTCCTCACTGCCTCGAGCCACCACTACTGTGTCCAGCTGACCTCCCCCCATGGGTGGAGGGCACTGCGTGGGGACAGGATGATGGGCAGGGCTCTGAGAGCTGGCACCCGATGGGTGTCCACACAGCTGGGAGCTGGGTCCCTGGGCTCCAGGCACCAAGAACCCTTGCTGTTCCCAGAGGTCCCACAAAGACAGTCACCTGGCCTTCCTCCTTCAGGAGACCCACGGGGCATGTGCCCACCCCACCACCCCGCCTCCCCTGTCCAAGGTGGGTGGGGGTGGGCTGGCCCACCCCTCCTCCTCAGGCTGGCCCTAGAACCCTGGCCAGAGGCCAGGGCTGGCCCGGGAGGGGAGCATACGGCCCAACAGCAACAGGGGGTGAGGGGGGTTAGGGCTGGGACCGCTCCCGTCTGTGCGGAGGGTGTGGACACAGGGACAGAGGCAGGCAGTTGGGGGTGCCTGGCTGTCCCTGACCCTGAGCTTCATGCCAGCCTGGCCGGAGCTGTCCTGCTGTGGTGTCAAGCAGTGAGTCGGCACCAGCTCTGTCCTGCCCTTCAGGTCTGCGAGGCCTCTGTGCTGGCCGAGGGCAGCTCAGCAGACACACCCGGCTGAATCTGCAGGTCGCCACTATAAACACTCCCAGAGGTGCGGGGCCCACCCCCCCCCCCCCCCCCCCGGGCTCGGCTGTCCCCACGTCTGGGGACATTTGACAACCGCTCCTCCAGAACCCACTACTTCCTGGTGACACTCCTCACGCAGGCCACCGGCTCAGTGACTGCCCCTCAGCACTGCCCTCTGCGGTCTAGTAGGAGGGGACATCGCCAGGGTCCAGCTGTCAACAGGGGAGGCGGCTTCTCAGGCCTCGGTCTGTACTTGGGCACTAAGACCCCACCCGGTGGGACAGCGGGCTGCCACACAGAGGCTGTCTCCCCGTCAGCTTCCGTCTCGGGCGGATGCGGGGTTCCCTGACACAGCACTTGATCATGCGGTGATTGACCGATGGCCCGACCAAATCGTTTTTAGCAACACAGGACGAAAGCGTTGTTCCCCCAACCTGAAGGGGACACAGGAGAGGAGCGGTGTGGTTTTGCTCTGCGGCACTCAGGGACAGGGGCAGTGGCAGGCGCCCCACACCGACAGGGGTGTCCCCCAGGGCTGCACTAGCAGGCGCTCGAAGGTGCTTGTTCGCTCTGTGAAACGGGCCTTTGAGGCAGCACAGAGCGCCCAGTCCTGCCTGCACCGGCCTCCCCTGCGCTAACAGCTCAGCTTTGTGGGGAGCGTCTGGGATAACTCACAGATGGACCTCGGCACGTGACTATTAACTGGAGCCCACAGTCTCTTCAGAGTGGTTCAGCTGTCATCTTTTTTGTGTCCCAGGACCTCACCCAGGATCCCACGTGAGTGACGTTGTTGTTGCGTCTCCTGAGGCTCCTCGTGGCTGTGGCGGTCTCTGAGACTTGCCTCGTTCGGGTGACCAGACAGGTTGAGGGTTCCCCGGGCAGGTGTTATATAGAAGGGATCACTCGCTTTTCCAGGCATGACTGTTGGTTTTCCCAAGAGCGGGGGCTTGTCTCCAGGATGCTGCGAACCCTGCTGGCCCCGTGGGCTGTTCACAAACTTCCTCCCGAAATGCCCAGCGATCTTCTCCGAGGAGCAGCCTGGCCCAGCGCCTCCCCCTGCCTCCTCCGCGGTCTCGCATGCTCACTGGTAGCTTTGCACTTTGGATTCCTGGCTTCCAACGAGAACTAAAAATAAACCAAATCCACTTATGACATCGATGTGGAGGGAGCTAATTTAGCACGGCATTATCTGGAGACCGTTATTATAATCAAGATGGCTCTGTCTTGTTCCGCAATCTGCTAATTAGACGTGGCACCGAGCGCCGCTCTGGCTGTTAGAGACATCACCTTCGGAGGAAATGTGCGCATCCATAACTGTCTGTGGATGTGCCTGCGTATTTATTTGTAGTCGTTGCATCTGACTTAAAGTATGTTTTACTGAAACCCGCACAATATGTTGCAAACTTGCTTAGGAAAACAACAACAACCCCCCCCCCCCCAAAAAAAAAACCTCTCGAAATGGGGCATATGTCACTAAATCCACACTGTAAGGAAACCGGGTTAGTGACGGGCCGCTCAGTCGAATGGTCTGGGGTCCTCTGGGGCCAGGGCATTCGCAGCCTCGGGTCTGTGAGCATGCACCTGCAGGGACGCGGCTCCTCCCGGCCCCATGTGGTCCCGTTTATTTTTACTTTTGGTGCCACTGCCTAAGGAGGCAGATCCAAGAGAAATATCGCCAAGGCCGCCGTGTTCTGTTCTCTCCCAGGAGTGTTACGGTTGCGGGTCTTACGTTTGCATCCTCAGTCCACTTTGAATGTGTCTGTAAGTGGTCTGAGGAAGTGGTCCAGGTCGTTTCCACGCACACACCTGTCCAGTTTTCCCAGTGCTGCCTATTGAAGGAACTGTCCCTTCCCCACCGTGTGACCCTTACAGATTAATTGACTGCATTCTTCTCAAACTATTCCACAAAATCTGAGAGGGAGCAATGCTTCCAGACACATTATATGAAGCTAGCTGCCCTGATGCCAAGCTCGCGGTTCCTTCTACATTAAAAAAAAAGATTTTATTTATTTATTTTTAGACAGAGGGGAAGGGAGGGAGAGAAACATCAATGTGCGGTTGCCTCTTGTGCACCCCCTACTGGTGACCTGGCCTGTAACCCAGGCATGCGCCCTGACTGGGAATTAAACTGGTGACCCTTGCTTTTCAGGCCAGTGCTCAACCCACTGAGCCACGCCAGCCAGGGCTCCTTCTACAACATTTAAAGCCCAACCGGCATCGGGACGCGGCCCCCACCAGTCCTGGCCCAGGGTTAGAGCATCAGGCCCCGATCACCATTCTTACCTGGGGCCCTGGCGAGCCTGCCTGGCTCTGCGTTGTCACCACAGACAGGCCCACTCACCGTTGAGTCCCTGAGCCTTTTCCTTCCCGACTCCTGCAGGCCGGCCCAC
Source organism: Desmodus rotundus (assembly GCF_022682495.2). NCBI lineage: Eukaryota > Metazoa > Chordata > Mammalia > Chiroptera > Phyllostomidae > Desmodus > Desmodus rotundus. The sequence goes on from NC_071392.1 coordinate 94,894,585, forward strand.
GCTCACGTCTCTCAGAGCAAAACTCTTCGCACTGGCAGGTGCCCAGTACAAACGCGCTGAGTAAAATCTTTGACACATTTCAGCCTAACTCCTGGAGTTAGCAAAACGGGGCTTTGTCCTCAAGAGGGAAAGGTCAGAAATAATGTAGATGTAATTTAGCCCTTCAGCAGCTCCCCCTGCCACTGACATTTATTGTTGTAAATAACCCCCAGAAAGTCAGCTGCCATGAGAATTGAATCCCCAATGGTAAGTAAGAAATGTGCCTTGGCTGGTGTGGCTCAGTGGATTGAGCACTGGCCTGTGAACCAAAGGGTTGCCGGTTTGATTCCCAGTCAGGGCACATGCCTGGGTTGTGGGCCAGGTCCCCAGTAGGGGGCGCTCGAAAGACAACCACACATTGATGTTTCTCTCAGTCTTTCTCCCTCCCTTACCATCTCTAAAAATAAATAAATAACATCTTTAAAACAGCAGAACTGTGAACTGAAGGCTTGATGCGGGGCAGCGAGCTGCTGAAACGTGGAGCGTGCGCAGCGCTCCAGGCCTAGGGCCGAGCTGCTCCTGAAATCGGATGTTAACAGGGACCCAGGAAGGCCTAGGGGTCTGTTTCTTGCCCCACATGTGAAAATAAGATGCACGAGCTTCTTGACTCTCTACCAAGTGTGTAAGTTTCCCAGCCTGTGACTTTGGAAAAGACTTGTTTCTACCATCGTGGGTCGTGCTGCGCACTCCTCTCCAGAACACATGTCGATATTTAACACTAACAAAAAGATCACTTTACTCTTCCCTGTTATTTGCACTCAGAATTCTTCTGGGGAGCAAAGGACCACCCAGTCCTGCATGGTGTGCATGGTGTGCAGTTAATGGATCACATGCACACTGCATCTGTCAAACCGCACCTCCAGGGTCAGACGGCATCTGCAGACTCCTCACGGACCTGGCAGACACCCACACACCCGGGTCTCTTCCTCAACACGCCAACAGGGTATGTCCGCTTTTAGGGAAGATTCACAAAGAATGGAAGCTCTGGATGCTTCCCAGCGAGCAGCAAGCAGACGTAACGGCAGGATGTCATTAAGCACACGTCAGACCCTTGGCTTCTTGGGAGTGAACACCCTCACTCCCCCTCTCTGTCCTTCTCCGTGCAGCTCCACTTACTGAGGACCCGCTGTGCGCCAGCCAGGAGCCAAGTACTGGCGACACGTGGAAGAACAAAACAGCCCCACGCACGTCCCCTTTGCTAATGGCACCGACCCGTGTAAACACAGGCAGCTTGGCACGGGAGTGGAGCAGTCCCAAGTCTGTGCCCACGGGCCCCACGCTAACAGAGTCAGGGCCGGTCACACAGCCCAAAGCCGGGTGGCCGACACCTCCCCCCAGTGACACTTCTTCTCCTTGGGGTCACAGAGGCCGGAGCCCGCCCGTGCCCGAGTGTCACAGCATGTCTCTAGTGGCGGGGCTCCGAAGTGCGCATCCCACAGTGACAGCGTGCCCCCCGGCGAGCGAGGACGCTGCTTGCTGAGTGTGGGTTTGTTTTGAGCTGCCATTCACACAGCCCAGTGCTAGAACGTCACGGCCAAGGCTGGCTCTGCTCTCCCCCCCCCCCCCCGCTCTCATCCGCACTCAGCAATCCCTGGTCGCTACCTCATGGTGAGGCTGAAACACGGCTCCCCACCCCTCCCCACTCCATCACCTCAGGTCCAGCCTGTCCAATAGCCTCCATCCCAGACCGTCCTGCCCAGATGCGACTGGCAGCAGAAACTGGGCTAAAAACGGTTTCCACAAAACAATTGCGTCGGCCCCACTTCTTAGGTAAATGTCGAAGACGTGAAGGAAGGGCGCCGAGCCGTTAATGAAACAGACGCACCGTCCCCCACGTTCAGAGCGCCGTGAGAGGCCTGCTCCTGCGGTTTCTAGTCGTTCTCCCCACACAGTCAATCCGACACCTGCTCCGAATCCAGCCCTCGGGGAGGAGCCGGGAACCTGACCAGAACACGCCACGTGGGCTCCCGAGTGCCTCCGGGCTGAGATCGAGGGGCACGGCCCCGTCCTTCACCACCGGGGAGGAATCGGTGTAGGTCTGGTTCTGGTACCAATCGAGTTCACTGGTCAGACTGGCACGTGGCCCAGACGCCAGGCCTGCAGGAGGGGTGGCCCCCCGGGGAGATGGGCCCACGCCTCCCACGTGTGGGTGTACCCCCGGCCCTTCCCTCGTTTGGGCGAACAGTGCAGCGAAGGGGCCTGACCCCTCTGGGCCTCAGTGTCCCCGCTGTCAAAGCGAGGGTGCAAGCCCCGTGCACCTCACAGAGTTGAGACCCGAAGAGCTGACGAGCAGAGACCTGGTGTCTCCTGAGCTCCATCCCTTAAATGAATGCTGTGCCGTCCTCACGCCCACCCTTCCCCAGGTCCGCCCTCGGTTCAAGCGGGGTCGCGCGTCGGGGCAGCGTGACTCTGATTTGTGACAAGAAGAAACACCCCCCGGGGGACCATCACCCTGGCTGAGCAGCACCGGGTTCAAGTGACGGGAGTCCCATGCTGTCACCACAAATACCCTGGGTGTAGAGTCCTCGAGATAATGTTTAAGGACCAACTCGGAGCCTCAGTCCAGACCCAAATGTTTCTCTGAGGGTAGTGGGGGGAAAAGACACAAAATCTAAAATCAGCATCTAACAGAGTGTGTTTGCCGCTGATTCTCAGACCACGCCAGTCCAGGATCAAATGCAGGCGTAAGCATCCAGAGAGAGCCCCAGGTGCTAGCCTCCGTGGGTGTCCGGCCACGGAGCTACTCCACGGAGCGGGATGCTGCCTGGGCACTGGACGCTGGCATCTGGGACTCAAAGGACCTTGGAGACACCTGTGAATAGTGAGGTCCCTGTCGGGAGGACAGCTGTCCCCTGACCCAAGCTTAGGACACAAGATGCAGCCCCAATGCATGGGAAGGGAGCCTCTGCCCAGCTGAGCCCAAGCACTGGGTGGGGGAGCTTCCATAGCAAACCACCAGGTGTGCCCAGCCGCCCTGCCTCGTCTGGCCCTCCAGGGTAAGCCAAGGACACACAGAGCCCAGGTGGCGGGGCTCCTGGCATCGTGTGAGTCAATGCCAATGGTCAGACGGAACATTGGAGCTGTACGCACCTTACCCACGGGCCTGCCCGACACGCTGGGCCCAGGAGGCACACAGAGTGTGCTCGCTGCACCTTGGCCTCGATTATCCTAACGCCACATGCCACGCCCGGATTCGAGGTGACGTGTGACCTATGTCCTGATGCTACCTGACCAATGACACGACCGATGTCCTCCCACAGACTCAGGGAGACCCAGGCACACGGGCGGCCCCACTAACATCTGGAGCAGCCGGAACCTGCTGGCCTTTTCCCGCACGCGTGGCCCGACCAGTGCCCTCCGCCACGCGCACACCGGGCTGCTCTTCTGGAGATCCTGCGCCCACATTAGCAGTTCCGCTCTCTGCGTGTGGTCCTCCCCGTTTCCCTTTGCCCTCGTTTGGAAGAAAGCCCTTCACGCTCGCAGCAGAGCCTGCAGCCTGCAGCACCCGACATTAGATGCTGGTCAACACCACCGGCCGTGGCCCAGAGCTGTGAACAGCCCCTTCTCCCAGGTCTGGGACAGCTGCTCCTGCGCCCCAGAGGGCCACGAGCTGGCCTGTCCTGTTCCCTAAAGCCAGTCACTCCACTGACAACCCGCGTTTCAGTCCGGTCTCACGGGAGATGGCACGACAGCCAGGTGCCTCCTGTTCAGTCCGCGCCCGTTCTGCCCGGGGCGGGGTGGGGCGGCGTGGGGGGAGGTGCTGCCCACCATACCTGGGACTCACCTAGGGCTCCAGGAGTCTCCCTGGAGCCCCATCACGCCGTCCAAAGAACACTCACTCACGCTGTGGTTGTCTTGGGCCACGGGAATGCTTCCAAGGGTTGTAGTTCAACGTTATCTCCACAGTTTCATCAAATAAGAGCCAAACCACCACAGAGAACCTCTGCTGTTTCGTCCAGAAACGCGGAGGATGCGGTCTGACACCTCCCTCGGTCTCTCCAGCAGCAGAGACCTCCCAGTGTGGACTCGCTCTTTCGGACGTCAGTTCTGGCAGGATTGTTTTCTGCCCAGAACGAGAAAGGCGGGAAGATGGTGTCTCTGCAAGATCTGAGCGGCTCCTGTTGCGCTCTGCCCTTTGGCCGCCGGGAAGCTCACAGCCAGGGAGGCCCAGGGAGCCTCCATGGACGGGGAGCTGGGAGAGCTTAGAGCAGCGGCTTGCAGCCAGTACACCAGGAGAGCCTACCACACGCCACAGCCGACTGTGCGGCCAGGCACCCGCCCTCCCTGTAGACTGTCAGCTAACACAGAGGACAGCCCGCACAACAGCCGCCGCCCGGTGTGAAGGAGTCAAAACCATGCCCATTTTTGTCAGATGGGAGAATAATACATTTTTCGGTGAGCCGCAGGGTGCTAGTAATTAGTCTCTGTGTGCGAGAGACGGGAAGGCGAAAAGCACTGCCTCGGACGACAACGGCTGGCCCCTCGGGCAAGTCTGTGTGGTCTGCATGGCCCCAGAGCGCCCCTTTCCCTCCGTCTCACGTTCTAGCCCGCTGAGCTCCTCCTTGCTGCTACGGGTGGGCACTACTGTCCCGGGGGTGGGGCCGCAGCGGATCAGCTTTGCTGCTTTCTTGAAAGCTGCTGTGGCAGACAAGTTTCCCTGGACGCTCAGGGTAGGACGTGTTCTCACGCCCAGTGCGGGCACAGGCAGTGCTCCTGACCACGCCCACCCACGGCTGCACCTCAACACCGTCTTTCCGTGCGCACAAAAAAGACTTTAGGTCTTAGCTTTTAACGTTTTCTCTACATGGCAACATTTTTGAACCAACTGCCACAACCGCAAGTGCACCCTGGGCCGCGCCAGGAGCCCGCCCACCGACGGCCTGGGGAAGCTGAAGGGATTTGGGAACTGCTCAGGTGCAGGAACAGGCGCCCCCAAGAGGCAGGGCTGAGCAGCCTGCCAGCCGCTAAGAAAGGGGCCTGCCTCACAGCCACAGGGCTCTCCGAGTTCAGACAGAGGTTCTGCGCCCTGCCTCGTCTGAGGGGAGCCGGTTTCCCAGGCCAGGTTCTCTGGTGCGCCGCCCACAGCGCGGGCTGTTCTGTTTGTTTGGTTTCCTGCCTGACGTTCTCACTCCCCCTTCCCCCCCTTCCTGGGCACACGTTGGGCCGGGAAAGATCCAGTGACACGTGAGAGGCTGGGAGTGTTTCCCTGGGGCTCAGGGCTCACACGTAGACCAAACACCCATGGCTTGGGCAGGCGCCCTCGGAGGAGCTGGGAGGGGACGCGTGCTTGCAGTGAACGGTGTGTGATGGATTCGTGGCGGAGTCACTTACCTAGGAGAGAGAACAGAAAAGCCCATCAGCTGAGTCTGGCGGGCTGTCCCATCTGCTTCCCTGACGAGCGTGGCACCGTGGCAGGTGTACGAGGATCTGTCGTGACCACGGGGCGGGCACCCTGCTGCAACCCGCAGCGCAGGTCCTGTGCCCGGGACGCGCCCTCTGCGCGTCCTTCCAGCCTCAGCACAGCTCTGTCGGGGGACCGGGGCCGTGGGGGGTCTGTGCTCCACCGTCCCCCACCTGGTGAAATTACTCCCACCCGGAGTCTCGGTGCCTGAACTGGCAGCAGCTAAACATCAGCGATCTGGCATTTCCCACTGAGGCTGCTCCTTTTGCGTCTGGTTAAAGCTGCTCTTCCGCACAGAGGCTGCATCTAGTATGTATGATCTCTGTTATTTTAAGACGCAGGCTTAAAGAAACGTTCAACCTTGCAACGGAAGTTTTAAATATCAGGTACGGAAAGGTAGTTTGAATCGAGAGGCCTCAGCAGATGTGGTCTGGTTGGGGCTCGAGGAAAGTTCGATTCTGCTGCTAAACCGAACAGACCCCTGAGGAAGAAAGCTCCTTTTGCACCCCCACCCCGCCCACACCACAGCCCTTCCCACATGGGGCCAGTACAATGCTCTGCAGTCCAACTGCATGGCTGCGGGAGGGACGCAGTCCCCCGGGCAGACCTGCTCAGCACACTGTTCAAAGAGAGTCCAGTGTTCCAGGACTCACAAAAAAATGAGTTTGCAAGTCTCGTCTCCAGGCCGAGAGGTCACAAGGACCCCTAGGGGTGCAGGGTCTGGCATGGTGCTCCCAGCATGTGCTCAGCACCCAGGCCCAGCCAGGCTCCCAAGCCCCGAGGCTGCAGGATGCGTGACTAACAGCCCACGGCCTCAGGAGAACGTGGTGCACAGAGACTGGGAGCTAACATTCACAGACAAGGCCGCGCCCGTCACACCGTTTCACGCTCTGCGGCACCGGGTCCCCGCAGGTCTCCTCCCTTCCCTGCCTCCATGGGTATGAACAGAGGCTGCAAAACAGTCACTTCCGGGCTCGTGCTTGTCCCTCCTTCACGCACATGTGTGGTCACGGGAGGTCCTGGAGGACAGCTCTGTGAGGCCTGAAACCTGGCCAGGCACATGCAACCAGGGTGGGCGCCATGCACGCATGTCTGTCACTTGGACGGTGCGGATTCTGCTGAGCAAGCTCTGGGTGTGGCGGGTTCTGCTCCCTGACGAGCACCCCGATCTGCTCCGCGGTCGTCCTTTGGCCAGGGCCCCGCTCAGGGCCGCCCTCTCCTCTGTTCCCACTTAGCCCTGATTAGAAATCTCACTCCCACTCCGAGCGCAGCCGGGTGTTCTCATCACTGACACACACAACAGGGGTGTAAAGGAATCACTGAGAGTTCCCCACCCCCCAAAGGTGAACCCAGAGTCCCCCTCCCAGCCGAGGAGGACGCCCTGGAGAAGGAGTGTCCTCATGTGGCCATCGTCATGGCAACAAGACTCATCATAAAATAAGAGTCACCATGGCCAGGGACCACTTGAGAAGGGCCTGGTGCTCCCCTCAGGGCTCCACGGGGGCCACCCCGGAACTTCCCCACTGCCCTGCAGCGGAGGGAGCCTCAGCCATGGCCTGGAGTTTCTGTGGGTCCTGCTTACAGCCCCATCGGGTTATGGACAGGTCCCCCGAGGACTGTCCCCGACTAGCTGCAAAGTGGGACAGGTGAGAGGCTCGCGGTGCCGGGAGTTTATCTTAACATTCAGGGCTTTGGGCGCTCCACGTGGGTGATTAAGACAAGGTGTGGGACTGAGGTGTGTCCAGGGAGGCGGCTGGAGGCTGGAGCCGCACTGCCCGAGTTGCTCCCCGTTGGTGATTAAAGCACCTACAAATGCACGTGGTCGGGAGATTCTGGGCGCACGTTTGTGGCCATGGTGCCGGGGCCTCGTGAGCGAATGCCCTCTGGCCCGTGACTCTGAGGAACTGGCCGACTCCACCCGGCTCCCTCCCTGGGGTGCCACCTGCCCTCCCCAGGCTGCCTGGGGTGTACCTTGTCCTCTCTTGGGCAACCCCAAGACAGAATGCAACGAGGCAGAACCCAATAGCTGGTTCGAAAGTCTTAAAAAATCAATCAACATAAAAAGAAGAGAAAAAGAAAAGTCAGCAAAGGGAGACAAACCAATACACAAATACCAAGCGACAGACCCAGCTCTGACCACAGGGACAGCAACACTGAAGGGGCAGAGGTCCAATGACAAGATGGAGTTTGTTGGAAACACAGGGCACCACCCGAGACCCAAGTGCGTGCTGGCTGCGGGAGACGCACTCAGAATGCAGGCAGAGAGGTGGGAAGAAACGGAGGAACCCAGACCCAGGAATGGTACGTGGGCGGAGGCTCAGGCTGCTACGCTCACATCAGATAGAAGAGCCTTTGATTCACCAAAGGACAAAAAAAATCACAAAGAACCGGCCCAGGGCAGGATTTGCACGCATGCCTGCGGCCTCTTTATTCCCGACGGCCCCAGTCGGCAACCCCAAATGACTGGTGTTTGGTCGCAGAGGGTCACATGTTAATCTGCCAAAACACTGGGTGTGCTCCTGCCCTGGCCCCCTCGCCCCTGTGGGCCCCACACCTGGCTTTACGAATTCAACTCTCTGCTTGCTGCAACCACTGTTTAATGACGGGGCTCCCTGAGGACGCCCCCTTCTTGCCTCAGTTACCCCGGGGCAGGGCCTGCTCCCAGTGGACAGAACACACCAAAAGAAGAGAGGCTGGGAGAGTGAGTGTCAGCTCCATCATCTGCGCCTCTCCGCATCACACACGCACAGGACGCTGTGTGTGACAACCATCCTTGGCCCGGGGAAATGTCACAAATGCACGAGTGGAGTGACGTCACTCTTCCGTAAGGCCCTTTCCCCACCGGGCTTCGTCACCCAAACGTGATGCCTTTGACGAGATGCCTCTTAGAAAAATTCTTAACTGCTATGTGACAAAACCCATTAGAGAGTAATTCAAGTTCTCCAACACATGGATGTTTGTAGATACAGAATGTTTCAGAAGAGTTATTCTCTCGCACAGTTTGTTGAAAAGCCCGGTGCTAAACATCGCACTTCTTAAAACAAAATGTTAAGGAAATAGGTATTTTTGAAAGAAAGGCAGGGAGAGAAAGCCCCCAACAGCGCCCTTCTGGGCCCACCGTGAGCTGTTTGCTGTGTGCACGGGGGAATGAATAACAATGCATTTGTTACGTGGCAAAGCTTCCAATATAGACTCGCTGGCGGGGCTCCTTCTCAGCAGCGTTTGGTTTTCTCAACCATTCGAGGGCACAGATTTGGGCGGTTTGCACACGGCACGTGGGGGCCGAGGCGGGGACTTCATGATCGGGGAGAGAACTTGAGGAAGATGAAGGCAGCGTCCGACCGAAGCGTCTCTGATGTTCAGGACACACAGGGCGATGCCTTTAAAATTCTCGGGAGCTGGAGGGTGACCTCCAGGACCTGTGTGCCTGGGGACGGTCCCCACCGTGCCTGGGCGCCCAGTGTCCCCTGCTGCTTCTGACAGGACTTAGTGAAGTGAGCTACTATCGGTCTGCCCGATGGCCGCTGCTGCCACGTGCAGCCGCCGGGAGGGCCTCCAACTAGTGTGGCTTGTTCTAGAACGTCACATGACTGGACTCACCCCCCAGCTCTCTGTTGCAAGTCCCGTCACTGCCCACACTCCCACGGTCCCCAGTCGGCGGCCCGGGCTGAGCGGCGCTCCCCGCACGGGGACCCATTTACTGCAGGTCACCTGGGCTGAGGCAGGTCTGGCCCGCAGAGAACAGCCGCTCTGCACACTCGGTACAGGCCTTCCATCTCTCGTGGGTAACGCCCGGGAGAGGACATGCCGGGCCACGGGGCGGGCGGGGGGCTTCTTTGTCATCAGCCAGCCGCTTATGAGCTGAAGCAGCGGTCCCCAGACTCGGTCCGTGACCACAGTCGGAAGATTGAAAAAGAAACCTGGCTCCTGAGTCCTCCCCCCGCTGGCTTCAATCTCCCTGAGGGGGTCTGGGAGCGGGGGGCTGCATTTTTATGTTTCCCCAAATGACAGTGATGAGGGGCCATGTGCAGGGACGCTGACTGGCCGTGGAGCTGGGGCTGCATTCTGACTCTGGGACGGGGTAGGGTTCAAACAGCACGCCCCTCACCACTGTGCTGGTCCCGCTTGGCCCACAGCCCATCCCTTCGACTGTGCTCCAGGAGGGAGCCCCAGGATGATGCGGTAGTTGGTTCACTCAGGTGCTGTGCACCCTCTGAGGAAATTTCTGCCGTGGATTTCTGGAACAAAGGCTGGGAAGCCTGTGATTGTGAATTTGTCTGCAGAAGACAGAGGGGACGGGAGGGATTTACAGCAGTGCAGTCCCCTTCAGACATGAGGAGAGAGAGAGAGCCAGGAAGGCATCCCCGCCCCCCGCCGTGCGGCCCTCCCTGGTCCTCAGAGCCCTGGCAGGCGCCGCGCAGGCTGAGGGTCTCCCAGCGTGGGGCCACGGTGCTTCCTCATCGCCCAGGAAAAGCACGCACCTGAGACGCCCTTGCATCCCTGTGATGAGTGAGTGGAGCTGACGGTCTAGGGTGACAGGCACAGGCCCCTCCCACCACGTGAGAGGGCGCTCTCGTCCAGACCACGTGCCATTCTGCGGCTGATTCTGGCGTCACCTGCACCCTGTCCCTGGCCACAGTGCCCACAGGCAGATGCGAGACCACACTGCCAGAGGAAGACTCCTCGCAAAACGGAAACGCGGCACACTGCAGATCTGTACCACGGGGGCGGGGGGTGGGGGAGGGTTTGCATCCGTGGTACAGCAGCAACCACGCACACAGATCGCCGGGGAGCTGCGGTGGGGGCGGCCATGGGGCATGACACTCACCCTGGCCCTTGGAGTGTCCACGGCTGGGGGGAGGGGCATGAAGGGCGGGGGAGAGGGTGGCGACGGAGGCTGTGATCAGGACCTTCCAGGCTCCAATTTGGAACATCTGTGTTTCCAGGCCAAGTTTGCTTGTTTGTTTTCTCTGAAACAAAATTTCAGATCTGGGCCTTTGAAGGAGACGACTCTGGGGGCTGGGGCTGGGGGCGGAGGGCCCTTCTAGCCGCCACCCCTGTGGTTGGGCCCCGTTGCCTGTGCGGATGGGAGCTGGCAGACATGGCACATTTTCACTGGTGCTTTCCATTCTCGTGCGGTGGGACCGGGGAAGGAACCGCGGCCACGCAGCACTTGACCCCACAGCACAGAGCCTGCTGTGGCGTGTGCAGTGCGGCGGGCTTCTGAAAGAAAGACCCCCTCCATTACGCGGAGGGAGCTGCCCTTGTCCGAAGCCGTGCGAGCCAGATGGTGACGGCAACACGCGCCCGGGCTTGGCTTGCCGTGCGCGCTCCGCTGTCTTCAGAGACACTGGAAACACATCACACCAGTAGGCCGGCGTCTAACATGGCCAACGACAAACCCCGAGTTCACAACCGAGCCTGCAGCTGGGGCTCCCGCCACGCGTCCGAGAGGCTCCGCGGCGCTGAGAGGCCTCGTCCACGGTGGAGATGGAAACAGCGTGGCCACAGCAGGGGATTCCTTAATGGGCCACCTAAGACGCCCAGGCGGTGTCCAAACACAGGAATGAAAAGAAGAATATTTCCAGGAAGGCAACTTTGAAAACGACCCTAACTGCCTTCCAGCGCGGGTTTGGTTGTTCCCCCCGGTCGCCCAGGGCGCTGTGATGATGAAACTCATCTCTCTTCCCACCTCGACGCGAGAAGCCTCCCCAATAATCTAAAAATACGGCGGCGCCTCTCCCAACCCATGTGGAGCAATGACATTCGCAGCCCAAAGCCGCTGCATTTCTTTCGCTTCAAGAGACACCGTAACGCACTGTGCCGTCACAAGAAAAAATTCCCGAGTGTGCGCTTTCTAAGTATCCAGAAAACGGAGGAAGTTTACACGTATTGTCTGTCCCTCCACAAAACAGCCTGGATCTTTCCAGAGAACTGGAGAGCCCAATATTCTGTGGTGCTTTTGATGACAGAACCCGTGAAACTGAGCTGATGCGCTGTGAGGGAGGCGGCAGAGAAAGACACTGGTCACACATTCAGAGCCGATGGCCGAGATCGATGTTCCCGCGTCTCCGACAGGAGCGAGCAAGGGGTGTGAGCGAGCATGTGTGCGCTGGCCATCGGGCACACGCTGCCTCATCAAGGCAGCTCTGACCAAACCACACCAACCCGGGGACTTACTCCTCCACAGTGAGTTTCAGCACAGGTGCATGGGACCGCGGACAAGGAGCAATCTGCTATGTGAACCAGAAATTCAACTTTCTGCTCACGACTGAAATTATGGCACCTACTGGCTAACATAGGAGCTCCTAAAATAGGTTGTTTCCGGAAAGGAAGCCATGAGCTTGGGGCCACATGCTGGCCGAGACCAGAGAGGGGATGGCCAAAGCCACCCTGTCCTGACCTGGACCCTCCCTCCGGTCCCTTCCCTTTCCTGATGCTTCTGAGTCCTTTGCTGTAAGAAACCCTAACTGCTCCCAGAACAGGCGTTAGTGAGTTGAGTCCGAGTGAAATGCCAAACCGAGGGTAGCCCTGGGCACCGATGACGAGTCCCCCCAGTCAGGGGGGTCCCTGTGAGTGTTGCTTGTCAGGGCAACTCCCACAGTGAGGCGAGGATGGGACTTCTCATGTGTCTCGGGGGGTTGGCCAGAGTCCCCAGGAGAATTAAAAGTGTTGAGAATCGTGAGCCCCTAACGGATGCCCTCAAGAAGAGTCGACTCAGCCCCAGGTGGGTGGCCAGGTAGGTTGGAGCATCATCCTGTGGACACCAAAAGGTTGAGGGGTTGATCCCTGGTCAGGGCGCGTGCAAGAGGCAACTGATGGACCTTTCTCTCTCGCATGGGTGTTTCTCTCGCCCCCCTCCCCCTTTCCCCTTGTTCTCTCAAATCAATAAACCAATTTATTAAAAATTAAAAAAAAGAGACAACTCCAACAGAAGCCTGGAACGCAGCACGTGCTGGACAAGCGTCAGCTCGGCCAGTCCCAGTGTGGGAGACACTGCGTATTACTGCTCTGGTGGCTTCCACCCGGCCCATTTCAGTCGATGTGGTGGCTTTGAGAATCCACTGTGAAGATGGTGATGGGACCTCCCACTGACCCAGACGCGGTCCCGACGCCTGTGGGCGGCGGGGGCTGGCTGAGCTCAGGCTCGCCGTGTTTGTCGAGGGGCCCGGCGTGCAGCCGGCACTCCCAGCATCGCCAACAGTGTGGATGGACATCACCCACAGCACCGCCGCCCAGGTGGGAGAAGCAGGTACGGACGGCGTTTCTGACACCAACTGAAGTTCTCCGCCTCCGTGAACAAGAGACAGCCTGACTGGTCATCCGCCTGGGCCACACCGACGGGCACAGGGGTCACCCTTAACTCGCTGGCACCCTGACTGGGGGGCTGCGATCTGCCCTCGTCCCCAGGTGGACGCTCGGCTGGGAGCGAGCTGTCGAGAGCTGGCTCTTCTTTGCGTTGCGGTCTCATTGTAATCCCCGTCTCGTCTTTTCCCTTGGCAGCCACGATTTTGAAGGGAAAGAAACACAGGGAGGAAACATTACCTAACAGGACTGCCGCAGAGTCAACTATTTTGGTCAAGCCAGTCCAGCTGTGCTAACACATTGGCAAACATCTGGAGAGAAGGTTAGGAAAACCCCTTTGAGTCAAAGCATCTGGTGTTCGGGCCTCTAGGAACACGGACTCGGCTGGGTCCCGGGCAAACACCTGACGAAGCCTTTCCCTTTCCGCTGGCTACCGTGGTGGGGGTGGTGGGGGGCCCCAGAGGAGGAGGAGAAAGTTCACATCTCTGGCGGGCGGGAGCATGTTACGTGTGGTTCTCATGCTGAGCTCAACTGGATGCATTTTCAACCTGAAATACAGGTCCAAGGGGCGACGGGAACCTGTCCCCAGCAAGGTGCCTTGTCCCGCACAGGCCTGTGAAAGACACAGGAAAGGCGAAACCTGTCCCCTCCCCGAAGGGGACGGCCATGTTTCACACCCTATGGACGGACGGACGTACCAGGCTGGAGAATCGGCCCTTCTGTCTCATGGTTTCTAATGCTCCCCAAGGCTCAAAATGGAGAGGAAGCTCTGCAAGCATGAGGCTTGCCCACAAGGAAAAGGGAGCTCAGACCTGGCAAGGATCGACGAAAACAGTAACCAGGAGACACATGTTCAAACCAAGCCTGGCCACTGGACGTCACGACTGGGAAGAGGCCAGAAAAGAGCTTTGCTGAGACATAGTTCCCTTTGGCGCTTCTGTCTCCACGCAGCACCGACCTGTACAGAGACACTCAGGCCGGCGCCACGTTCAGCAAAATCCTGGGCTGGCCTCGGCATCGGCGTGAGCACCTTTGCTTGGGAAACACTTCACGTGCTTGCGCAGGGAGGGGCCCTAGGGGTCTCCACATGAACCGCTGGCTTGGCACCCACGTCTGCCCTCCTGCCACTGCACTCCTTGGAAAGGGTTTTTTTATGCGTAATTCCAACAGAAAGCCCATGCTTCCTGGAGCGCTGATGAAAACTGGAGGCAGCGGGTTAGCTCCTTTCATGTGATCAGGACACAGACCCCCAGCAAATTCTGTACAAACCCCTCCTCGTTCCCAGAGGGACCGAGAAACACACACTCCCCCGAGCCTCTGGCCTGATCGAAGCCCCCACTGACGGTCACGGGGGTGTGAGAACGTGTGTTTTAAACGAGCAGGCATACAAAACGTGCATGCGTGTGTGGAGGCTGCGTGCGCGCTCCAGACCTGCTGAGCACGGGACCCAGACCCCAGGTCTCTGGACTTGTAGTTCATGGAACAGGGGGTGTGCAGTGCGCGGCCTGGATGAAAGAGCCGTTCTTCTCTCGGGGCTGCCGGCTCTGAAGCTGCTCCTTTGTTCTCGGTGGAAATGAGTTCGGTCACAGCTGAGGCCATGGTGAACATGGGCCCCATCCGCCCCCCACAGGCAGGGGCTGGCATGCGCATCCCTGCTGCTCTGGGGGGGACCCGGGCTCAGAGACCACGGAGGCTGAACTGCACCTCACCCTGAGGACGGCGGACACGCCCCAGTTTGTCACTGCGCTGTGAATAAAGCTGAGTCCGACAGCCTGTGGTCCAGCTGGTGGCTCTAACCCCGACTCCGAGACCCCGGGGGCTGTTGGTGCCGCAAACTGCCCAAATCAATGAACCTTCCCTGGGGGTGTCCAGTTCTCAGGGGCCGAGTGCTGTGGGCCTGTGCGGGAGGCGTCCCTGCTCCACTACCAGGCTGGGCCCTGCCGGGTCAGCATAAATGACAAGGTGCCGGTCAGCAGACCACGGTCGGACTGTCATTTCTCAGCTGGGCTAAGGGGGCGCCGTTCTCTACCCCTGGAAGGAGGCCGGCATGCTCCCGGCGCTCCTGATGGCTGGTCAGCCTCCACGGGAGGTGAGGGAGACTGCACCCACCACAACCTTGCCTGCAAACCAGCCTGGTGGGGCTTTTCCTAAAAATGCAATGCTCTGAGGCTCACTTCACACATGTCCTCTCTCTGAGTGTGGCGGCGTCCCTCGTCCTTGCAGTGTTCTCTCCAGGCCAACCAGGGCTTCGCGTGCGGCTGGGGAAGGAAACGCTGGGTTTCCTAGAAGGGGAAACAGCCTGCACCGCCAAGTCTTACGAGAGGCAGCACCGACCCCACGGGTCAGAGCCACCTCAGCCACAGCTTGGGGGCAGCGGCGGTTCCATATGGGCCATTCACTGCCAGGAAGGCCATTGCCAGGGCCATTCCATGTACACCCAGAAAGGCACCACGCGAACCCTGGTTTCATCGCTTCCTGTTGACGGAGACTGAAGTGATGGCCCCCTGCCCTGGCCTGGAGGGGTGTTCGGCAGGTCTCTCCCTGACCGTGGGCCCGACCTCCCTTTCTCAAGGCTTCTACTTTGGAAAACTCGCCACGGTAGATTCTCCTCTGCCCCTTTGAGATGTGACTCCTGTGCAGTTCAGGAGTAGCTGCCCCAGGACCTGGCTCGTCCCCTCCAACCGAGTCACTGAAGGAGACAGTTTGCCTGTGTCACAGGGAGTGACGATGAGCAACCACAGGGGCCACCTCCCCCCTGCCCCAGGGCTTAAAGTGCCCCCACGTTGTTTCAGAGTCGGGCTCCCGCTGCTCGAGTCTCTGATGGAACCTCCCCATCTGCTTCACTGGCCTGCAGCCGAGAGGCTCCTACAGGAAGCTACTCATCACCGGGCCCTCAGACCTTGTGCCCAGGGCCCCAGGGAGGCGCCTGCAGAGCCTCGGGCTTCATCCCTGCTGATCGGGGGCCCGCTGGCGAGCCAGACTCTTGATCCAGCCTCTGGACGACATGCTGCTTGAAGCCCGGTCTGGTCAAGTTCGATTCTCAGGGGTCTGAGCGCACCTGGGCTGAGGTAGAGCCCCGGGCATTATGCCTTAGTCTTCATGTGCCTTTTCTTGGTGGAGGTCTCCTTTGGATTGCCCTTCATTTTGGTGACTTTGGCCCCCCTCCTCCTCCCCCAGGGGACTTCTTGCCCTCCTGACTCTGCCATCCGGGAAGCTTGCCCCTCCCCTGCCGCACTGGGTGCCCACTGTCTGCTTCCCTCCCTACTGGCCAGTGTTACAAAGGGGAACCTGGAACTTCAGCAGGACACAAGGTGTTTGTTCCAGTGGAGATACCTGTTCCACCCTGGCAGTGTGGAAGGCAGCCCAGCAGGGCGGGGACAGGGGACGGGACACAACACTGGTCCTGGCAGGGGGGACCCGACTTGGGCGGTGCAGTCAGTGGGATTCGGAGGGAGAGAGGGAGTGCCCAGAGGCACCCCTGGCAATGGAGGGAGGGCGTGGGCCCTGAGGACCCTGGGCTTGGAGGGAGAAGGTGGGGATGAGGCCAGCTCTTGAGACCTGCCCAGGAACCAGGTACAAGCTCAGCCTCTATCAGATGGTCTCCTCCACGTGACTTGGTTCCCTTCAGAACACGGTGGCAGGAGAAACTGAAGGAGTCCTGAGTCGGGACTCCCGGGCCCCAGATTTCACGAACAGGGAAGAGCAAATTTTACTGAGGATGTGGGTTGTTTGCACAGGAATGACTCTCTCGGGCCTGGGAAGACTGGGCGGCACTGCCCACCCTCCTGAGGCGCAGTGCTGCCTGGGAGACCAAATGCTGGGGTGCCTCTGTCTCCCCGAGGACACTGGCGAAGTGAGGGCAGAATTTCCACGGACCCCTCGTCTGTCGCCAGGTTTCGGAAAAGCTGAAGTGGAGAAGCTCAGACCCTTCACCGTGCATTCCGCCGCCGGCTCTGCAAAGCCCCAGCTGCTCCTGGTCCTGGGTTAATTTTGGATTTGTTCATTAATCCAGGAACACCTCATTCTTGATAACTTTCTCATGAAAAAGACTGACCATGGCTCGATAATTCCCAGTGCACGTGGGCGCGGCGCTGCCACCCCGGCTCTGAGCACTAACAGTGGCCACGCTGTGGCCCACTCAGTCTTCAACGGCGTCTTACTTTTCACGGCTTCACGCTGACACCACCGTGCTGGGACCCCGCTGGCCCTGCGGCGCCTGGGGTGGCCGCGCACTGAACACGGCCCCTCTCGTCGCCTGCTACTCGGGTGAGAAGAGCATCTGTGCTTGGTCAATGAGACTGCTCTGCGCCACCGGCGGGGCAGTTCCAGGTCAGCGCACAGGTTAAGTGAACAACCTCACCGTCGCAGAAGTGACGTGGAAGACAAGACACCAATTCCAGAGAGCAGTGGTTTCACCAGAAAGTAATCAATCCCTGCCCCACCCCACTCCCGCCGCCCCTCCCAGGACGGCGTCCGGGGCTCTGTGTCTGGCCTGGGAGCGGCCTTGTGCCCTCCTCAGGGTCCTTGGCTTCTCAGAAGCCCCTGCGGGAAAATGCCTTGTCACCGGGCCTTCGGCCTCAGCCTTGCAGAGGAAGGAAAGTCGCTTTCCATTTCCCACAAAGATATTCTGAGGAGGCTCCTTGCCCGTGCGGGTGTGTCAGGTTCTGACAGTCAGTGTGTTATTTTCCAGGGAACCAGTGTAGTTCATTAACCTGGCCAGACGACAACGAGGGGGCGAGGGCTCGGCCTGAGCAGCTCTCTCCCTCAGCGCCCTTTCCAGCCGCAGGCAGAACAGAACGCTGCTGGGCCTGAAGGTCCAGACTTTGGGATTTTGAGTTTTTTAATCCAATTTGCTTCTGAGATTGACAATACTCCCTCTGAACTGTTTTGCATAACACGGAGGGAGGGGGTGGGGGGTGCGGGGACAGAACAATTGGTTTCGGTTCAGCCCTGCTTTGCATCAGGAGGTGGTCTCTCCCCAGCACCGCTGCCAGCAGCCTGGGGCGGGGCGCTGTTGGTTGGGCCTCGGAGGAATAACTGAGTGTCCTCAGCAACGGTAATGCAGGGACTGCTGCCCACTCAGCGGGGCACCCCCCTGATGACTAGTCCATCTCTGCAGGCCCCGCCCCCACCCGGCAGGCAGGCTGGCTCCTAGTAGCCAAGCTCAGGGCCCACTGCAGCCAGCTCTGCTGGCCCTCTCAGGTCTCCGGACACCCACTCATGCATACCTCTCCCCACCATGGCCATCTGGCCGTTCTGTACCTGGGAACACTGCTGTTCCCCCCCCCTCCCCTGACGGGGAGGCCTGACCTCTGCAGTCAGGTAGTTTCAGTTCCTACATGCAGACCAGGTGGCTCTCAAGGACAGTGGGGCCCGGGGCTCTGGGGCCTCCAACTGCACCTCAGGGCAGAGCTGGGTGCTGAGTCTCCCAGCCTCTCCTTCCAGGCCTGGAATAAAGGGAACCCGCGGGCTCCTGGGCCCAGGTGAGGGAAGCAGGTCTCACCTGCAGCTACCTGGGCACCCCTCCGAACTTAAAGGGGCTGAGAAGCCTTCCTCAGCAGTGGGTAGTGCCCACAGGCAGCCAGTTTTGCTTCCTCGGTCACAGAACTGAGGTGCCAATAAACAGCGATAGCTCTTACAGCAGGGTTGCATGGGGCCTCGGTGTTTGCTCTGTGCCTGCTACGGTGAGAAGCTCCCAACACTACTCCTCCTCAAGTTGCACACCTGTGCACACTCATTGAACAAACGTTTACTGAGCACCTACGAATGGAGAATATGGATGGACTGGCAAAGCGTAGTCTCTGACTGGGTGTGGCCAGCCGCTGAGTGTGCTCGGCTTCCTGGCCTCCAGCCACTCAGCATTTGGCTCCCTGAAGGTGCTTCCTGGGAGTGTGGCCCCCCGTGGAGGCCCCTGCAGGCCTGGTGCCAGTGCGGTTGGCTGGGCGGTGCGGCCTCCGGCAGGTGGCCGACATCCCCACCCCCGCCACCGTCCCTTCCCCTTCTCGGTGGTGTCAGGTACACACAGGTCATGTCGGACAGTGAGCAGCACGGTCCCCGAACGCAAACGTGCCTGCGTCAGGGGCCTCGCTCTGGCCACATAGACAGACAGGGAGCCTGGGGAAGCTCGTGATGCTTCAAGAAACCCACAGGAAGGGATCTGAGAACACAAAACACAGGCGGCAGCAGGCTGCCCGTGTAACCCCGCATCTGTGCATGTCTGGGCGACACGCCTGTCCTGTGTCTGTCCCGTCGGCCCCTCCTCTTCACCATCTGTCCACAGTCACTGTGAGCTCCAGTCACCCACTGGTTCTCGGCCTCTGTGGACGTGGGAGCACTCTGATGGATGGCCATCGCCTGGGGCCTGGGTGCCTGAGCTCCCTGACAGCTCCAAGAGGCGCCCGCTGACAAGCCGCTGAGGACAGGAAATGGGCCTCGGTCTGGGGGGCTAACAGCCGCCCGCACCCTGACCCAGCCCCACAAGTGCACGGGAAGCTCTGGCTCAGGGGCTCTCAGTGGTGGCTTCTCCTTGGACTCCAGAGTGACCCCCCCCCAGGGTGGACCTTCCAGAGAGAAGGTAGGCCTGCCCCTCAGCCAGTGCCAGCTCAGGAAGACCCTTCGACAGTGATGGGACGTGGGGGCGGACACTCTCCAGGGGACAGTTTGAGTTGTAAACTGACAAAAAAAAGAAACCACTAAAGGGAGGTCTGGATAGAAAACTTCCAGACAACAGAAAATACAAAGGCCCAGGGGCCGGGTCAGCTCACCAGGCCCAGCGTGAGCGGAGCATGGGGAGAGCCAGAGCTCAGGGGCAGGAGGTACAGGGGAGGTGCAGGAGCTGAGGCCAAGAGGTGTACAGGTGAGGGTGCTGATCACTTAGGGGGCAGGGGCAGGTTCTGCTGATGCCACTTCACCCATTGCCACCGCCACCTCCATCATTTCCCTGCCACTTCATCCTCACCACCACCACCACGACCGCCACCACGACCGCCACCACCATGACAATCACCACCACCGCCACCGCCACCACCATCACCATGACCACCATCACCACGACCACGACCACCACGACCACCACAACCATCACCATCACCACCACCACCACCATGACCACCACCACCACCACCACCACCTTCACCACCACCACCATGACCATCACCACCACCATCACCACCACCATAACTACCACTACAATCACCATTACCACTATCACCATCACCACCGTCACCATCACATCATCGTCATCATCCTCAACATCAACATCGTCATCAGTATCACTAACATCACTGCCACACTTTCATCATCACATCACTGCCACCACCAAATTTGGCCGCTTTGCTGGTCACCTTTCTCCGAGTGGTTCCATATCCTGCTAAACCTCTCTAGCCCTGCCCCCTGGTGTTTCCTGTTGCCAAGTTACTTGAAGGGGGATGTTACAAGTCACCCTTCACTGCAGAGATGGCATGGGGAGACGAGAAGCTCTGGTGAGCAGACAAACTAATTGGAGATGCTGTCAACGTCCGGGACGCGCAGAAGCCAGGCTGCAGCGGCCACGTGGCAGATGGCTGCAGCAACGAATTGTTTCCAGAGGGCCCGTGCGGCACAGCAACACCCTGACTGGCCCGGGAGTGCCACTTGGACTCACTGCGTCCAAGTGACCCCGTGCGGGCAGAGACAGCGCGCACAGCTCCGCTCTCTGGTACGGAGTCCTCGCACTCTTAGGAGAACTCTGCTACAAAGTGCCTCTTGCCAGTCGGTAATCTTCTGACAAATCAAAACACCGATTTTTCTTTGCGCAGTGAGTCTCCATTCATCGCCCCACTGTGTGCCCAGGCTTCTCGTTCTCTGTGTTAACTTGCTCACCCCCAGGAGAAGTCTTCCTGTTATTCTCAAAAGTGTCGCTGCATTCACAGCACAACTGTGTCTTCACGGAAGTGCCTATAATCACACGCATGATGCATCCAGCACACAGGGCCCACCTGCTCTGGAGACACCTGGGCGAACTTGCTCGCAGGCTCCACCCTGGGCCCCCCGCGCGGCCCGGTCTGGTGCTGCAGGAGCTCTCTGTCCGAGGCGCCCGTTCTGTTCGAGGCCGTCTTCAGTGCTGCGCAGGTCAATCGATTCACACGACAGTGGCTTGAAAACGACAGAGCTGGTCACCGTCCGCACAGGTTCTCAGCCCTGGCACTCCTGCCCACCTGGCCGATCATTCTGTGCTGTGGGGGCATCCTGCGCATGCTGGGCATTGAGCAGCATCCCTGGTGCCTACCCACTGGAAGCCAGTAGCACCTCTCCCAAGTGGTGCCACCAGAAGTGTCCACGGGGACTGCTAAATGATCCCTGGGGGAAAAATCAGCTGTTGAGAACCACTGGCCTACAGGGAAAACTGGGACTCTTGCAGAAGCTAGACGATGACTCTCACCCACCAAGTTACCAACACACTCTACCTAGGATTAAAGAGGTCCCTTCCTGCCTGAGGTCAGAGCTGGGGAGCTCAGCACATATGCTGAGCAGCAGGCTCCTGAGGGTTTCTTAGGCAGTGGCATTTAAGAGCCTTTCATCCATCATCCATCTATCCTTCCATCCACTCATCCACTATAGGGAGCCGTTTCACATGGTGTGGGGAATGTAGCCCAGCCCCTGATTTTGGAAAACCAACAGGGAGTGAGGTCGGCACAGGACCCACGCCCACGGATAGGTTCTGTGGATGCCCCGTGGGGAATCAGGCCTGCATTGTACCTAGGCTGCTTTGACACTTGCTTTTGCTAAAACTCCCTCACCCCGAATTGAGGCAGCAAATGTCTACTGCATTTCTTTAAAGTAACTTCCTAAAATCTATGCTAAACCTCCCAAGGACGAGTGTAACTAGTTCAAGCACTTTTCCCTTTACATTTGCAAACATCCTTCTTCTCTGATGTAATTAACAACATCCTCTCCTTTGTTTTCTGTAAAATGTAACCACCTAAAGTGAACCTGTGCATGGTAAATGAGGACCATCCTCGATGTAAAGTGCCCAGAAAAGCAATAAAAGCCTGTTCAGGCAGGGGTCAAGGCCCTGTCTCACTCAGAGAGTGGCCATGCTGTCCCTTTTTCTCTACAGGACTTCTGCAGTCCATGTGAATTTGTTTGTAGCAGCCACAACACACGGACCCCACTGGCCGGAGTCCACATCGATCCATCATCCATCTACTCATCCATCTACCCACTCACTGATCCATCATCCATCCATCCTATCACCCATCCATCCCCCCATCACCCACTCATCCATCCACCCATCCATCCACCCATCACCCATCCATCACCCATCCATCCATCACCCATCCATCCACCCATCCACCCATCCATCACCCATCCATCCCTCATCCATCATCTATCTACCCATCCACCATCCATCCCTCATCCATCCATCCATCCAGCCATCCCTTATCCATCATCTATTCATCCATCCACCCATCCACCCATCCATCCATCACCCACCCATCCATCATCCACCCATCAATCCATCCATCCATCCATTCATCCATCACCCATGCATCCATCCATGACCCATCCATCACCCATCCATCCATCCATCACCCATCCATCCATCCATCACCCATCCACCCATCCATCACCCATCCATCCCTCATCCATCATCTATCTACCCATCCACCATCCATCCCTCATCCATCCATCCATCCAGCCATCCCTTATCCATCATCTATTCATCCATCCACCCATCCACCCATCCATCCATCACCCACCCATCCATCATCCACCCATCAATCCATCCATCCATCCATTCATCCATCACCCATCCATCCATCCATCACCCATCCATCCATCCATCCATCCATCCATCACCCATCCATCCATCCATCACCCATCCATCCATCCATCCATCCATCCATCCATCACCCATCCATCCATCCATCACCCATCCATCCATCCATCATCCATCCATCCATCCATCCACCATCCTTCCATGTATCTGTTTGTTTGGCCACTTCAAACCTGCCAGGGCTCCCATCTCACATTGTAGGTGAAATGTAAGGACTAGGTGTCCTTGAGGAACTCACAGTTGAGCGGAGTGGCTCTCATGGGGGTGGCACCACACCGAGGACCAGTGCTAGGAATGTGGGGGTACATTTTGGTTGTCACAATGAAGGGCACCATCAGCATCTTGCCGGCAAGGGCTGGGTGTCCTGCAAAACCTGGGAGGGCCCATGTGCACCCACTAGATAGGACCCAGTGGCCCGCACTGTGGGTCCGGAATAATTGGGGCCTGGACCTTACTTGGGTCTCTACGGAAACACCATCTGGTTTTACAGGACTTCAGTCCACAGTGACTTTTTCAGGAGGAAAATTGCCACACAGACGGAAGGAAGGTTGTCCTTTGTGTCACTCAGAACTTCTCCCGAGTCCTTCCCCGTTTCCAAGCATTGCATCCCCAATGCCAGTGCTGATCCCAGGAGCCAGCGTCCACATTTAACCCGTGTCCACACATGCAGGCAGCTGCCACCTACCCAGAGCCCTTCGGACACGCCACGGGCTCTCCCAGGGCTTCGAGCAGAATCCTGCCCGGGCCTTTGCAGACGGAGGTCCGCGCGCTTTGCCATTTTCATGACGGGGGCGCTCAGCATCGATTTCAGGAAGATGGGACAGACCCGGGTCTTGATTGTGGTGGTTAAACAACCTACACATGAGATAAAATTGCAGAGGAGTTTTTGGGGTGATGGAGACGATCTAAAATTAGACAGTGGTGATAGCTGCCAGGCTCTGAGTAAACTGAAAACCACTGAATTGCTTTAAAAGACTGAATTTTACAGTATGTGAACTTATTTCAGTAAAAATGTTGGAAACTTGAAGGGTTGCCAGCTTCCCTTCCGTTAACGTCCAAGCTTCCGACCTGCTCTCAGGCCTGTCTGGGAGGGCCTGCCCACCCAGTGTGCTCCTGAGCCACCGCCCCCACCACCCAATCAACCAATTCAGTTCCTGACTGTGACATTGACCTGCTCCGACCTTGGGTGACCACACACGCTGGTCTGGTGCCTAAAATGCCCTCCACCCACCTGCGCCCAGCGGACCCCTCCTGTGCCTTCAGGGATCTTCACCAGCACCTCCCACGGTCAACCTGGGGCCTCCAAACCCAGATGGCATGTTCCTGGCACTGGGGTGGCCCTCCACTCGTCAGTGACCAGGTCCTTGGTCGCCTCCCCCTCCCAACTGGAAACTCCAAGAGAACAGGAACTGTGCCCACCTCTGTCACCATCACCTGCAAATTCCAGGATGGTCACAGCCTGGAAGAAAGGGTGTTCAGCAAACGTGTCTGAGGGACTGAGGGGCCCAGCGCCTCCTGCAGGCTGACGTGGAGCTGTTAGAATTCACCAGAGAGTGGACTGGTTGCTATCACTTGTAAATAAATGTTCGAATATTTAACAGCTGCATGGAACGACACACGTGCGGGTCAAACTGGTGACGCGTGACTGAGCTGCACGAGTTACATTGGTGTCATCTTACTGGTTGTGCTACGAACACACTGTCACCACGGGGGGGTGGGCAGAGGAAGGCAGACGGGCCTCTCTGTGTCCTTTCTGTCACTTTTGAGGGTCTACGGTTATTCCAAACCAAACTAGAAGAATCAGTGGGTTGGGCCGTGAGCTCATTTCTGGAAGGCGCAGGGCAGTGCGCACGTCCACTCTGAACAGGGGTGGTGATGGGGCCTTGGAAACCCAGGGGTCTCCTTCCACCCCAATATATTTTGCGGTCCTACTGCCTCCCAGGTGTGAGCCCGTGGGGTGCTGTCCTCGGGCTCCTGTGGAAGAGCCTGCCTCCCAACAGCTGGGGTTGTGAAGAAATAAAAGCGAGTGTGCAGCCCCCACCCCCTGTCCCTGGGCCTGGCTCTGCCCTTGCCCCCCCCCCCCCCCCCCCCCCCCCCCCCCGCTCCAACCACCTAGGAAGCCCACGCAGTCAGCATCCTGCTCGCACATGTGACAGGACGCCGACCGGGGGCCTTGGGAGCCGTGTGACTCGCGTGCAGTCCCACCAACCCGCGCCCCGTGCCCGGGAGACGGGGGCTGCAGCTGTCAGTGTCCTGCCCCCAGATATCAAACGCTGACATTAACATCACTTAATCTAATATCCTCCGCGTGCTCTTTCCCTGGCTTTTTTCCTTCCTTTCAAATGTCTTATGGCTTATTATGAACTGGTATAATTACTTCCCAGGAAGCCTGACTTTCACTTCTTCATTTTCTTCTTAATAAAACCCTTTCTCTACAGTTAGCCTGGGAGGAGGCACATCCCTAGTCGAACTTTTAAGAAGGTGCGAGATTAAATTAAATGCTGGCTCCGCTTTCTCCGCAGTGTGTTATTAGAGAAGGCGTGTCAGCGGGAGCTCAGGGTGGCGGAGGGGGGAGGAAGGCGAGACCCTGATCAATGTCACTCTGTTCCCGCGCTCTGTCCTGCCCCCAGAACATCTGCCGCACCTGCCGGAAGCAGCTTTCTCAGGCCCGCACCTGCTGGAGCTCGTGTGCGTGCGGAGGTCCCCGCTGTCGCAGAGGACACGTCCCAAGGGTTCGCCGATGGAAAGAAGATCAACCTCGCTCTTTTGGGGCCCCCACCTTACGGCCATACAAAAGGTCGGAAAACACTTCAACAGCCACAGGCATCTAAAAACTGCATAAATAACCAAGTGCAGACAGCCAGCCCCCAGGAGAAGAAGCCTCAACCACGCTCCCCACCTTTGAAATTCCTTGGTTTTGGTGACTTAGCAGCCAGCCCCGTCCACCGTGACTCTCTGCAGGGTCTCAACCTTGCACCTAAATCCCCACGAGGATTAGCGATCTTTCCGCAAATCGGATGGCACCGAAAAGCTGCTTCAGGTGGGCTCTTCTCCGTCAGGCAGCATATGGGACTCTTCAAGTGAGGGGCTCAGACCCATCACAGCCCACTATCGGGCCATGTGTTGGATGATTTGCTGACGCGAGGTTAATTCCACAGACGCCAGGAACTTGACCAGTGAGTCTGCCCACCCGTTTTTGGGCCCCCGTGGGGAAGACGACAAGCTACTGAAGCAGGGTGCAGCCAAGAGGAGGGCCCCAAGAAGGGATTTGTAATGGGGTGCAAGACTCGGGGTGTCCAGGAAATATTAGAAAAATGTATATAGGATGTCCTCACCCCTACAGGCCTGAGCCAGGGGGGATGGGACACATGGAACAGGGCCATTCAGAGGCTGTTTTGGGTAGCAACAGCTTTGTAGCTAACCCCTGGCAGTCATTTAACATATCTATAACCTTTAACTGGTTTCATGGATATGTTAAATAGTTGTGGCCCTGCTTTGAGCCAGGGAGATGGGAGTGGCTTCCACCCAAGATGGGACTGGGAAGCAACTCCCCCTGGTTACAGGGCCTGCGTGAGAGCTTGGAGATGATTGGCTCCAAGCCATGGGGCCACACCTGCCCAGACTTACTATGGCAGCCCAGTAAAGCTGGAAGAATACGGGGATGCTGGCAGGTGTAGCTGACTGTAGGAGGAGTCGGAAATGGGCTGCAAAGGAAGATGGGAACTGGGATTTAAACCTAGGCCCGGCAGCCATAGGTAAGAAGAGACCATGCGGCTCTGAAGGGAAGGAGAGACCATGCGGCTCTGAAGGGAAGGAGAGACCAAGCGGCTCCATAGTAGTAGAGGAGGGCCACAAGGTTTTGGGGGAGAAGGAGGAGACTACGCGGCTCCAAAGTAAATGGGGAAAAGGACCACGCGGTTCTGAAGGAGAGTAAAGAGGACCACGAGGTTTTGGAGTGCTTCTTCTTGCCACGCGGCTTAGGCAGCAGGAGAGACTTTGCAGCCATAGAGAAAGGGGAGAGAGGACTCTTGCTGCTGGGCCATGAGAAGGTGCCACATGGCTTTGGATTAACTGGAGATTGCAGCAGCCACACAGCTGATGGTGCCGGGAGCCTGAATCACGGACTTCTACTTCTTTTCCTGAGACACGGTACCCCGGACTGGGCACGGGGAGAGGGAAGGACTGTGCATCTGTGGGTATTCTAGAGGACTTTAGTATCTTATTGAAGACATTAGGTCATTATTCTAAGCTTGTGTAACTTTTAAATAAACAATTCCTTTCCTTTTCACCAGTCTCTGGCATTGAGAGACGTCTTTCCTCTGGCGGCGGGCATTGCGAACCTAGCAGGTGGGCATGGGGGGAAGGAACCTCCAGAGACAGAAAGGCGGAATCCTTTCTGTAATAATTTATCGTGAACCACCCCCCCTTCTGCTCTGTAACACTACTGCTTGAGCTTGGCCCATCGACAGCTGCAGACGCTGCCGCGGGGCCGGGCGCATGGCCGGCCCTCGAGATCAGCACAGAGACACGCAGGCCTGGTCCTCAGGCTGTGGCCACAGCGATTTTCTAAGGACACAAAGTGAGTGTGTCGGGCTGACAATCAAGTTTATGTTTTATAAACTAAAGTTAAGTGTTAGGCAATTATCTGGACAATTGATTTTCAGATGGTTTCCGCCTGGACCATCTGAAAGCCCATCAGTGAGGGTGACGCTGGGAGAGGCATCTGGGTCCCCCGAGTGGGAGCCCAGCGGAGCGGCTCTCTGCACACCAAGGGCGGCGGGGGCTGTGCTCTCGATGGGGTGTCAGCGCTCAGGCGTGCCGGCCTGGGAGTTTTCCAGTCGTGAGGTGTCTGGTGTCTGGTTGATGGACCTGCGCTGGCGTCTCACGCTGGCTGGCCTGGCAGGGTGCTCGCTGTCACAGCTGCTCACCTGGCCAGCTCCCGCCCGAATCATCCTGGCTGCAGCCCGTCTCTGCCCCTCTCTGTCTCCTGCTGCCAACTGAAGATGAGGGTGCTTGTGCCCCATGTGCGGCCATGCCGGCTGAGACCACAGGGAAGGGCTCAGAAAACTAGAAGCAGTCAGGTTGACTCTTGTTATTTTTATTGGTGGAACAGAGCCTCCTTGTTCAGGGGCTGCTGGTTCCTTCCTGGCAGGCCTGTGGGGACTGAGGGGCATCTCATCTCCCTGTCTCCTCCCGTCACACTTGCCACCCTCTGGGTCACTCAGTCCTGCACCCTCCCCTCTCCTGCAGGCCTAGGTATGGAGGATAGGGAACCTGGGGGGGGGGGTGTCTGTGCGTGCCCCTGCACTGCAGGAAGGGCCTCGGGGTCGGGGCTGGCATGGGGCTGGAGAACTGAGGCCAGACTGCTGGCTGCTGCCCTCTGCGAGGGACCCTCTGGTCTGTGAGAGCCCAGGCCTTCCCAATGGTGGGGGAACCAGATTCTAACACGGAGTCTCGTGACTGTCAACAGTGGGTGGCCTGTGTGGTCTTCACAAGTGCTGCAGGACACGCTCAGCCCACTCCACATCCCTCCCCTGCCGCCCCAGCTCCACGCCCTTTGTCTCGCACCTGTGGCCTCCCCTGGCAGGTGCA
Organism: Desmodus rotundus; assembly: GCF_022682495.2. Lineage (NCBI taxonomy): Eukaryota > Metazoa > Chordata > Mammalia > Chiroptera > Phyllostomidae > Desmodus > Desmodus rotundus. Next base: position 94,922,739 of record NC_071392.1, read on the forward strand.
CAGGTCCAGGTATAGGAGGCACAGTTGTCACTAACGGTTCAGGCCAGGCACCACTCCCTCCACAGCTGCCTGTGTCCTGAGCTAGCCTGGCAGGACTCTTCCCAGCTGTCGGCCCACCAGTGGGGGGCTGGGCCCCAGACCCTTGTGCCGTGTTGACCTTGACCTCAGCACGACTGGGTCGCTCTGGGGATGGGGACACCACAGTCTCGGTGCTGCCGGGAGACCAACATAACAGATGCCACGAGGGCAGCAGTGCTGGCCTTGCCAGGCTCACCTGTGCGCCAGGGCGGCCCATGCAGCTGCCAGCAGTGGACTCAGGCCCCGAGCCCCAAGGACAGTCCCTGTGGAAGGAGCGTCAGGGATTGGGCCGGGAGGGTGGGGCCGCCCAGGCTCAGGCTCCACTGGCTGAGAAGCGAACATTGTGGTGTAGCTTCTGGCTAAAGCGCATTATTCCAGCACAGACGCAGCCTGTGTGCCTGAGTCCTGCCCCCAAGTCCTTGAAGGGGCAGGGGGGGGTGTCTCATTTTTAGGGGTCAGAGGTTGGTGTGAACGACGTGGCACCCAGCCTTCATCCTTTGGCTGGTGACTGGGGAGGACATTGTGACGGGCTCACGTGTGTGTGGGCGCCTCCTGTTTTGGGGTCTTGCTTCACCTCTGTCCCTAAATGATGCAGAAGCCTGAGATCGGGGCCCCAAGAGGCCCAGTCCTGGGGGTGAGCCCAGGAAGGCAGGTCATGCAGAAATCTGACGGGGGTTACACACTCACTGACGTGACCCACACAGCAGGGATGGCTCGGGAAGACCTCCCGGACTCCAGCTCGAGAGTTTTCATCGGAACAGCATCATCGTCAGCACTGCAGAGATTAACACGCCCCATGTTCCCGTCTGAACCAGGGTCCCAGTCAGTCACAGCAGGGGAACTCAGCCCTGTTACAAACTGCCCAGTCCCCCCCGCCCCGCAAAAAAACCCACACGGTTCCTGTTGGTGTCACAAAATCCGTGTGTGCAAAACGCATCCCCACCCTGTGCACAGCAGGGAAACGGAAACACAGCGCATTCTGAATCAGTCACAGACAACCCCGTACAAACGACGAGGACGACCAAGGAATCTCTGCGACTCTAGGAACAGGGCAGAAAACCGCGTGGGGCACGGGAACAAGCCCAGCCCAGGGTAGGGCAGAGGCAGGCTCACAGTTGTGAGTGTGCCCCACGGGGCTTCCCTCGGGTCGTCAGTAAGCTGACTCCTGCCCCGCCCCGCCCCGGGTGAGAGCGAGTGGGGGGAACCTCGCTGCAGGAGTGTGGAAGGGGGCTGGAAAGGGCGTTTGTAGGTCAGACTACTGAGAGTGGTGACTTCACGTTTTCTTTTTATTCTTTTTTTATTCTTAATTTTTTCTGTTGTGCAATTACAGTTGCCCGTATTTCCCCCCACTACTCTTCCCTGCCCTTGATTTTACCTTCTTAATTTCTCATCCATTTTTATTAAGATTTTCTACCATCAACATACATGACTCTTAAAAATAACGTTTCAAGAGCCACAAATACGGTTGCAACCGTTCCTTTCTCCCTGATTAGGAGACTGTGCAAAACGACTGTTTAAGCAAGATGGCTGCACATCCAATTAAAAAATGTCCCCGTGTCGCGTGAGATGCGTGTCAGCCTCGGAAGGCCGGGGCGCAGGGTTCTTATTAGCAGAGGGTTGTGGGGAGCCACCAGGGAGCTGAGGCGAGCCCCCCACAGTGCAACTGGAGACCGTGGAAATGAATGGCTTTAATTTCCCCTCTGCCTGGGTCTGTGGCAGCTGCCCGTCCATCCACACTGACCCTTGCTGCCAGGCTTAACCCTGTGGGAGACGCGTGTGCGGTCTGCCCGCCTCTGAGGACAGCCTTGGCCGGGGTTCGCACTGGCAGGGCCGGTGCCAGAGCGCCTGGGAAAAGCTGAGATTGTGGCCTGGACGTGCCCCCAGCCCAAGGTTGCGTGCCACGGTGGGCAGGTGCCGCCCTGTCCCAGCTGCTTCCTGGAGGCTGCGTGCGAAGTGACGGAGGTTAATGAGAACCCAGGTTATAAAAAAACAGAGAGAACGCATTGCATATTCAAGAATTAGCAGCCCCTAAACATGACCTACTGCGTAATCCAGCCCCCACAGCTGTTTCCTGATGAAATGTTAAGTATCTCGGCGCCTTTTCATTCTTGTGTGCGCCATCATTGTTATTATTATGGCTATCTGTCCACCGCTCAACTCGAAGAGTACCCTAAAAAAGGCAAAACGGCCTTTTCCGAGTATCACGAAGAAAGCCTTGGGTGTGCAGGGGCCAACTGGCACATTCGTCACCTGGCGCTGTGCATTCATGCCAGAAGCCCGCCGTAACGAGGTGTGACACAACTGGGATTTCTGGGGCCCCGTCCACTGAAGGCACTTCCTGCCCCGGAAGGGCGAGGACATGACACCTGGAGCCACTCCGGCTGTCACGGGGCAGGAGCAGCTGATGAGCCAACGAGGGCGCCCCCCGCCCTTCCCGAGGACGCAAGGTGAGTGAGTTCCACACAACCCCAGCATGAGTGGGACTGAGCGCACAGTTCGGGGAGCTCAGAGGAGCCTGCAATGTGAGGTGTGGGGACCAGCTTCCGTAGGGCGTGAGCAGGGAACATTGTCAACCCATCTGAGTTCCTAGTGTTTTTTTTCTCGGTTAACGTCTCCCTTCTGCCCACGAAGCGTTCACACACACCTTTCCAGTCCGGAGGAGGCAGGTCTGCTTGATGGGAGTCCCTGAGGAAGCTGCAGAGGCCCCTTCCTGACTATTGGAAGAGGTAATGCAAGTCGTCCGCGTCTGGGTTCTTGGGACATCGGAATTCAGTGCCAATGCCCCTGGGCAGTGGCCTCTCGGGAGCAGCGAGGGGGGAGTGAGGGGTGGAGCCAGCATGGCCGGCCACCCCACTTCTAAGATCTTTTAGGTCGGTCTGTAAACAGGTTGTGTCGGAACTGGGCGCCCCAGTGAGGGAAAGGGAGGTGTAGGTGAAACCGACAACAGGAACCCAGGGAGACCCAGCGTGACCCAAAACGTGAGTTTACAGAAAAGGAGGGATGGAGACCAAGACAGGAAGAGCTGTGTCTGGGGAAAGGGATAGCGCAGGAGAATGGGGCAAAAATGGTCCAGAGGGAAGGGGGAACTGAGGATGCTGGATGAGAAAGGGAGAATGCAGTGTGTGCAGGAAAGACACGGACAGAAGGACAGTCTTTAAGTCAGAAAACACCGCGAGCAGAACTGAAAGGCCACAGGAAAATGAGGAGAGCCCTGGCTGGTGTAGGTCAATGGGTTGGAACATCCTCCCAGAAAGCGAAAGGTTGTAGGTTCGATTCCCGGTCAGGGCACATGCCTGGGTTGCTGGTTCGGTCCCTGGTCAGGGTGGGTGAGAAAGGCAACGGATCAATGTTTCTCTCTTTCTCTCTCTCTCCCTTCCCCTCTAAAAATATAATGAAATACATGTTTTATTAAAAGAAAGAAAAACGAGGAGAGCGACTCATCACAAGTGTAGCAGACAAAACCATTCACGAACAACAGAGAATTCTTACAGATCGAACAGGATGAGACGCGCATTTCCCTGGAAAAGTAGCAGCAAACGAACCCAGAGAGACACTAACTCACAGAGAAAAAGCGAACCGTCACTGAACGGCGGCAGAGGTTAGCGTCGGTCCGTGACAACGGCACACACAAGTGTAAACAAGGAGCTACAGAATCTCCCCAACAAAGGGGCAGAGTCGGACATATTTATCAACACGTGTGCATAAATGTGCCCCGGGCCCCCACAGCCTGGGGGACGAGACACAGCCTCTCGGATGGCACAGCACAGGGGCTCCACGTCTGCAGGTTCTCCAGGAGGGCAGCTGAGCCACATGGGCAAACAGGCCTGGAACGCGTCCTAACTCATCCGCCTGCGATTCCACCGCAAGGCAGTGGCCACGCGCCAGCGGCTCGGCGCAGGGATGCTCGCCCGGGTGCCACTGGCCGACGGGAAAGGGAAACGAGCCGGCCGCCGTGAGGTTAGACAGTGACTGCCGAAGCGGTGGACTCCGACGCAGCCCCGGGTGTCTGCTGACGAGAGCGGTGTGTCTGTGTGTGCGACTGCCGATCATCAGACCGGTTGCGTGTACGATCGGTCTAGTGTAAGACGCAGGTACCTCGGGAAAGCATACAGCTTTTTTACTGGAAAAGTAACGTTTGTACGCAAGATGATCAGTCAAATGTTTACTTATATGACATTAAGTCTTGGGATCCTACTTTAAAAAAGTGTATTATTGAAACGGAGGTAAATTGATGAAAAACAGGTTTTGCAGGAAAACAGCAGTTGGCTGCCTGGTGTACTTTACCAGACAGTCGCCGGCCGATGGCAACTGGTGCGCGGCCCCCTTCTCTCTGTCCGGTGAGACCACAGACACCTGGGTCTCAGGTGATCCCAGGGAAACTCGCCGTCGCAAAGCTTCGCCCACACTTCCCCATCTTTTGGGGTGTGCGTGTCAGTTCCATGAGAAAATAGGGTTAATCGTTTGCCTATGAAAACTACTTTCCCAGCGTGAACACCTTCACACTGGAATCTGAAGTGGGGAAGATGAACCGTATCATTTTCCTAAAAAAATCTGAGAGTCTGTAGTCTTCCCTTTAGAATGGTCTTCTATTGTTTTTATGGTCGAGCATGCAATGTCAAAGGTTTATTAAATTTGTTTATTCCACTTTTGATTTTATTTTTGACACGTGGCTTTTGCTGTTTTTATTATTTGTTACATTTATTTAAGTTTCTTAAATTGAGGCATACTTGGGAATAATGAACAAATATAACTGCATATATATAACGTGCTAAGAGTCTTCTTTAAAGTGGGCCTAGGACTCGCCACTGCTGAAGAAGCCACCCAAGGTTCCCACTGGTTTTGGCCTCACGGTCCGTCTGCCACATGGAAACCAATGACTGTGTGCCAGGGATGCCTGGCTGGCAGTTTCTGGAGGAGGAACAGGTGGCCGAGCCCTTGCCCAGACTCCCCGTCAGGGCTGAAGGCCGAGGGCGAGGCTTGTCCACCTCCCCTGCCCGCCCCCTCCCCCCACCCCGCCCCGGGCATTCAGGACAGCGTCAGGGACCTGGATCGCTTGCTTCAACCTGTGACCCAGGGAACACACATCACCCAGGTGAAACTTCCTGTACTTCACAGCCCTGTAACCCAGCAAGGTGTCTCATTCTCCCCGTTTAAAACTGAGAGCACAGCTGAGTGTACCATGAACAGGTGGACTGGAAGCTGCCTCTTCAGAGCTAAAGCAATGCTGCCCAGGTCCCTCCGCCCACTGTGACCTGTGGGAGGCGGGCCGGAGAGGAGGGCGGGGCAGCGTTCCTCAGTTCGGGCTCCCCGGACTTCCAGCCCTGTCTTGTTGCACCAGGTTTGCCTCTTAGGGACTCTCCCACGTTTGGTCTTTCATGGGGTGCTCGGGCAGCCCCCCGGGAAGGCACCAGCTCCAGGGCAACCAGGCGGAGCTTTGCATACACCAGGCCAGCTGGGCCCTTCCTCTGGAGCTGGGCCTTCAACAGGAACAGGCCCCTGTGGGGGAAGTAGGGGCCAGTGAGGCTCCAGAGGGGCCAGTCCAACCGCTGCCTGACTCCACAGCCCTTGTCCCGCCTTCGTCCAGGCGGACTCTCCTCTGGCTCCATCATGTAGCAGCTCGCGTGGTCTCTGCACGTGGTCCCGGTGTGCGGATGGCTGGTAATCAGGAAGGGGGTGGAATGGAGAGACAAGAATGGCGAGAAGCATCGTCTATTCCAAGAGGGGGGAAGAGTTCCTCCACAACACACACAACACACACACAGACACACACCCCATGTCACATACATGGTACACACAGGCGTGCACAGGCACGCACAGACATGCACACACAATGCCTGGCCCATAATACAAATAGGATGAGCCATGGCCTTCAGACCCATCCGTCTAAGAACTTAGCCGGCAGTCCTGTCGCGAATTCAAACCTGCTCCAGCACCTCCCTGCTCCCCTCGTGAGAACAAGCGCCATGAACAGGGAAAGGCTGCTGTGTGCGTGCCTCCAGTCCCGTGGGCGCGACAGCTATGTGTTCGCGAGGAGAAAGGTACGCTAAGACAAAAGGAATAATTAAAACGAGCCAGCAGAACCAGCCCTGGATTTAAATGTTTAAATGTTTTAATTGAAAAGAACAATGGCGCCTTGAAGTGTCTTTGCCGCCGGTGCTGACAACCTGTCATTTACTAATCAGCGTCAGTAACAGCCGCGGCGGGTTTGACACCAAACACCCGGTGATGGAGACGGTCCCCAAAATAGCAGCCATGTCTCTGAGCTGACTTCTAGTGCCTGGCAGCCCTGCTCTCCTTCTGCAATGCTCTCCTCTGGGACATGCCCCAGGGACCTTGTCCCCACGCTCGGAGAAGCATGCACCAGGCCAGCCTGCAGTCCCAGCCGATACGCCTGCTGACGCCAGCACCTACTGCCAGCCACACTGGACGGCCAGGCTACTCACGGTTCGCGCTGCCTCTGGGCACGACCAGCACCTGACAGCAGGTGCGTGGGAAACCCCCAGAGGGATCATCCGGCTGAGCCTATCTTGGCCCCACAGACCCAGGAGATGGCAACAGGCGGCTGTCTCCCACCTTGGAGCTCGGGGTGGGGGGGGCCGTGACACGGTGAGAGACACCGTGTCTCACACACACATTGACACCCCGTTCAGGTGGGTTTCAGCACCCGTGTCCTCAGATGACAGAGCTTTAAATACCGAGACTGTTTTGACCATTTTGACAAAAAGTCAAACTATTTTTCCGTGAGGAGACAAGTCTTTCGAAAGTTAAAAATACGCCCAGTTAGAATAGCCAACACAGAAGACAGGCGGGTGGATGGAGAAGGGGGAGGCGTGGAGACGCTTTGCCCCACGCATTTGTGTTGCCTGAATAATATGGGAGTGCCGTGTTCTTGGTGCTTTGGAGCGAGCTGGGTCTTCTCACTACTTGTCACTACTCGTCGGGAGCGTCAAAAATGAGCTGGGCTTCTTCCTCCAGTTTTCTGGGGGTGTTACTGACTTAATTAGGGGACAGGGCGTGTTTTGGCAGAGGATACATTTTGGGATGCTGTTGGGGTCTTTCCGCATCCTCTGCAAACAGGGGGGCAAAGTGTGGCCAAAGGCTGGGGAGTGCAGAACGATCTTTTGCACACGTCACGTTTCTGGGACAGCTCTTCCCTCCCTCACCCACGTATGTGAAGCTCTGACACCCAAGTGCATTTTGCTCCTGAGTGCGCTCACACACACACACACACACACACACACACACACACACACACGCGCGGCGCCTCAGTGCAGGCCTGCGCCAACCAAGTACACGCACGCGTCCTTCCGCAGTTCACCAATCCCCGATTCGAGAGAAAACCTGGAAGAAGGTGCTTCACACGGGAAGCATCTCTCACAGCGAACATGTCCAGCTGGCCTCGGAGGCCCTCGAGGAGGCTGCCGCACATGCGGTGAGGCCGGAACCCAGGGCAACCTTTCCCGGCATCCTCGGGGGGCACCAGTAGGCCACTTGGGCTGCAGAGTCTTCGTGGAAGCTGCGTTCCTCCTGGTGGGCATGCTTATTTTTACGAAGTATAAAATTTAAAAAATGGTAAGGCTTCTCAGGTGCTGGGCCCTCCATCCCCGGCACGATTGGTGAGAGCTGACCCACAATCCCGGCGCTGCTGTGGGGGACGCACTGGTGGGACCAGCCCCCACACTCGTGGCTGCTTTCATGCTGAGATGGAAGGTGGACCCAAAGCTGAAGACGTTTCTGTCTGGCCCCAAAGGGACCAGATTTGCTGACTCCTGGACCAGTGTGCATGGCCCGTCCCTTTGGAATGGTCCATGTGACTTCAGTGTTGTAAGGGGACAGGGAGGGGAGTCCGGAGGGACGTCCCCAGCAGGCTGGGACGATCTCTATTAGAGTGGTCACAACAGCACCCAGCGACTGAATTCCTTTTAAATGGAGCACAGGCGGCCCAACAGACACAACAGAAGCCACCGGGCAGTGGCACTTGGGAGCAAAAGAGAATCCCCCTCACTTCCTTGTTCCCTGAACACACTGCAAATGTGTTTTTACACGCCGGCCCAGCAGTGAGGTCCTCGCACCTGAGGCTCTGAGGACGACCAGAAACCGCTCAGCGCCGGGGCCAGCCCAGGAGAGGCAGGTGGGTGTGTCCCCAAGGCTGCGATTTTGCTGTGTCACAGGGAGACGGGAGACAGGCTGCTATTTCTTCAGCTAAATGCTGTCATTTTAAGCACCATTCCAAAGAAAACAGGGATCTTGCCAGAGGAAAATGACACACACCAGCAGCGGGGAACGTGCCTCTAGGTGAATAACCAGGTCCCTCCTGCGGGCCTGGGCCTGGCCAGGGTGCCGTTTCTCTGGGCGGAAAGCAGTTAAAAGGAGCCAGGGATGGAAGGGGACAGAAGGGAACTCTGGAGGGCCTCTTCAAAGGCCAGAGGCGTTTTGGTGAATGGTTTTGTCCTACCTCCCCCAGGCTGCTGTGGGCGCCCTCCTCCAAACAGTCAACCCTGGGAGCAGCCCCGCACTCCACCGTGCTGCGTGCTGAGACACAGCGGAGGACAAACCAGGCCAGGTCCTGCCCTCAGAGCTTCCTGCAGGGAGCGAGAGCAGCGGGAGACAACCGCGCCTCTGTGTGACAAGAATCGGATCTTTGTCCCTGGTCCCTGGCACAGAGCCTCTAACCCCGGCCCCGCCCCCCAGGATTTCCTGAGGGGTAGGGTGTCCTTGTCATGCTAAGGAGGACAGTAGCTGCTGGCCCCAGGCTGAGGATGGGGGCTGGTCTCCAGAAAGATGACCACTGGCCTAGAGGGTTGGGGACTTCTCTGGCCCAGCCTGACCTTGGGGAGGGGTGGACAGTTGCACGGCTGATGATGTGGCCAACTGGGCCTCCTAATGAAACCCCACGGAAACTCCGCCGGCGGAGCAGTGGGGCCCCTGGCCGGTGACCACTCTGACGTGCTGGCCGGTGGCATGGTGACTCCTCCCAGGTCCCACACGCCATTGTCACCACACTGCCTGCACAAGAACTGCCCCCAAGCTCCTGGAATCAGTGAGCCGGAGGGCTCCTGGGAAACCTGGGGTTTGTCACCAGTTGGTCAGCAGTGCAGGACCGCCCCCCCAGAACTGGCGAGTGGCGTCAGAAGTGGGGGCAATCTTTTGGAGGACTTTACCCTCCCCCTGGGGTCTGAGCAACCTGTGGGTAAAATGCTCGGTGGGTGTCAGACCAGCCAAGTTGAAATGGCATCTTAGTGACCTGTGCAAACAGCAACAGTGACGGTGACAGTGTCCAAGAGGGGGCAGCCTCCTTGAGGACCTGAGGGCTGAGCAGGGCTCACCAGGTCAAGAAAGGACACTCCAGGCAGTGGGAACAGCATGTGCAAAGGCCCTGGGGTGGGACAGAGAGAAGATGAGTGTGGCCAGAGGGGAGAGAGCAAGGGGAGGCCACATCATGTGGCCTCCAAGGTGATGGAGGAGGGGCGGCCCCCAGCCCTGGGAGCCTCTATTCCAGCACATGGGACATGAAAACTCCCCTAGCCCCCCATGAGTGCTCCTGGAACTCCCCTCCACTAGCAAACCCCATCACTTGGCTCCACCAGCCTGTCCTGTGGTCCCACAGACCCTGTGATGTCTTATGTATGGTGGTTGCCAGGGTTGTGAACTTGTCCTTGGGTTTTGGAAGCCCCCAGAGGGAAAGGGGCAAATCCATGTAAACCACTGGGCTCAGCAGCCAGGCCCCGCAGTGGTCAAGGAAGGCGTCCTTCACCAGCCAGAGGGGTGGGCCGGTCTGGGGTGAGCAAGGCAGGGGAGGCCGCTGGGGAGCAGACGTCCCTGGGTCCTGTGAGCTGAGCTGCAAGAGGGCACTTGGAGGGGCGTCAGGGCCGCACCTGCCAACTGGAGGTAACAGCAGCCTGGGCCTCCTGGAGGTGAGAGGCTCAGACACCGAATGGGCGGGGCTTGGCCCTGTGTCACCTGGAAGCAAGTCCTGGCATCTGTCCTACCCTCTTCTACCCGGTCTCGCAGCCTCTCTTTCTCCTTTTCCTCTCCGTTGGCAAAACCTCACTTTCTGCCCTCCATCTCATCGTCCCTCTGGGAACCCAGGCGGGGGACCCGATGTGACTGCACACCCTTGGAGAGCCTGTGGGCCCAGCAGAGCCCCCAGGGGACCTCAGCCCAGGTGAGTGCCACAGACACGGATTCCCTGCGCCTGCGCTCCCGGTGGGGCACAGGCCTGCGGTCTCAGTGGCGCAGGTTCGAATCTCTCTTCCCCTCTTTCCTCCTCTCCCGGGGCAAGTCACGCTGCCCCTCGGAGCCCCGCCTTTCTGAAGATGGACAGAAAATGGAACCCACGCCTGTGGGCTTTCCGAAGCTGCGGAGAGCACACTGCATCGGTCCACCCTGGCTTCAGCCAAGAGCAGAGCGTTTCCCTTTGTGTGGATGGGGCGGGGCTGGGGCCAGGCGGCATGACACCACGCGCCGAGAAAGAAAACAGATGGACTGGCTGCTCATCATGGTGCAGGTCCACAGAGGCAAACGAATGAAGGAACGGGATCACTAACGAGATGTGAAGTACAAAGAAAGGCGGGAAGGCCAGGAAAGCCGAGGGCCAACATAGGACACGGCTGAAGAGGACCCCCACACACTGCTCGGTCCGTCTGACGGACGCTGCTGGCCGGCGCTGCCCTCCTGCCCAGGAGACCACGCTTTCCCGTGGCCTTGATGGGACGGCGGCGGAGGTGGGGCGGGGCCTGGGAAGGAAGTGTCCCTGAGGCCGGTGAGTGTCTGTGACGTTCACTAATGGGCTTCAAGGCCCGAGAAGCAGGTACCTTCTCCCGGGACAGTGCCCAGGCCCCCACTTCTCACGCAGCCCTCTGTGGAGCTCGCCCCCTGCCCGAAGGCAGCCGGACCAGGGAGGGAAGAGCCTGATGCTTCTAACACAAGCGGATGTCATGTGGCGAGCACACCCTCTGCTCTTAAGCGCGTCACGACGCTTCACGATCACCCACGTTTACCCCCCCCGGACGTCTTCAGCGCAGGGCTCAGAGTCACAGCGGAGCCCGTGTGAAGCCGTCCCTCTGCCTCAGCGGGGAGGGCGCTGTGTGCGCCGCACCGAACGAGGGTCACTCAGAAAAACAACGGAACGACGGAGGGGTCAGCTGCGAGCCAGCTCCCGCTGGGCCATGTCCAGGTGTCCAGTGTCACCGGTGGGTCGGTGCCACAGGCTGCTGGCTGAGGTGGCTCCTGGAATTCGGCAGAGCTGGTTGTGTGGCCTCCGCCCCAACTCAGATGTCTCTGGAGGGCTGCGTGTTCTAGAAGGTGCAGCCTCCCAGGGTTGCAATGGCGCGGACACAGGAAAGCCGAGCTTCTGCACAGAATACCATCTCAGCCAGGCAGGCAGGCGGGTGCACGGGGCTAGATTCACTGGAAATCCGTAGCCCTTGCAACTCACCTCCTGGGCGCCCTGTTTTTTTGGACTGTCTTCACGCATTAATGCCGCACAGCCTCTCAGGCCTGCAGCGCTGGTGTGGGGCCCGCCACCAGCCCGCCCCTCGGACAGAAGGCAGACGGTGGCCTGCATGTACACCCCGCGATGCGCATTCTCTTTCCTTGTGTCCTCTGGCCCAGACCCCTGGCTCCCTGCTCCCCCAGGCACGAGAATTCATCACAGGGTCGCACAGTCTCACCCTTGCACGGCGGAATCAACTTGAGGGATGTGAAGAGCAATTCTGACAATTCCAGTCCAAAGGCCAGCAGGGGCGTGACTTGCGTAGCCAGACCCCTCACTCCCTGTCCAGGGGCTCTGGCAGAAGGGCAGCAGCTGGGAGGCAGAACCACGTACCACGGCTGACGGGAGTTGACAGAGCTGCCAAGGGAGCTCAGCAGGATGAAGAAAGTCTCTTCCAACAGATGGGGCCGGACAACTGGATATTCCCATGGAGAAGGTACACTGCCCCTAACTCACCCTGCATGTAAAGTTTAACCTGAAACAGGTCATAGTTCTCAATGCAGAAGTAAAACCCTAAAACTTGTACAAGAAAACATAGGAGCAAAAACATATATTGTGACTTTGCAGCAGAAGATGGTTTTTAAGATAGAACATACAAAGCATGAACCGTAGCAGAAAAATTGACAAATTGGACTCTATGAAAAACAGAACTTTTGTCCCGACTGCTGTGGCTCAGTGGGCTGGGCGTTGTCCCGCAAACTGAAAGTCACCTGTTCAATTGCCAGTCGGGGGACACAGGCCTGGGTGGCCAGCTGGGTCCCTGGCTGGGGGCGAGAGAGACGCAACCAACTGATGTTTCTCCCCCCCCCACCTTTCCTCTCTGTCTAAAAGTAAATAAACAGAACCTTAAAAAGAAAGTGGAACTTTTATTTTTTGAAAGACACTTTCAAGGAAAGCTACTGAATGGCAAAGAATTTTAAAAATATATATAGACAAAAGTTCTACCTAGAATATATCAAGTTCATTTTCAACTCAGCAATAATAACACAAACAACATCACCTAAGAATGGGCAAAGATCTAAGTAGGCACCTAAATAGAAATGTACGTGGGCAGCGAGAACATGATAAGGTCCCACATCATCAGTCTCCAGGGAAATGAGACCCCACTGGACACTCACCAAACCGGCCACAACTGTGAGGACCGGCCGGACCGCCTACCGGGCAGGATGCGTGCCTCTCATGTCCGGTGGGGAGGAAATGGGGCTCAGCCACTTTGGAAAACTGCCCAGCAATTTCTGAAAAAGTTAAACGTGCGTCCCTACCCCAGACAGCCAGTCCACTGCCAGGCACACTCCCCAGGTGGGGCAGGGATGCATAAAGGGCTCATATGCAAATGTTCTTGGCATCTTAATTCACAGTAGCAAAAGCCTCCAGACAAGCCAAGCCAAAACGTCCATCAGCAGGTGAATGATAAAATGTAACTCCATACAATGGACTCAGCAACAAAGTAACAACAGGCAGTGGCAATGGGTATATGCAGAACATTCAGAGCCGGGACAGCCTCAGTCACTAAGTTGCAGTGGGGTGGGGGTGGGGAGAAGCCAGGCACAGAAGAGTATTATGTACCCTATGATTCCATTTCTCTAAGAGTTTCAAAAACACCAACGTACAGTGACAGTAAGCCGCTTAGTGGCAGGCGGAGCCAGCAGAGAGGCGGGGCAGCTGTAAAGGCGCAGGGAGAGCTTTCGGGACGCAGCCAAATCTTGACTATGGCAGTGGTTCATGAGTGTGTATATCTGTCAAAAGTCACGGAAATGTATGCTTTAGAGGGGTACAGTTCACTGTGTGTAAATCTTAACTCTATAAACTTGATTTAAAAAAGGAAAGAGTCATTTTGACCACGCATGATTTTCTCCTACACTAGAACCTCTGGAGTCAAGCTTCGACAAATAGATGCTCCCTGTACAGGATTTTATGGTTTGAATTGGTGTGGGAGGACAGTTTCACTGGTTTGTTTGTAAGAAACTGTGTCAATGGTACTTTAAAATTAAAGCCCACCCTATCCCTTCCTGGCTCACTTGGAATGGAGACCCTAGCAGGTGTCCACCGCCACTTGGGTCACTGGAAGTCACATGATGCAGCTAAGCAGAAACAACAGCTCCAGAGAGCTCGGTAACGCCGAAGGCAGCCCCTCTTCACACGGAAGCATGGTGGGTGCTTTGCAGTGTGCAGGCAGCTTGACACCCAGCTCCAAGGGGAATCTGAGGCCTGGGGCCTATGAGCACAAAGGACGACTCGGGCTTCTCCCTCTGTCTCTCGGCTGGTAGGGCATGAAGAATACACTCTTAGCTAAATGAAAACTGAAGTGTGCTGGAGAAGCATTCTAAATTATAGGCAGGCCACCAAATAAAATTCAATTTTCAGGTGATGTGCAGGTGTAATGCGTCGGGAGAAGCTGCTTTGCATATCACACCAGACAGCAGGTAATCAGGAGAGAGGCAGGACTCAAGACCGATCTGTCACCGGCAACGCTGTGATGGTCCCTTCCCTTCCTGCTTTAATCTTGCCATTGCAGTGTGGATCCAGGGCACGGCAGCCCGTGTAAAATGTCACTGTTATGTCAATGGCTTGGGGCTGCCTGCAGCCCCGGCGAGCAGCCTCTGCACATGAAGGGTGATAAGGCGCTAGATCCTGCCATGCTCAGCAGGTTTCCCATTTCCTCCCGCAATTACACATCAAGCTGCTCCAGCTTCACAAGCTTTGGCACTATAAATGGCCTGCAGGCAGAAGGCCGCCTGGCACGCTGACGGGCAGGCTTCAAAGTGGAGTGCAGACTCCCGTTTGGGGAAGGCCGCAGAAGCCCAGATCGCCCCCCTCCCTGCACGTGCACACCCACTCTGCACAGCCCTGAAGACATGCCCTAGAAATCGTTCTCTCATTGGATCTGCTCGTCCAATTAACAGAGGGTTTAGGGAAACACTATGGCACCAAAGGCCCTGCAGAGCGTGCCCCACCCTTGCCTCGCCAGGGTGGGCCCCCGTCAAGCACAGCAACATCCAGGGTCCCCAGCCCCACCAGGGACCAGCAGATGCAGGCCTGTGCAGGTGGGCCCAGGGATCTGCTTTAAAGGGCACCTAGGTGAGAAAACGGCTCTAAGCCATACACTCAGCACTCAAGCATGCCTGTGCCTTGGGGGCTTTCTCAGGGGTCACTAACCTGCACACAGTCTCAGAGAGAGGCTTCAGAGGGAATCCTGTGTGACAGTCTCACCCATATGGCTCATCCACCCATCCATTCACATCCATCCATCCATCCCCCATCCATCACTCATTATCCATCCATCACCCATCCACCCATCTATCCATCCATCATCCCATTCATTGATCATCCCATCATCCATCCATCACCTATCCATCCATCCATCCCCTATCCATCACTCATTATCCATCCCCCATCCACCATCTATCCATCCATCATCCCATCCATCGATCATCCCATCACCCATCCATTACCCATCCATCCACCACCCATTTACCCACCCACTCATCCACCCATCCATTCACATCCATCCATCACCCATCCATCTACCTGTTCATCCATCCATCCATCCATCCCCTATCCATCACTCATTATCCATCCCCCATCCACCATCTATCCATCCATCATCCCATCCATCGATCATCCCATCACCCATCCATTACCCATCCATCCACCATCCATTTACCCACCCACTCATCCACCCATCCATTCACATCCCCCATCTATCCATCCCCCATCCATTCCCCCATCCACCATCTATCCATCATCCCATCCATTGATCAGCCCATCATCCATCCATTACCCATCCATCCACCATCCATTTACCCACCCACTCATCCACCCATCCATTCACATCCATTCATCACCCATCCATCTACCTGTTCATCCATCTATCCATCCATCCATCATCCATCATCTACCCATCCACCTACCTCACTCGCCTATCTATCATCCATCCATCCATCCATCCATCCATCCATCCATCCATCCGACATGGGACACTGCTTTCCTGCCTGGTATTGGAGACACAGAAATCGGAAGCCTCATTGGGCGCTGTGTTCTCTGTGTATCTAGCACACAGTTGACCTTAAACAGATAGACACCCTCATTGCCCGGGGATGTGAGAGAGCCTGAGGGCCAGAGCATGACCATGTGGGCACAGGAGGCTGCCCGCAAGGCTTAGAACATGGCCTCTGCCCCTGACCTGCCATGTGACTTGGGGCAAGCTGAATGAGCAACCCGAGGCTCAACCTGTCGAATTTGTGAGGTGCACATAATCTTAACCTCTGCCTCCAGGGCCGTCTCGGAGAACAGCGTCTGGGAAGAGTGAGTCGTCACATGAGCTGTCATCGTTGTCATCTTTTCACCGTGGGCCCCGTGAGCAGGGCACAATGCAAACAGGCACGGCAGCAGGTGATTCCTCATGCCTCGCACGGCCTTGGATTTGGCTTAGTCTGATACCAGCCTCTCTGCCGTGTGGGGACTGGGGGTCCCTGTTGCCACGTATGGGTGACGGCCTGGCATGGGGGGCGGGGGGAGCATCTGCCTGGCATGGAAACTGGATCTGCGCTTCCAGGCAGAAGACTGAGCAGGGGCTGCGCCACATGGCTCCCCGTGCAAGTCCTGCGCGGGGCACTGAAGCAGCAGCCCGGTCAGGCAGGGGAGAGCATGTCAGGGGGTGGAGAGGTGAGCGCTGAGGGGTGGAGCTGGGTGGGCGGGAGGGCGCAGGTCCCAAAACAGCTGTGGCTGGGAGCAGTGCTGGGGAAGGCACAGAGATGGAGACTCGGGGCCAATGGCGCTCTGATTTCTGCCACAGCCCCTAAGACCTGCAGGAGAATCGCTAAGACCTCCGGCCACTGGATCCGTTTGTGCTGGGACACACGCTCCATCCTGGCCCTCTGAGAAACAGGCCACTGGACCCTGTCGTGGAGCCAAGTGGACAGGCAGCGCTGGTCAGGACAGACGTGGCTGCCACTGCACAGAGCCAGCGTCCCTAACGCCAGGTGGAGCGAGGCATCTTCCTGGCAACACTGGGAGCTTGGAGCCGGAAAGACAAATAGACATGGCGTTTCCCTCTCGGATTTTGAAAATGCATCAGGAAGCTGAGCAGTTGGCATCAAGCTTGGTCTTAACCGCTGTTCCGAAGCTGCAGCGACTCCTCCCCAATTAGCACAGGAGGTGCTACCAACCCCCAGGGCACAGGAGTGACACAGGCATAGTTAAAGAAAGCACCGCCCACTGGGATCACAGCGACCGATAACAGCAAAATCACTATCAATCAGCCAGGACTCCACGCAGGTGTCACACAGAAGGTCCCCACCTAGCTCTTTATTTGGAGAAGTATCTCCATTCGAAACCCTAAAGCCCGGGTGCCCCTGCACATGTGCTGCACTCCCGAGGCGATGGGCCGTGCGGGCGGGGCGCTGGGCCCCTGCCGGGGCTCTCCCAGGAACGGCCTGGGCCCGCTCGCTCTGTTATCTTCATGTGGTCAGCAACCCCGGTCCCCTGCGAGAGCAGGGCAACGCCAAGATCTCGGAACATCTGGGAGGGCCCAGCCCACACCGAGCTTCGGCAGTGTCACTGACGATTTCCGGGCGTCGTAACTGGGATCTATCCGCACGTGTCACACCCGGAATAGAGACAGAGTGAGGATGACCTGAGACCCTGCGGTGCCCCCGTGTGTGAGGCATCCCAGCTGCCCACAGCCCCTCACTGGGGTGAGGGTGCCGCCACCAGACGGAGCCACATGACTGCCGTGTGTGTGACTTGCAGATGGCGTTCCACAGGACGTGAATGCCGCAGTTCCCCCTGTTTCTCGCTGTGCTGTACCGAGGCAGAGTGCTTTCCAGGTGACACTAGCGCACCGGCAAGAGGAAAGTGCCCCGCCCTGGAGCGAGGCCAGTAACACTGTGAGAACCGTGTGCGGTGCCGGGGTCTGGGGGTACCGTGGGGAACGCCGCGGAGTGTGTGGTTGTCTCACCACGATGCTGTACACCAGAAACCAATACAAAATAATACTGAATGTCAACTGTAGTTAAAAAATAAAAATTAAAAATGCAAAAGAAAACACACCCTGCTTAGTTGTAAATGAGATCATTCCTTTTACTGTCAGATTTTTTAAAAAACTGGCAACCTCCGCTAAATATAGAACTCATCCTTCTCTCTTGCTTCTTTACTTGCTTTTTAAACATAAAACGAATATATACCACTTTCTTAACTGCAAAGAGCTTGTGGGGCATCCAGCGCCCTGGCAGCCACACCCCGGAGGGACGCACTGCTCAAGGTCGGTGGTGTGACTCCCCTCACTCGCAGACAGAGGGTGTGGACCTGCCGCTGGTCCTGTGTGCAGCCGGAGGCCGTCTATGTGGTCCGGGCCACCCTGCCTCGGACGGTGCCCACAAGAACGCGTGCCCTGCCCTGTCCTCCTTCGGAGCTAAGGGCCAGGTTCAGGGGGCCATCCTGGAGGGGGGTCTCTGAGCTCCGTGCGCACGCCCCCGTCCCCAGGAGGGACACTTGGCATGCACCCTCACCACGCAGACACCTACGTGCTCACAGCGTCCTCCTGCATCAGTGCGTGTTGTGAGGCCCGGCACACCTGGGCAGGGCAGGTTCATCTTCAGTGATGATGCGAACAGATTTACGTTTTGTTTTTTGTTATTATTTTCATCTTCACTTGAGCATATGTTTATTGATTTGAGAGAAAAACATCCATTGGGTGCCTCTCATAGGTGCCCTGACTGGGGATCGAACCCGCAACCTTTTGGTGCACGGGTGACATTCTACCCAGCTGAGCCGGGGGGCGGGGCTAGGTTTGCATTTTAAAAAGGCGGGCATCCTGGTCACTCTGCACACTGAGGCTGGTTGCTCTGGATTTTCCTCTTCCGTCTTTCGGTTGCTCCTTCACCCCTGCATCGGGCTGGCGAGGGCTGCGAGCTCTGCCAGCCTCCTGTCACTCAGCCCCGTGTGGTGAGGCCAGTCACCAGCTTGCGGCTTCTCTGCGGGACCGTTTTAAAGTCCCTTGAGCATCTCCTGATGGTGAATGCAGCTAAAACCAGGTGATAATTCACAGACCCATACCCTGGTGCATCCAAACGGACCCCCGATCCCCGTAAGCAGATACTGAAAACCAGGTGATAATTCAGACCCATACCCTGGTGCATCCAAACGGACCCCCGGTCCCCGTAAACAGACCCTGAACAATGACAGAGGTGCCAGTCTCCTGAAGCGTCTCAGCACCACGGACCCCGGCACGGGGATGGGGCCTTGTGCCTGTATCCAAAACCTCAGCCAAGTTCAACATCTTCTTTCAGTTTTTCCTGAAGCATGACATCTCCAGAGGAAGTAGGTGCACCTCTTGGGGGGCTGCCCCATTGCTTTCCCAGCTGACTGTCTTGGGACCTGCACCCCTGAGCCCCCTGGGCTCCCCTCGGCCATGAAACAGCCTCCACCCCAGACACACACTGCCTGGACCCCCCACAGCATGGACGAGGTCCACCCCACCCGGCAGTTCACCTCGGTGGAGGCATCCAGAATGCCGGCTCTCCTGTCCGCTTCTTTCAAACCCACACAAAGTGTGTCTGTGCGTTTCACCACAGCTTCCTGCTGCATAGGACGGGAGCTTTCACCTGCGCGCCGCGAGAATCTGAAAATCACGCAGCACCGGACTATTGGGCCAGGGGCACTGACCTCTGTTTTGTAAGCGGCAGTTGCAGCGAGACCTTCTCACACAGTCTGAGTGCCACCCCGCACTCTGAGGCCCACGGAGCCGGGACGACATCGTCCCTTGCTGGGACACTGCGATCCCCCTCAGTCGCAGATGTGAGAATGCTGACTGGCTAACAGCCCTGGGATGTCCCTCCACAGCGGCTCCGCGAGCGCTTTGTTTGTTTCTTACTGCTGACTTTATGAGAGGCCCCTGGGTTCGGAGCCACGCCATGCAGTGGGTCACTTCTAGAGCACCGGACGAAGGCGGGCGTCTCCCTGCATCGCCGGTACAGAGGCCGCACAGCACGTCGCAGGACGCAGTGGGCGGGGACTCGCCGGGCCCAGGGAAGGTGATGGAGGGGTGGGCGTGGCCATGGCTTCTGAGAGGCGGGAGGGCAGGAGGACAAGGACAGACTTTAAATATTTATCTAGAGGATGGCCCCCCCCACCCCCCTGCACAGTCTGGAAAGAGCGTTTGGTGACTGCATTAACGACATCAGCGAGCGTGACACCTGGCTTCCTTAATGGCGTTCTTCCTACGAGGAAAAAAATATCCCCCTGCTCCCCCCAATCCTTGAAGTCCTTGGTCATTTGGCATTTCCTGGGAGGACGGACTTAGATCCATGGGAAATGTGGCCTTGAGAAAACAGAGCACCCCTTCCCCGGAGCCCGGGCCCAGGTAGCCTCAGGTCTTCACCTCGAGGGGCGTCGGCAATAGTCACATCCCCTCCTCCGACCGTCATCATCGCTGTTCAGATTCAAAGCCCCAGACCTGGGCCAGGTGCGCTGGGTGCCTTTCATGCCATTGGCTGTCTCAGCAAAGGCAAGAAGCGTGAAATGTGTTGGAGGCCTGGATGTGAACCGCTGCACCGCCGGGGCGGAGAGTGAAAGGCGTGGGAATTAGACAAATTGCCCCAGCTTCTCAGAGAGGTACGTGGTCTGGGACTTGGACAGCTGTCGTCCGGGTTCTCGGAAGTCAAAGCGAACAGACGGAGAGCAGAGGGGTGGGCGGTGAGGGAGCGCGTTTTCCGTGGCACGGAGGGGAAAGTGCCAGGGCCAGGGCCCCCGGACACCTGACTCCAACTGCAGCCTCCAACACCCCCTTCCCTGTGCCCCGCCCCCCCCCAGCCCCTGGTCCATGGCGCACCCTGTGTGATCAGCAGCATGTGAAGTGATGCGGTCCTCTCATTAGTGCCTGAGGCCGTCAGTCCCCTAACTGCTTCAGTGACATATAATTAATCAAAAATAACGTGCAGAGATACTCACGTGGGCTGGAAATCACACACTGTGTGCGGTTTCTGGACTTTTCCTGACAGACTGCGCCCTGATGTTCGTTTTGTCGTTGGGTTTGATACTTGAGACGGGGAACTGGCCCTGAGGTCCCCGCCCCATTGGCCCTTCGGGATTAGGGGATAAAGATCATTAAAGACTGACTGTCCCTGCCAAAGACGGTCCTGGGAAAACTCCAGGGCATGAGAGCGAGCTGCCGGTGGGAGGGCGCAGACTCAGGAGCACGCGAGGTGGACCAGCCCACGGGAGCATGCAGCCACCGCGAAAGTCATTCAGAAAACGACACACCAGAGGTCTGGACAGAGTGAGTGGTGTGGAAAGGGACCCCTTCCCTTCCCGAGTCCGGCTGCCACGTCCCCTGAGATGCCTGGACTGCAGCCCTTGCACCCCACAGAGCTGTGGGGCGCAGGGTGCTCAGAGGGGCCTGACTTCAGGCTTTGGAGACAACCGCCCAAGAGATGGAGCAACTTCAACGTCCAGAAAGTATGAGCCTTGGACAGTGTGAAAAGCTGCGTGAGGCCCAGGTTCACCTGTGCAGGCAGACACTCCCGCAAACTCACGGAGGTGTATCTGCTGGTGTAAATAAAGCCCAGAGGTTGGCAGTCGAGGAGCATTACAGTGGCTGGCAAGGGGTGTAGACCAAGCATCTTCCTATTTCCCTGCTCTATGTCCAGTGGCTTCCGCCGTCTAGGTCACCTCATGGCCCACAGTGGCTGCTGGGCCTCCAGCCATC
The DNA here is from genome assembly GCF_022682495.2 of Desmodus rotundus. Taxonomy (NCBI): domain Eukaryota; kingdom Metazoa; phylum Chordata; class Mammalia; order Chiroptera; family Phyllostomidae; genus Desmodus; species Desmodus rotundus. The sequence continues at coordinate 94,944,017 of NC_071392.1, forward strand.
ATTTCTATGCTCCACACAGGAAAAAGGAGAGAGGTAGAAGACTGAGGGAGGGGGAGGCTCCCACAAAGTATTTCCACAGAATTGCTCCAGGATTGCTAAGGGGACACCTTAGTCATGTGGCAACACCTAGCTACAAGGGAACCTGGAACACGAGCCTGTTAGCTGGGGAGATTATTAGCTTGAAGTGCAGCAGTGACTGCAGGGGTGCAGAGCACCCTGCGGCCTGGCTCAGGGCATGACGGGTGCGCCGGGCGTCTGGCAGTGGGTAGAGCCGAGGGGTGCAGGTGGCAACTCCACACCCTCCCATGGAACTCGGGGAGTTGGCTTCGTGGGCCAGACCACCCTCAGCCAGGATCCAGGCTCACGGGCAAGCCAGTGTGCGCAATGCGTTTATGACAGGTGAGCGGCTACGCCCCTAACTTTTCCAAGAGCCAGGTTGTCATCTGGCAAGAATCTTCATCAGAAAGCCAGTCTGGAGCCTGTCCAAGCCCAGTGATTTTCTGGAACTGGCATCCGAATCCACCAGGACAGCATGTACCACGTTCCAAACAAATCCTCGCTCAGCTGGAGTCTGCAGGCCAAGGCAAGGGCATCCAGCCTGGGCAGGACGTGGGAGTGGCTTGGCGCCACACCTCGGGCTGCTGGGAGGTAACAGTGGCTGGGCCACCAGAGGACGCAGGTCCAGAGGGGGAAGGCCACCGTGCCCTCCTCCTCACTCTAATTTACTGTGCGTGGAGAAACTGCAGGTGGATGGTAAAGAGAGGTGGGGGCCTCTCTCCCCCGTTCAGTGGGTCAGACTCAGCTATGGAGTTCCTGGCCCGTGGCCCACGGAGGCCCACTAACTGCTCCTCTCTAGGGGCAGGGCTTCCTCCCATGTGGCCATCAGTGTACCCACGCCACCCTCTCATCAGTTGAGGCCCCAGAGAGAAAAGACAGGGCCCCAAAGAAGAAAGGATTCTGGCAGCCAGGACACCTGCTAACCTGGGGCTCCAGCCTGCTTGGCACACGGTGGGCTCGCCATCCCCGAATCACGTGAGCTGATGTCTTGAAGCCACCCCCAACCCCCACTCACATCCTCTGGGTCTCCGGGGCACCTTCCTTCAGGCAACATCCATCCTGCTTGCTGCACCCCTGCAGGGGATGTGCCTCTGATGACATCATTCCAGCCTTCCTGTTCTTTTTGTAAATAGCCCCCTTAGGAACCGTCTCATGTCCTGTCTGTTTAAGCTGTGAGAATCTAGAATGCAAGCCCACCGTGACGCAAAACTGGGCCTCCGCACACAACTAAGGCCGCAAGCCTTCTGAGGCCCACCCTGCCCCGAGATAAATACCCTAGTGCTCATCCAGCGCTGACGCGAGAGCAGGAGACAGCGGGTGGACACTTCGGGGGGGGGGGCGTGGGGAGGGGTGCTTTCAAGTTCACGCTCCTGGCACTCTCGTTTTGGCTTGTGCCACACACAGTGTGTGCACACAGATTTCACACTCCTTGTTCACACCCGGTTTCCCATCGCACAGTGAGGCCAATGCGCGTGTCCGTTCCGTGCACTGGGCGTGCTTCAAAAGAAGGGGACTGGAACACAACCAGGCATTTAAGGTAGAGCCTCAATAACTTGGCCCTTCAACTTTCACATGTAGGAGGCTCCTATCCACCCCCTCGGCACGATTTCCCCTGGTCGGTAAGGGTGCCCCACTGGGCACTGATGGCGCAGCCACCCAGTCGGGGGTTCTCATTTGGGTGGAAATTACTTACCTTTCTAACAAAAACTGTAATTTCCATTTGTGCCAGTAAAACTTTATTTACAAGAGCAAGCAGAGGGCCAGATTCAGTGACCATCTTTCTTGTACTAATCCAAGCGATCTGTCAGCCGTGGTTCAAGACCACGGAGCACAGAGTAGATTTGATAAAAATAATCAAAAACATCTGAAATCACTACAACCCTGTGGATGCAGACTATCCCACCTCATCAGGGATGGGGAGCAGCCTCATGTTTGCTGGGCCTTGGACAGTACGGCAGGGTAGTAGCAGAGCCAGCAACGTCTTTAAAAGCTGAGCATTTAGAATGTGAGTAACATTGTTAATAATGCCAGATATGTATCAATAACACCGTAACACGAGCACAAAGGTTCTTGTACTGTTAATAAATTAAGCAAACATTTATCTTTTTCTCATCCACTAACACGTCAATTTGTGTTGTGTTTTTACTCAAAAGCAGTGACGGAGCAGCTGCTGGACAGAACTCACGGAATAACAAACATCCGTATTTGGGGGCTAAATGGTCCCATCTTTTTCTCAGGGCTTCAGGAACCACTGACCCAGGGGTGAGTCCCCAGCAGTTTTTCTTTTCACAAACCCTTGCAATTTCAGGCCTGGGAGGGGTGAGGGCACCCTCCTAACCATGAGGCTCCCCAAAGGCCCAGCCTGGCCCCCGCAGGTCAGCGGGCTCCTGGCCCTCTGTCTATGCACCAGATGACTGCTAGCAGGAACCCTGCGGCCCCAAGGTGGACGGCAGACCACACGGGGTTCCCCCACAGCCTTCTTCTTTGTTTAGGGAAGGCGCGTCCTGCTGCCCAAGCTGGCCTGCGTGAGGACACACGAAGCAGCCTGGGTGTCACGGAGGGCTCGCTGCAGAAGGCGACCTAAGGCCCCCGGGTCACATAAGATGATAAAAGGGTGTTCCTACAGAGATTCAGTGGGAACCAACTGAGGAAGGAATTAGAAGCGAAATAGGTGGCATTAATCACAGGCTGCACCCAGCAGGGGCAAAGCGCCACTGTCCCCACCCTTCGTGCGGGGAATAAGGGCTCGCTGGCCCCGGGCTGTTCACACCGTTCCCACCCTCAGGGGCCTGTGTGTTGCTGGACTGGTTATTACGGAGTCAGGTGACTCGGGAAGTGGAGGGCTAATGCTTTTGACATTCCTGTGGAACCGTGGGGGCCAGGTGCACGTGCCCCACCCTCCTGAAACAAACGCTCACCGCGGAGTTTCTGCGGAGTGCTGGGAGGAGGCCCAAGGTTCTTTGAAAATGTCCAAGGAAAGATCTTTGAGCTGGAGGAGGAGAGCTCACGGGGGGCGACACCGACAACAGAGCACAACGTCTCACCAGGTAACAGGGCTGTATTTCTCTGTCACGGGGCACCGCTCAGGGCCGCAGCTAATCCCCAGAGTTTAATGAACTTCGGAAACAACTCCATAAACACTCGCAGCCCTGACAGGTTCTGTCAGGAGATAAATCCCGCCCCACTTCACTGGACTGAATCATTTCTGTTATTAAAAAAGGTTAATTTTCATATTCAGGGAACTCAGTTCTCTGGAAAGTAAGCGTCTCAGTCTTGCATGTTCTGTCCTGGTGTCTCCCCAGGGTGCTGCCTGCTGAGTGGGGTCCGCATGTAAATCACAGACTTGCAGGACAGGCATATGCCTTCTTGAAGGACGGGTCCCTCCACAGAAGCACCCAGCTCGGCTCCAGGGTCCCCCCGCCCCCCCAGAGGGCATGCACCCGGGCCGGTGCTGCTGAGGTCGCAGGCCACACGGGACGGATGGGAGGGCCGCTCGGCAGTGGACAGCTGCTTTTGTCTTGTGGCCATAGGTCCACCTGCCGCAGTGGCCGGCTGCCATGTGGAGCACGCTTGCTCCGCACAGCTCTCCAGTATGTTTTGAGAGCCCACCGTGAAGCGGAAGGTCGTGCTTGCCTGACAGCCCACGCTCAGGGTCTGGAGCACCCACGGCTCAGGGGCATCCTGGCATGCCAGACCCAGGACAAGTGAGAGGTGGCCCCATCGACTGCGTCATCCCCGTGTGCTGTCACGGCGGGCTGAGCACCCTCTGCCACCCCCAGCCCCCACGGTCCCATCACCACCCTCCTGCTAAAGGCATGGACAGAGCAGGGTGCCTGGCAGGAACCAGGGTGCCTCTTCCCTTTGGCCGCTGGCTGCACCCATGGGCACACCTGAGGAAGGCTGCTGACACAGGCAGACTGGACATGGCCAGTGATTAGGGACGGGCGGTGTCCACCACTGTGGCTTCCTGTCCACTGGGCTCAGATGACAGTCCGCTGGTGCAGACATACCCTTTGCCCATTTTTTAACTGAAAGACCACACTGCTGACATTCCCAGAGACAGGGGAAGGGCACTGGGCAAGCACAGGCGTGCCGGAACCAGGGAACCTCCCCGCACGCAGGACACAGGACAGCTGTCACACACCCTGGGTGGCTGCCAGGAAAGACCCTGTGCTCAGACAACTCAGAGCTCCATGAGCTAAATAGCGACTTCCCCTGGAAGCTAAAGGAATGGCAATTAGACTGGTGGGGACCCCTGTCCAGCTCGGCAATGTCCCTTAGCCCAGCATGGCAGCTCAGCTGGTGCATAGGGTCCGGGAGGCGGCCATTCTCACCCTGCTGATGGGCCCCCAGTGAAACCACCCGCCAGGTGGTCAGCCTGGTCTGTGGTCCCCACAACACAGCAATACAGTGGCTCAGGCCCCCTCTGTCCCTATGTGGTGCTGTTGTGGCCCCTTTTGGCAGATTACTGCTTTCCTGGGCTCACTCACGTGGCAGGTCACAGAGGGCGCATGTCTCAAGGGTGTTTTCTAGAGCATTCTTTGAGCTTCCAAGTGCTCTGAGGCCTGGGGCACGTGCAGACATTCAAACTGGGACCAAGAATGTGCCCCATGGGACCAGAACTGGCAGGCGGTGGCAGTGTGCGGGGGCCGGGTTGTTCCAGAGAGCCATGGCTTCTTGTCTCCAACTCAGATTAAAAATGCTTCTGCAGTAAGTAACTTTTTGGTCCCAACACTGTTCAGAGAACTGGGAAACCGGCCTACAGGAAAGGGAGAGAAGCAGTCTGTGACATTGTGACCAAGAGCAGGGTTCCCGGACGTGGCTGGCTGGCCTTCTGGGCTGCATCGTCTGCATCGTGGGCTGCCCTGTGACCTGTGGGGATTTCAAAGCATCGTCGGTTCCTCTACGCCAACAGCAGCCCGCCTCCTGGCTCCTAATAAAGGGAAGCGTCTTTGGACTGTGCTGTGAGTCCCCAGCGCAGTGTGCGGCAGATGCCCTCCCCATCTCTTCTCTCCAAGTTCTTCAAACCAGACCACATCAAATACGCGCTCTCGAACTACCTGTGAAGGACCTACTATGTGACGGGTATTAGGTGTGAGAGAGACTGGCGAATACGAAAGACATGTTCAGGTTTTTCAAGGGAATGCCCCGTTATTTACAAGTTGTACAAAGTGCTGAGGTGCGCTCTTCGGGAAGGGGCAGGGCCACGTGGGCAGCGGTGTCTTGGACAGGCCAACCCGGCGGTCAAGGGGAAAGCCAACAGCTGAGAGATGAGATGAGCCAGAAGAGGAAGAGGAAAGACCTAGCCACCCTCCCCCATGGGTGCAGAATCACAGCTTCAGGGTGGGGTGGGGTGCTGGGCTGACCACCCTGCCTCCAGGGATTAACCTCTGGCCATTTTCTGTCTCAGAAAACAAAACACACACACAGCCACCGAGAAACCTCGATCAGTTTCACCGTGTCGCCAAGTACGTATCAGACAGCTTTAAAGTGCCTCCGCAACTCCACACTTCTGCTACTTAAAATACCTCCTAGGGGCAGAGCAATTCAAATGCGAAACAATTTAACTTCTTGGCTGTGTATCCCGAAGCTGTTCATAATTGTGGAAAACAGAAACAACTTTCACATCCAAATGTAAAGAACTGGTTAAAGACGGTTTGTTGTGCCCACACAGTAGCGTAATTAAGGCTGTATGTGGATACATTTGTTTGCATGGCACTGCTTCAGGAGCTGCTGTTAAAGGAGGAGCCAGACAACTGCACCGTGAGAAACGGGAAACGTGTGTGCTGCATGTGTCTGGGTGTGCACACGCACCGCGCTTCGCTGGTTGTTCAAACATGTGTCAGCTGTCTGGGACATATTTAAAAATCAAACTGTAGCCCAACATAGAGCGAGTCTGTGTGTAAGATACTAACAGGACAGAAAATGGGAGAAGACGTGATAGGTGGGTCACAGGTAACACGCACGGCGTTAAGAACATAGAGGGATGGCAAACTGCATTAACTGCATTTGCTAACCGTGACCTGCCAATCAAAAGCGCAGCAGCAGTGTGCGCCCAGAGCCCGGCGGGCCGTCCCACGTGAACTCCAATGGGGGAGCATGTGCTGGCCAGGCCGTGTCAGCTGTGGCCGGCGGGCATGCATTCTGTCACCTCCACTTCGGAGAGTAAGTGGGCATAATTATGACGTGTAGGATGTCCCACGCATCTTCCTAAGCAAGAGGAACTCTCACCTGCGGGCCCACGGACACGTGGACCACGGCTCAGAACTATAAGGACGAGGCACAGACTGGCCGCACACCTGGGGGGTGGAGATGCCGTGGGACGCACACGAGGGCCGTCCGCGTGCACTCTCTCCGGCCCTTGCTGGTGCAGTCTGGAGTGAAGAGCTGAGCGTGCCCAGAGGGGACACACGCAGGGACCATCTATTAAAATTAAAGCTGCCCAAACCAAAGGGCGTGTGCTGTCCTAGCCCAAGACAAAGCTGGCTGGCGACGTCAGCTAGCCTCTCTGGCTCCACTTGTAGCGGGTCTTGAAGGGTTCTCGGAAAGACGCCGTCTGGTTGGGGGTTTCCCGTTACTTGACTGTGTAAAGGCCAAATTGGAGAAAGAAAAAAAGAGGAGTTAATAACTTGAATTCCTGTGGGTGGTGGGTGGATGGATGGATGGACAGCTGGCTGGCTCAGATGTGCAAAGTGGGACTTTGCGAGGTCAAGGCCCCGCTGACTCCTGATCCGCCTGGATTCCCCCTTCGCACCATCTGCCACTTCTGCTCTGAGCTTTGAGTCATCCCATGCGGGGCCAGGGCGCACGGCATGGGGGTGGGGGCAGGAGAGCACACTTCCCCTCATTTTATTTCTTTTCTTCTTAAGCCAAAGCCTCTCTCGCTGAGGGGATGTTTGTGTTTATCGGCAACTGCCGGGCTGTGTGCGATGGACTAATTGGTTCCCGCAGTCTAAAACAAGCCCGGAATAATTGTTTCCAGTTTCTGCATGTGCTTTCTCCCAAAGAGTGTGTTTTCCTTCCTGAAATTTCAAAGCCCGAGTCCCGGATTGGGCCTGGGGACACCATCTATAAAACAAGCAGGAACTTGTATGGGGTGTCGATCCCACACACCCAGGTGACCTTGGGGACTGAGTACTTGAGGCTTCTTTGAGAGACAAGTGAGGGGGGCCCAGGCCGCCCGGGGGGGCCATGGCGCTGTTGCTGGCAGACGCTGGCTGGGCAGGGCTCTGATCTGTCCTGCTTTCTCTCCACATTGAAGATGCTGCACCCTGGGGCCCTTCTCAACTTCCCCTTGCAAAGCACCATTCTGAATTTCCATCTGCCACGTTCAGATGGTGACGATGTCACCCGGTGTAGCTTGTCATTTTCAAATAATTGCTAGATTATAAAGGATGACACCCCAGTGTTTTCACGACATTCGCCCACCTCCTGCCCCCCTCGGGGTATTTCTGATGGCTTCCTAAGCGGGTTTAGCAGGCACGATTCTGATGTAACAAACGCCAGATGCCACCTTGCTTTGTAGAGCCCCAGACCTTTCCGTCGCTCAAGTGGCGGTGGGCCCACACTCCCTTTTCGAGCTGCTAAGAACCTCCGAGTTGTAGTAGCCGTGCAGGCAGCTCACACCGAGCCATTTAACAGTTCAGATGGCGTTTAAAATGCATATCCGGGTCCGTGAATGACAGCTTTTTATTAGAACCGCCTCCCTTCCTCCTCCGAGACATGATCTTCTTGTCTTTGCGATTTGCCAACAGCGTCTTGAAGGATTCGGGGAGGAGCCCGTATGGTGTGGGGAGAGGTCCAGGGACGGGAGTTTGTGCGCAGTGGACAATGCACCTGCCGGCAGATGCGGGGTTGGTGACACGGCCACAGCTCTGTCAGGAAGTGGCCCGGCACAGGGTGAAATGGAGGCTGTGGGGTTAGTGCACACGGGGCGCCCCTTCCGCCGACGAGGCTGTAACAAAGGCGTTAACTTGGCCATAAACGTTAAAACGTGCGCAGTGAGATGGATGTTCTTAGCAGCTCCACGTGGCATCACCTTAGAGCAGCGCACCGAGATCACTCATTACAACAAACACACAGCCCAGCGAGCCTGAAGCTCGCGGCAGCCTACCCCCCACCCCCTGGGAAGGAGTGGGGACATAGGGCGGGCGACGGCTGTCACTGAGCATGAATTATGCACAAATAACACCCTTAACATCGTCTCTCCCTGCACGTTGCTGCTTTTGTTTAATATTCAAAGGGATGGCTTCCCAGGACAATATCAGATTAGCCCATGTAATAGGAAGGAGGTCTGCCACGGAATTGCCGACGTGACTCTTACCCACACTGACGCTCGCTTTACACAGAGGCCGGTTATCGCCTGAGTTTGAGTGACTCGTCCTCACCTCAAGCTACGCTACCCACCATCAGCGGTTTTCTTCGCATTGCACATCCTGAGGTTGACACTTCTCTTCTAAAGCTGACGGTGGCCATGGGAACATGGGGGTCTGGGCACCAGGGCCCAGCAGTGGGAGCAGGGGACAGCGTCCCCCAACCTGTCCGCTGCTCCTTCAAAGTCTTCTGACAGCCCAGGGAGATTAAACGAGGTGCTCTAGTGCCCAGCGGTTTTTAAGCAGGGCCACCCCTGCCCTGCATGTCAGGTGGCACAGAGAGGCGGTGACACTGCAGAATGGGGCAGAGGCGGGACGTTTCTACCCGTCCTGAAGGCCCCGCCGTGCTGCCACTGCCCGCGGGAAGACGAGGTCCCGAACCTGCTGAGTGACCTCCAGGATTTGCTGCACTGATGCGCTGACTTGAACGCTGGCTGCACTTCAGTGACTGCAGAAATGATGGTCCTCGCTTGCCTGCCCCCCTCAGCATTCGTGGCGAGAAGCACAGCGTCACTGCCCGTGGCTGACCGCCAATCACGGCAGCTCCATGCGGCGGGCTCGTCCCCTGGCAACGAGGGGGCAGGCAATCCCAGACCCCCGGTTCTCAGTCCCAGCTGCAGTCTCCTAGAAGGAGTGACCCTCGCCATGCCCAGGGAGGGGGACACACTGCACTCTGTCCTCGCAGATTCTCCTTGTCCCTGCACCCTGGTCAGGCATTCCCACAGGGAGAGCCAAACGAATCGGACCGGAAGGTGGAAAACTGGCTGGAGGTCACATGGCTGGGCACGGGGCCTGGGACTTAGACACACCTCCCTCTGACGGGAACTTCCAGCTGCAGAAGAAAGTCACACCCACAATCAATCCTCGCACTGCATCTGCCCCCTAGGCACCACGCATCCCCCAGTGGCGTGGTGGGCCACCAGGAGGGGCAGGTGGGCAAAGAGACTTCTCTGTAGTATCTTTGCAGCTTCCCTGCAAATCTGAAATTATTCAAACTAAGAAGCTTGTCGATGAGCTAACCCATCTTTTCATCTGCCTGCCCACAAGTGTGCCGAGTGGGCTCAGTGCTGGCCTCTGCCAAGGGAAGTCCACGCCACATCCCTGGGGCCTGCGTCTACCCCCTTGTTTGGAAAGAGCGTGTCTGCAGGTGTAGCTGAGAACCTTGACATAAAGAGATCGCCCTGGATTCTCGGGGTGAGCCCTAAATCCGAGGACAAGGGTCCTTAGAAGAGACACGCAGAAGGGGACACACAGAGAAGAGAAGCCAAGTGAAGACAGGGGCGGAGACCAGAGGGAGGCGGCCACAGGCCAGGACGCCTGGAGTCCCCAGAGGCTGAATGAGGCAGGAAGGGGCCTCCACTGGGGCCCCTGTAGGGAGCCTGGCCTGGGGACACCTCGACTTCAAATCCCGTTCCTAGTAGTTTGTCACAGCCGCCATGGGAACCTAGCGTGCCACACTTTCCAATATCTATGGAAAGAGATCTGAGCCCCTAAGAAAACCTTAGAACTGTTTTCCTAGACAGTTTGTGCAGTTCAAACAAAACCAAGACATGAGAAAGTCCTAAAACGATAGCGTGGTCACACAATTCCTTACAGATGAAGGAACGTTCCAACCTCTGGATGAGCCCACATCAACCTGCTTTTTAGACACGGCCCAGCAGCTGCCCGTCCAAGGCCTGGACGTGTGTTCGGGGGCCACCCTGAGAACTCGACACGGGAGTAGAGGGTCACACTGTTTACATGGTGCCAAAGGGCCGTTGCAATGCTGCAGCAGCCGGGGCGCCTCTGGCTCTGAAGGGGATGTGAAACAGGGGGAAGCCCCCCAGCGAGCTGAAGACACCAAGCGGCTCGCTGACTCCGGGGAGCCATCTCGCGGGTGGTTTCATTTCAGAGCTGAGTCGAGGGGCAAAGCTGAGCTTCCTGCATCCCAGGAGGAAGCGTTCAGACCCCCTGAGGAACGTGTGCGGTCAGCGTTACCAACAGGGCGGTGTGCTGGAGAAGCTAAAGCCGTGAGCCTCCATGCCCCGGGCCTCCCAAACATGCCCTACTCTCAACGACACTGGGAGGTCCCTCGATCGCCGTGCCGTCTGTGCCCAAGACATGGGTGGCAGACTCTTGGTGCTGGAGGGTGGCAGTCAGTTCAGGGTGCAAGTGAGAGATGATGATGGACAGGTGGGGGCAGGAGATGAGGCCGTAAGGAGACCCTCGAACACGCAGCCACTTGGCCGTCAGCTGACACTCAGACATAGGGAGGACCCTCTACAAGAGTCAGAGGCCGGGAGCCACAGCAGAGGTGGCGGGGCCAGAGCACCTCACGGGGCGCCACTGAAGACAGACCCCTTCCCTGGCCTCCCCGAGCCCCCTGGTTTTAGAGGGAACCACATAGTCTTCAATAACTGCGGGGCACTGCTTGCAAAATATGTCATACGTCTGCCCCTTCCAAATCCCCAGTTACCTTGGCAACACAGACATGAGTGACAGCCGCCTGCACCACATGCTGGTGGTGGGTGTGCATTAGGATTTCGGTCATCCCACAGCTTCCAGCTTGGGATGAGAGAGACGGCCTACAGGCACCCGAAGCAGGCTTGCAACACGAAGTCCGCCCATGCGTGTCGGAACCACACAGAGCGTCTGTGGGGTGGGGTGTCTGCTGGGGGGCCCGCCCGTGTGGAGAGGAGTGTGGGAGGTGCCTCCCAGCCCTGCGAGCCTGTCCCTGGGTGGGTGTCTGGGTGGCTGAGCAGTCTTGTCACGTCCCTGAGCCTGTGTCCTTCCCCTGCAGATGGCAACATCAGCGTCCTCGCCCAGGGTTTGCCCCAGGGTCTGGGCTAAGGTAGAGGGCCACTCAGAGGGGGGCCGGGGGAGAAGGGACTCATGCCAAATACACACTGTGGGAAGTGGCATGTTCCGAGGCCAGCTTGTCTAAGCCTCGCCCACACCTCCACGCCCGCCCGAGCTGGTCCCTTCCCTCCAGCCTGGGGAAGCTGGTTTGGGGACGGCGAAGGGGCCTTTGGACAAGCCTCAAACAACTCCCAGCGCACAGTGCAAGGCAGGGCCCACTCCCTTGTCGAGTGCTGGACGTGCGACCGGCCACCCCTCGGCCACCCCTCTGCTGGCTGCTGACTCGGGCCTCAGATGATCCCAGCCAGGCCCTGGCTGCGGTGGTGGTCACGGGCACAAAGGCACATGACGGCCTCCAGGCTGCAGGCCGGGCAGGGCACCCGGGGGCAGGGCCTGAGCGGGAGTGGGAGCGACAGAGAGAGCGTGCCCCACGGAGGGCGAGGGCGCCCTGCAGGTCGGCCATCGCTGCCAGCAGGAGTGGCCCCGGGTCGCTTGTTAGAACACAAGCCAGAAATTGTGGTTTTGTGGAAAATTGGGTTAGGTGTTGACATCTGAGTGGAAAAAACCAGATGTGAAGCTTTGCACAAGACAAGCAGAGGACACAGGGCCAGGCACGGGCAGGGCCGTGACAGCATCTGTGCTGCAGGCATTGTGACACTCTGTGTGTCCACGTGGCTGGAGCGTGTGCGTCCACGTGGCTGGAGCGTGCTCCCCAGCGAGCATGTTCTGCTGCTCACACGTGGGCCATCCTCCCCCTGCGGCATGACCTGGGGGCGAGCTTTCCTCCTCGTCATCAGAGGCCAAGCTGGTACCTGGCTGGCTCGGGGGTGAGCAGGTGACAGGCCCAGCCCATGGGCCCCACAGCAGTGGGGCCACCTCAGGTGTCCAGGGACCCGTGGGCGTCACCCGAGGTGCCAGGGGGCCAGCCAGGCTGGGAGACAGCTCCTGCACGGCACCACGTGTCAGAGAGGAACCTGTGTCTCTGATCTGAGTGCGGCCATTGGGCGCTTCCACAGGGGCATTTATGGAAGCCACACAGGCCGGGGCCCACGGAGCCCCCACGGAGCCCCCACGGAGCCCCCACAGAGCCCCCACAGAGCCCCCACAGAGCCCGCAGCCTAGGAAGGACGTGTCGAATGGAAGGGCGGGCAGAGCGTGGCGTGAACTACACATGTCCCAGCTCCCTTGGATACCGCACTGGGAGCGAAGGGCTGGGGCCCAGGCCCTGACACAGCCACTGCCATGTCTGCGTGTGGCCCGGGCCACGCCCTCACCATGTGACTTCGGGACAGGCGGCTGAGGCACATGAGAGGGACAGGCCACAGGGAGGATGTGGTGTCTGGCCCTCTAGGGACGATCAGGCAGAAAAGGAGACAGGGCCACGGATGTGAACCAAGGACCCTGAACTCAGACACGAAAGCACAGCTGCCAACATGTGGGTTCACTTAGAGAGGGTGCTGTGTTTACACACACCAGCTGCCCGCCTGCAGCAGGCCCAGCGCACCCCTGACTCAGCCTCACGAGGCCACTGCCCTAGGCTTGCCGACGACAGCAGCACATGTTTGGCGGGGCAGGCCCTGGGAGGGGGGGAGGGGGAGGCTGCTCACATCACTCAAGGAGAAGATTCCAGACTCGAAATCTGCCTCCAAGATGTGCCCCTGCACTGCTGCGACCCCTGCCCCCTGCACTCCCCTGTCTCCTCTGCGACCCCTGCCCCCTGCGCCCCCCCGTCTCCTGAGCACCAGACAGACCCTGAGCCCACAGGAAACCAGCCACAGAGTTGGAGGCAGGCCTGTTCTTTGCAGGGGGCGCAGGCATCTCTTGGGGTGGCTGTTGTTCAAGTGCAGAGGGAGCCAGGGCTGAGAAGCTTTGGGAAGACAAGGGAGGGGGGAGTGGAGATAAGCGGATGGCCCGCCTATAAGACCTCTGGTCAGATGGCCTTTCCCAGCTGGTCTGGGCACTGCCTGGATGACATGCATCCACCAGGCCTCCCAGCTCCCCAGCGGGAGGGAGGTGGAGACCACTGAGTGGCGGCTAGATTCACGGGCTGTCCTAGCGAAAGAACCTCTGCCTCTCCTTCTGCCCCCAGGACTGCAGGGCCCCTCGGCGGTACTCCCTACAGATGCTGCGAGGTGGTGAACAGCTCATGGCCTCTACCCTGGGTTGCCCACCAGCCCTGCCACGCTCTGCACAGCCCAGGGACACGCTGGGCAGGGCAGCCCCGAGGCCTCTGTGGGTTCCGAGCACCAGGTGGCCCTCCGATTACATGCCCCAGTGCCCAGCCCGCTCGCTCCTGAGAGAACAAATCCATTCATTAACACCAAGGCCAATTAAAAAGTAGGCAGGATCCCAAATTAAAAAAAACAACCCGAGTCTCACATTCCCACCTGCTCCCCCAGGAAGCCCGCTCGGTGACCCTGGCCAGCACGGCCGCATCCCGGGGAGGACAGGCCTGGGCACACAGAGGAGGGCCTGTGGTGGGCGCTGCTCTGCCCCTACGATGACAGGAGATGGCCCGCCAGTTACCCGAACCCTCGCAGCCTTCACAGAGCGCTGAGCCCCTCGAAGCCCCAGCCCGCCCCAGCCGCATTTTATGGAGTCATGTCGTGCACTCCCCCTAAAGAGTCCAGTACCCAAGTGACGCGGACACACAGCCTCTGACCGCAGCCTCGGTGCAAACCACCCTGTAAAAGCTCACCGCCGGGCTGGGCACAAACCAGAGACAGAGTCAGCATTTAACCCCCCAGCAGGGTGTGCAGCCTCGAGCCCTGGCAGGCGGCATCGGCTCCGGTCCTCCCCTGTGACTTAGAAACCACTGACGGTCGGTCTCCATGCCCTGGGGTCTGGGTGGGAACGGTGGAAGGTGTGGGGCCAGAGGCCTGCCAGTCCCAGCGGGGACACGGCAGCATGGGTGCGAGGCCCCGGGGGCCCGGTCTTAGAGTCCTCACCAGGCTGTCCACCAGCCTGTCCCTAACCTGTGCACGTCACAGGCGCCCCCACCTGCACTGGCGTTGGAGCCGTGAGCTCCTTGAAGACCTGGAAAGTCACTGCTGGGCCCACAGGCCTTCTCCGTGCGCCCTGCTCTGGGTGCCTGGGGCACTGGGTACTCGCTGGCTCAGCACACAGGAGAACAGACAGATACATACACAGTCCCTCATCCCTGGACTTCACGCCTGCACCACCCTCCTGTTTGGGACCCTGGGGCTCCTGCCTCACACCCTGTTCTGGTGTGGCCCCGTCACCAGCTGTTCTGGGGCTGCTGCCTTCCCGCACTACGGACAGAGACCAAGGTTCAATGAGACCATTTTCCTTCTCCCAGGATGAGAGCGGACACAGATGCTGCACAGGTCAGGAGGCGGCGCCTATGCTGTGGGTCTGGCTCATCTGCTCCACTCATTGGAGCAGCATGCACCGCCCCTGGAGAATCGCACCTTCGGGGCGACTCACAAAGGCCCGACTTGCAGTGTCGCCCTCCCCGCCCATCCCTTTCTCTTCCGCAGCTGGGGAAGCTCAGAAGCGATTTCTCCTCCCCCAGCCCACTCACAGGGCCTCTGTGCACGGGCCTCTTAGCAAAGGGAGGCGCTGCTCATGTGACTCCAGAGGAGTCTCGACGGGTCACGCGAGCACCAGGACAGCCCCACGCTCTCGGCAGATGGAGCTGGGAGTTTGCCATGGGCTCCTCTCTCTGGACCTCAGCGCGACAAACACCCCAGGTCTCCAGGCCGAGTCTCGGTCTCAACACGGCCGCTTCCTCAGCTCTGTGCCACTGGCTGCATCCCCGGGTGTCCCCGGTCTGTGATGCTACACCAGCGCCCTCGGGATGCCCCGTCTGTTCCTGGGATCGAAGTTCTCCCACACTGCTGCCCAAGATCCTATTCTTGAATCTTAATTCCAGTCCTTTCGTTGGATGCACCGTGGAGCTGGGAACAGTGAGACCCTTCCTGGTGTCGTGTTTGAAGTCATCAGCCCACACGTGTACAGTCCTTACTTATCGCAACATTCTTCCCCAAGTCGCATTTATGTGTCTTTGGTTGGTTTTCAACAGAGACCATGAGAATGCTTTTCTCTTTTGTGTTAAAGGCTGAAACCACAGGCTCCTGTGTCTGGTCCAGAGCTCAGGCCTAAGGCATGTCTTTGTCCTGAACCCCCTGCTCCTAGAAGCCATCCCTGGATGGCCTCTGCCCCATGACAGCCCACATGGACCTGCATCGCTGGGCTCACCATGCCACCCTGTGCCCAAGGTGCTCTTGACCTTGAGTTGTTGGGCAGAGCCCTCCACCCGGCTCATGGCAAACAGGAATAAATGACAACTTGCAGGAAGGAGTGACTGAGGGTAGAAGGACTCAGAACCCCTGACCACAGCTCGCTCTGGCACCCGTCTCTGAGGGCACACGCCGGCCGGCCCCCAAGGGCACCTCCCTGCTTCCTTCGCCAAAGGGTCTGCTCCCACCTCCCTGTGCCTTCGCTCGGAGAGCCCCTCGAGGATCAGGAGCCCACTGGCTCATCACCTCTCAGCTCAGGTGTGCCCCGTGCTGGCCCACAGACATTCGGGGTGCACTTCCGTTTCCTCACACCCCCCTGACAAATCCAGAGCTCATGCGCCCCACTGCCCAGAGACCCTAAACCGGCAGACAGACTGCCTCAGAGGCAGCCTTGCTCCGAGTTAAAGATCCGGCTGTCGTCTGGGTTCAGTGAGAAGGAAAGAAAACTCGTGAGGTATTTTCCTTCGAAGCAGAACCAGGATCCTGCCAAGAGCTCCAGATTTCCGCTTTTGGATGTTATTTGTTGTTCCCTCCAAACAGTCCTTGTCTGTTCTCGGCCCTTCAGAGGAGCTGTTTCATCTGTTGTCTTATCTGAGCTGATTACGGCTAATTACTGATAGAGAGCTCCCTTCCGAGGCCTTTTCCTCCACTGTGTCATCTCGTGGGGGGACGCCGCTGTCTTCTGCTTTTGATTTCGCCCATCACAGCCCGGCTTTCATCAAGACAGGCTGCAGACTCTGATGGCGGCAGTTGGTGCAAAACGGAGCCTTTGCGCAGCCCGCTCGCCTTTGCCAGTCTCTCTGCGGCTGGGAAAGGGGGTCTGTGGCTCCAAAGCCCTCACCCCTGGAGGAGAGGCTGCCTGGGCCAGGGACTCGGCCACACGCTTCATTTGCCCCTTTGTGGGAAGGAACAAAGGCTCCAGCCCAGCCCCCGAGCCCTCTGACCACCCCCCCCCCCCACCCCACTGTCACGGGGAGAACAGACCAGCCTCTGTTGCAGATGGTCCCTCTGTGTGCTGGGGACTAAGCGCTCTCAAGGCTGACACTCCTCAAGTGACCCGGCACTTGGGCCTATGTGATTTCACTGCAGGTTTTCCCAGGGAGGAGCACACACGTGCACACACACACTTACACATGCATGCACACTGAGTCACACGCACGCACACATGCATGCACACACAGAATTCCAGGGGGTGGGCTGGACGGCAGTGCTGACAAGCTGGTTGACCCTTCACCGCTTGCGGAAGTGGACGCAGGGCACAGAAGCAGTCACCCTGGCTTAGGAGGACCGCCCTGTGGTGGTGCCGTGCAAGTGCTTTGTCTCCTCACAAGACGAGAGAACTCGCCGAAACGAGAGCTCACTGACCCAGAAACTTCCCGCAGAATTAGTGACCGCCACTGCCGGGGAGGAGCGTGGGCATCTGTCTCTGACGTCGGCTCCTTGGCCGCACTTGCTCCACCTCCCGGCTTCCCCACCCGACCTTCACAGGCTCAGGGTGTCAGTGAGCTGGGCGCCCTGACCAGAGCCCCCTGTGTTTCAGGTGGGGTGGCCCGTGGCCCTGAAGCAGGTTGCCACGGGCACGAGGCCCTCTTCTTCAGCTGGCCTAGGCCTAAATGCACAGAGCTTGGAGGGCCCACTGCCTGCAGGCCGCGGCTTTGTGTGGAGGACTCTGCCCTGGGTTTCTGGCCCCTGAATTCTCCACATTGTTCCCTTTGGTGAGAATTGCCATTCAGCCTTGGGCCAGACTCCCTGCGGCCTGAAGCCTCCAACAGCCCCCCCTCGAAGAAGGAAGCAAATGTGATCACAAGACAGATCTGCAGGAGGGCTTTGACAGGGGCCAGGAAAGGGCCGAGCCCTGGCCCTTGGCCCCCGTTCCCTGCTCCCCACACATACGGGGCCTCAGTTTGCAAGGGGCTGCTGTAGGAACTGGAAGGGGGCTGAGGGGAGCCCCTCATTTGCTCAGCCTTTGTTCAACAAATGTTTACAGGATGCTCCCTATGCCGGGACCCCTTGGGAGGCTCTGGAGACATGGCCCGGAGAGAGGCTGCCTGGGTGCTGGACAGTGAGCAGGAGCCACGCGGGGCTGCAGATGCAAGCCTTGCTGGAGTCCCCGTGCACTGGGAGGGCCCGGCGCGCCGGACAGTGAGGGGCAGCGCAGTGGAGAGTCCTGAACTCAGTCCATGGGGCTGTGGGAGAGGGCAGTGGCCGGCACACAGATTGCGCCAGACGGGCGACTCTTAGGGCAGGTGTCCAGCTGGGGTCCTGATGCCTCTGTGCAGGAAACACCTGGGCGGCTCAGCTCGGGGGACCTCTGAGAGTCCCACGTCCTGGTGGAAGACGGTGAGCACACTTTGCTTCCACCTGTGTGGACACGCCCTATGGGCCGTGCACATGTGGAAACCAAGCACTAGGTCACATTGGTACAAATGTTGAACGTAACAAAAGCACACACTCTTTTCATTTCAAAAAATTATCGAGGAACAACTACCACATGGCTCTGTGTCATCAGGGGTCCCTGGGCAAAAATACAGACAGAACCGAGACCCTGCCCCCGGGCACCACGGAGTCTGGGTCAGAAGTGACTGGCAGGCTTGTGGTCCCTCGGGAGCCGTGTCTGCTGTGTGTGGCCTGTGCAGTGTGCTGGAACGCTTGCCTTGCCTGCCAGTGTTTTAAACGGGCAATGTCACACTTATTCCTGGGTTTCTGGCCCCTGCTGTGCTGCCACGACCATGACCTGGCTGCGACAACAGGGTGTGACTGTCCCGTGTGTCGGCTCCACCCGGGGCTGTCTGGCAACCTCATGGGCCCGTGATGGACAGGTAAGAAGAGACACAAAGTGGTGACCCCACCAGGGCGGACCACAGCCCCTCACACAGGAGTTGCCACAGGGGGAAGGAACAGCTTCTGGGGACCTGAGAAGCTGAGGGGTTTCCCCACAGTCCAGTGCAATGGCAGAAGGTGGCACTGGATCTTGGTCAGCCATCCTAACTTGGCGGTGCTGGCGGCACCTCACTGGGGAGGCAGGCTGTGGGGGCAGCCAGCTGCAGGAGTGGACTCGTGTGTCGAAAAAGGCAGCCCAATACCTGCCTCGTGGGGGGCAGACCACCTTCACGGTGGGCCCTGACCCTGAGACACCCCGGGCAACTCAAAGCGGCCCAAGATGCCCTTCCTGTCTCAGCACATGTGGTTCCGGTGAGAACGTCTCTTCCTTCCAAACAGCTGCCCTGCCTCCACATTTGTCCAATCTGCCCAGTTAATCCCAACCTGCGTCCAATCTGCTGACTTTCGGGCTCCCTCACTGGCTCCCTCACTGGCTGATTTCTCTTGGCTTTGGCTTTTTTTTAAGGGATATTTTCTAATAGATGAAAAAAAAAATCCCTTTCATGCTTCACTAATGCAAAAGCAGCTGAGGCGATTTAGCTCGGACTTTCTCAATAGCTCGTTACAATCCTAATTAAAATACTCGCATCCGGCGTGGGCTTCGGGGAACATCCCTCCGCGCTGGCAGTCAGATTCCGGCCGGATATCTTCGACCCGCTCGACAGAGGAGCAGCTGCGTGGCTCTCACTCTTTGTTGTCTCTGGAAGGAGGCGCAGGCAGACCGTTAGTGGCGGAGGGATTAAAGCGAGCAAGGGGACGTGTTTCTCTGCTTGGCTGAACTCAGGACCAACAGGACTCAGAGCCTGAGGACTCTTGACTGTCCTGGGGGTGGGGAGCGCCGAGCACCTCATCTGCTGAGGTCTGGAGAACTTGGCTCTCAGCTCAGGGAACGGCGGGTACGAGTGTGCAGGCGCCGTAAGGAGACAAGTAGCGCCTCCCAGCTTTGGTGTGGGGGGCGACGGCAAACCCTGCACTCGGAGGGGTTGTTCCCCACCAAGAGGCTGCGTCTCCGCTCGCCCCGGGCTCACTCTCCACGCTCTCGGAATGTCGTTGCCACGTTTTATCATCCCAGCTCAATGGGAAAGCCAAGGTAAGTTTTTGAAGTAAAAAAAAACAAACCCAAAACAGAACTTTCTGGAAACAGACTTTTGCCAAAAGGCACGATTTACTTTGTGCCTTGTGAAACATCGCGATGCCTTCCTGACAACCCTGGTCATTTCCAGAGCAATCCACCAGGGTCTTGTTCCACAGATGCCAGTGTCCTCACGGGCTGTGGGGAAGGCAGGGAAGTCTTCCTAACTTCCTGGCGCTTTCTGGTTCTTGTGACCGCTGCCTGTGCGTGTTCACGTGTGCATAGCAGCAGAGAGCCGGACAGACGCCCGGACACGTGACTGACAGAGAGATGCACACACACAGAGGCAGGAGTGGATGCACGGGGGACGGGCAGGAGACGGACATACAGACAGATGCACAGGTACATGGGTGGCCAACAGAAGACAGATGCACAGGTGGATGATCGACAGGAGACAGGCGCCTCGGCAGACAGAGGCACAGGCAGACGACCGACAAAAGGCCGCATGCGGACGCGCACACACGAGTCTCTCGCACCCGCGGCTGTTTCTCCACGCCCTTACCGCACACGCCTCTTGCAGCCCGCCTCTTCCCCGGCAGCGGAGACCAGACGGCCGCTCGGGTGTGAAACAGAGCCGCCTCCTGGCGGGGCTGTGCAGGAGCTCAGACGCCCCATGGTTTCCATCTCTGACATGCGTTCCCTGGTCAGGTTTGTCTTACATCAACAGTCTCCCCAGGGGGAAGACCTCCCTGCCCCTGCCCCCCACATCCTCTCCTTGGTCCTGTGGGGCCACTTCTGAGCACTGGGATATTCAAAGCCTTCGGGGTGACGACTGCACCCCACTCTCTAAACACTCCCTTTTTATGTTGGCAAGGGCAGGACGAGGGAAGTCCTCTGCTCCAGCTCTCGGAATTTCTGCCTGGCCACGGCCAGGATCTGCTGTCACCCGCGGAGCTTTGCTGCTGGGACCCGAAAGGACCTGGGCCCTTTGCTAATAGGGCGGATATGGAGCGTTCCCTCCCTGCTCGATGGATATAGCCACACTCGCGAGCTTTACTCCCACGGCTGCTGCCTCAGATGTGCTGAGTATGAAGCCCAAACCCCCAAGCCAGCAAGAATTAAGTTGGCTCTGCTTTTCTTTATTGAGGAAAAGGCCTGTAAAATGTTAATGCCTGGCTCCCAGGGCAGCTGGCAACGCCTACTTGCCAGGGTGTTTCCAGGGCTGGGCGCTGCCTCTGGATAGCCCGTGGGGGCTGGGGATGGTCCTCCCCTCTAGGACCCTGCCCTTCCTTCCCTCCAGCTCATACATCTCGCGCTGACTTCACACCAATAGAAGACTGAGTAGGAATGTGGGTGGGATCAGAGAGGGGCCCACTGGGACTAGCAAGGACGTGGCTGCTGTGGTGGGCAGGCCCTGGCCAGCTATGCCAACTGTGGCCCTGAGCAGCCAGTTCAGAAGGAAAATTCTAGGCCAGAGGCCAGTGGGGAAGACCAGCAGGGATGGGGGAGGGGAAGCTGGGAAAGCCTCTCTCCTGCCTTCAGGGTTATGACCTTCGCTTTCCATCCACAAGATCAGTAATGCGTCTTGAACCACCCTCTGGACACCCGCCCTGTACAGGCGTTTCACAAAACCCCGGTCCTCCCGTCGACCTCCATGGCAGCCTAACACAGGGGGTGGCTGTCTCCAGGCCACAGACCAGGAAACTCTCGGGAGAGGCGAAGGTGCCCTGGAGCTCGGTGGGGCAGGATGTGACCGGGGCCTGGCACCGTGCTTTCCTGCACACCCGGGCCCCTCCCACCCTCATGCACCTGAGGAACATTCTAGATGCACAGAGCAGCACCCCTTGGGCTCGGCAGTGTTGACCTTGCGGCCAGTGCTGGTGGGGAGGCATCCCGGCCGCTGCCCACAAGATGAGTGTTAACGCGCTCCCCAGCTGTGACACCAAAAACGTCCCCAGACCTTGTCCCCTAGGGCAGCGTCACCCCTGGGTGGAAACCAGTGCCACAGAGTCTGCAGAACTGCCCCCGTCACTGCAAATCATCTGCCCCTGTACTGAGACCCTGGAAATCAGTCTCCTACAGCAGCACCGGACTCACGCCCTCTCAACACGAGGTGGGGTGTCGGGGTGGGGGGGCTGCCATTCTGTCACGTGCTCAAGGACAAATGTCATTAACGCAGCCAAGCCAAAAGCCACTTTCATTTGCAGGCATGTCCAGAGTAGCCTGTTCCAAGCTCTGGTTCGCAGAGCTGCCGTCTACGGGAGGTGAGCTGGGGCCACTGCTACGCAAGGCATTTCCAGCAGATTTTACAGGGAAAAGGGAAAGATGAAAAAAAAAAAAGAAACAGAATTAACCAGAACTGAAAGCTGGGCTGCAGAGGCAGCGCTTCCTCTGCACGGCACCCAGCGTTGACGCCGCGGGACGGAGTTGGCCATTTCTGAGGACCACTACTGGCGGAGCCTGAGCACGCTGAGACAGCACACAGGGCCACGCGTCAGGTGACGCTGCCGAAATGGACTTACAGGCCGGAGTCGCAGGCCTGGTGAAGTCTGCGAGGACTTGGCAAGTCGCCCAAGAGCCTGAAATTAATTTTAACGGAAGAGGTAAGGTTAGTCTGGGACAGGCTGCTTCGGAGAGGCCTGCCAGCTGCAGGTCCCAGGCCCTGCTGGCTTTGCACCCCTGGCACCGCATCTGAAACCCTGTGGCCACCCCCTTGTAACCAAGCTCTGCCTCTGGTGGAGGAAGAGGCAAAGCTATCGTTCAGAGGCAGCAGAAACCCGTGGGGATGGGAGGAAAGTCAAGAAGCGGAGGCTGGCAGGCATGGAAAGTAGGGAGACTCAGGCGGCGAGGGCCCACAGTGGGATGAGAAGTCTGGGAGCTAAGAAAACTTCGTCCTTCATGTATCCAGAGCTGGAGGGAGGGAAGACAGAGCTCTGGGCCAGCAGTGGTGGGTGCACAAAGACGACAGATCTCAGGGTCCCTGGGGGCTTGACTCCAGCCCGAGACCCTGGCAGTCCAGCAGGACTCAGGCAGCATAAATTGCCCTTGTTCGCTGTCCTCTGAGGTTTCCTGGTTTCCACAGCCCCTGACGTTTGGTGCCAGGAGCCGAGGACGGACAATCGGCACCGCTGCTCGCCCTCAGCTTGGCCTACATTCTCAGGGGGTCAGGTGATGTGCTGTGTGTTCAGAAGAGGTCAGGAAAACAGAGAAGAGCAGGCAGCTGACTGCCTGGAAGTGAGGGTAACGTGTGGCAAATAAGGAGTGCAGGGCTAGCATATGTAAAGAGCTACTACACATCAATAAGAAAAGCCAAACCACCCCAGAGAATACATTCATCCGAATAGAGATACAAATGGTCAATATGAAACATGAGACGGTCATCCCTACAGGTTACAGGACGACGGCGATCGAGACACGATAGGAGCTCTAATGCCCAGACGGTCAGAGGTGACGGGGCCGAGAGGCTGCCGGCAGGAGCGCCTGTGGGTGCTCTCTGCGGGCGCTTGAATGGTGCTCACACGTGTCTACGTGTGTCAGCAGAATGCAGAGAGACCCTGGTTGCCTTTGGGGACGCAATAGCAGCGATCTAAACGTCACCGGTAACAGTTAAGTGAATTGGGGTGGCGCTGGCTCTTGGGGAACCCCTCCCAGGCTGGCACTGGGCACAACCAGCGCCCCCTCGGAGAAAGGACCCCAGGAACGGCTGACCTGCACCCTCCTCAGGTCTCCTATTTGAAACTGTGGGTTTTCTTTTTTAAAGAAATTCTATCCATCATCGATAACATGGAAGTGATGTCAGTCCTAAGCTAAGACTGTCCAGAAATTTCCGGCAAATGGCTCTGCGTTTGTCTGTGTCTTTGCCAGTGGGTCTCCCTCTAACCTCCAGTGGGCCTGGAGAGTGGAGAGTGGTGGGCCCAGGAGGCGGTGAGCAGGCTGAGGCTGGGAGGCTACTTTTCCACCTTTTGTGGCTGCAAGGACGCAGCCGGCTCAACGAGTGGGACTCGCCAGTCTGAGCTCAAACCCAGCGGGTGGGACCTGGCCTCTCTGTAGTCTGAAGTTGAAGATGATCAGAGACCCTGCTGCGTGCTGTCTAAAGGATGAAGGACGGGACTTGACAGGCTCATCCGCGTCTGCTCCCGGGCACGCAGCCCGTGCCGCTGAGAGGTGGGCCATGGAGGAGCAGCCCCTGCTTGCTGCCCATGGGTAAACTGTACAATAACCGGCTCTCACCTCCGGCAGCTGTTGCCCCTGGTTCAGTCCACAGCAAACAAAGGCTGGTGCTCGGACAGTGGCTGACAGAGTGGACGTGAACACCCGCCTGGGGCCCAGCCCTGACTGAATGGGGCTGACGCGCTCTGGCGCGCAGGACGTGACAGGTTCGGGACAGCCGCGTGACTCTGTGTGCGGTCCCCACTCCCAGGCGCATAGAGCCCAGATGTCTGCACCCTGAATCCCATCCTGCTGGGCTGGTGGGCACGGAAGTGACCAGCTTCTTGCTCGAAACCAAGAAAACACAGCCCGTCCACTGTGTTCAGACAAAGAGAGGTGAGCTGACATTTTGCAAACACTCAAGCCGGGTTTATTTTGCCACGTAAGCACCTGCAACTCCTAACTTAGCTCAGCGGTGGACGTGCAGGTGTGAAGAGTTAGAACTCCCTCCAGCGCCGCACCCCCCCACCCCCCACCCTCAGGACGGAGGTTCTGGGAGGGTCTACTTCATTCTCAATAACACTGACAGCTGACACTAACGATCCCCTCTGTGATTTGTCATGTTTATATTTAGTCACCACGGGGAGAATCGTGGGAGCTGATATCCTGTTACAGTTTTTTTTCTCTTTGGTAAAGGATGAAGAAGAGGAAATGTGTTGATAGGTTTTTTTCCCTTGAAGCAAAATCCAAGCAAGACTGTTCAGAACAGGCTGAAACAGAAGTGGGCCTGGTCTGACCACACACACACTGAGGAACCAGGTCAGCATGCCTGAGGGCCCAGCCCGCGCTGACGAGCTGTGACCCTGGTCGTTCCGTGGGCACAGGGCGGTTTGTGAGACAGCTGCTTACATTCGTGGTGGGCGCTGGGGCTGCACAGGGATGAGGCTGTGGGGCTGGCCTCACGGATGGCAGGTTCCGGTCACTGGAGCCTCTGAGCCACGGGCTGTGGGGTCGGGACCTACACGTGCCCTGGAGAAGACAGATAAGGCTGCGTGGCTGCTGACCTCAGAGACCCCACGGGCTGGTGAGGGTGACAGGTGTGAACCCACAGGACTGGACAGGAGTGTGGTTCACTAGATGCGTGGACCAACCGGCGGGGGACAAGGAGAGTAGGTGAATGCCTGTGTCTGGGACATGGGGGGTGACGGGGGCACTCTGGCCAGCCACATGGATACGGAGAAATGGGCCCTGCATCCTGTCCTGATACAGCTGACTGTGACCTGGCACCTGCAAGATGCTCGGCCAGTGGCCCTAGCACCCCCCCCCCCGGTCCCTGTCTCCACACTCCCCACTTGGCGGTGGTGGGGGGGTGTCACAGACCGCAGTCAGATGCCTGCTTCTGCGAAAGACCCTCCGCAGCCTTCCTGGTATTCTGGAACTGGAACCCAAACCCCTACCTCTGCCCTCTCCAAGCATAAACCACTCCTCCCTCTGGCACCCTGGGGCCTGCCGGTGCCTCCTGGACTCCGTGGTCCTCATCTCAGGCCCTCTGCCTCTGCGGCTCCCTCTGCCGGAAATGCACCCTGAGTGCTGGTGGCAGGGCGGCCGGTCGGTCCTGCAGCCTGCTCCACCCTCCTCCCCGCACTCTCCAGCGCAAACTCGCCCTGCTCACGTGCTCGCCTCTGCCCTGCAAAGTGACTCCGGCTGGGAAGGAGAAGGGGCGCTGCAAACCTAGAACAGTACTGGTTTCCAGCAGGGACTGGGGGGGACAGGCGCCCTGGAAAGCACCCCACTCGTGGCCCCAGGCCTCCCGCCGGCTGCTGCAGCCCTACGTGCCTATCCACCACCTAGCAGGCCAGGCACACGGGACCCCCGACTGCGGAGGAGACACCGAGGCCTGGGCTCCTGACACCCCCTCTGGTGCCGTCCATCTGGGCCCCAAGCACACGGACGGCGACTCACGTTCCCTCTCGTCATGTCGGCTGTCATAGGTGACAGCGATGCTCTGTCCGTCTCCCGAGGTGGATCTGCGGCCCGCAGGGTCTCAGTGAGGCCACCGGCACTGCTGTTGCTGATTCAACACCCAGGTGTCCCAGGAAGACACCATCACCTCGCCCCCCACCCCCACAACGCTTCTTTTGGCCTGTCCTACATGGTGCTGAGCAGAAACTGAACGCCGGCTGCCCAGCAAGCCACTGTGTCCCCAGTGAGACACCCAGGCTGACTGCAGGGACTAGTGCTGCCGTTAAAGACTGGGGAGCTGGGCGTCACTCTGCTCACCTGCCAGGCGGTGTCCCTGGAGGTTTCAAAGCCCCTGCAGGTGAGCAATGAGAGAAGAGAGCGGCGTGTCCATCTCCCAGCTCCACTTCGCTGGAGTGGACACGCCACCTTACAGATGGCTGGACCTATTTAGTAAAGACGCCACTGCAAGGGGAGCGGGCAGGGCTGGCCCCTTCCTGTGCATGGGAGTCCACACTTCTTGTCAGCAGGGCGGTGGCTCCTGGCAGAACCTGACCACTGACCAAAGGGGACAGCGAGGCATCAAATGGCATGGGGACGTGTGGGCCCCTGGTGTTCTGAGCGTGGGCCTCCTTCGTGGACTCACTGGGATCCTACTGGCCACTCAGCAAGGTTGAGCATTGAGGGGGGCATGGGGCTCCGGCCCACAGGCAGGTGGTCAGGGTATAAAACTACTTTGTTACGACGGAGATGCAGCCCAGATTCGGAAAGCCAGGGACTGTCACATAATCCTGCTCACTTTGTCCCTCTACAGGATGACTTCCTATTAGCAGGTTTAAACTTCGGAAAGCCTTATTTTGAGTGCATGCCCATGAGCTTGTGTTAGTGCACCAGATGTCATCAAAAAATTAAAATATTAACATAGAATACAAGATGCCAGGGAACAAGGACTCAGCCAAAAATCACGAAGGAAAGCTGACGCAGGGACTGGGAAAACATGCGGCACTTCGTAAATGAATGAGCAGCAGGGAAGGACACCTCACTACTTCTAACAAGGCGGGCAGCCTGGCCCCTGGCAGCCCAGTCGCTGGGCAGAACGGCAAGCCTAAGACAACGTGCGCGAGGGTGATCGAGGGGAGCACAGACGCACGGTTTCACCATGCTGCCTCTCGCTCCCCAGCTCAGCCACCTCCATGTGCATCTGTGTCTGATCGCAAAGCACCACAAACCCTTTCTCCACGTGGATGGAAGAACAGTGACAAATAAACAAAGATGGAGAAGCTAACAGACAAGCTAAGCAATTCCTGCACCAGAAGTGATTCCAGCACAAACTCCCTAGGAGATGCCGTGGGAGGGAGCCCCAGGCAGGGCCCTCAGAGAAGAGCACAGAACAGACACCAGGAACAGGGTCTCAGCGCTGCACAGCGACCCCCGCCCCCCCCCCCCCCCGCCCACAGAAACCCCAGGAGCCCTGGGCGCGCACTAAGACCCATCCTGTCTCTGGCTCTGTCCAGAGCTGCCCCTGCTGGAACATCTGCTCTTCACTCTTCCCGTAGACACCGGCCCTCGGACCTGAGCCCTGTCCATTTCTCAGGGACCCTCGTGCCGTGCACTTGTGTCTGAGCTCTGTCCCTAAGGCTTCAGACCCCATTCCTTCAGATGACGTATCGGCTGTCCTCGCCGACGGGGACTCTGCAGGATGATGCGGAGAGAGCGGCCCGTGCCTTCCCGGGCCTGATCGTCACGCGTCAGAGACCGATCCATTGACCACGGGAACTTAGAAGCACACTCTGGAGAGAGGGTCCAGGGCTGGAAGAGCCACTGCCATGTCGAGCCAGGACTCCGGGACAAAGACGGCACAAAGCCAACCCACACGAGTGTGTCTGTGACCAAATCGAGACTGTTCATAAGCCACTGAGAGCCTGGGCCATTTGTTCCTGCCGGCAGACTGGCCAGTGCCGACTGAGACCAGAGGCGCTGCAGGTCTTCCGGCGGGTGGGGGAGGGGAGGGGGGCCTGTGGGCGTTACATGCGTGCACACACACGCACACGCACACAGGCACACACGAGCCTTGCTCCTTTAATGCATCGTAACCGCTGGTGGAGACACGCCTGGGTCCTCACACAGACACACGTGTGCTCACGCACGTCTCCCCGCACAACTCTCCCAACGCTCTGAATCCTGCTGAATACTGGTCTTTTTTATGCTCTTGGCTCACAGCCAGTCACTTGATACACTCTCAGTGAAGGCTGTTTTTTGGCAAAGGCGATTCCCCCTGTAGTTTCTTTTACCTTAATTCACGAAGGTTACGTCTCCTTTTCCAGCCTGGAACTCGCTCCTTGACGTAGCTGCGTTGCACGTGCTGAGCGAGAAGTTCTTCAGGACCCTCCCGGTTCTGTATGAGGTAAACGCAAAGGCGCCCTTCCCAGCTACAGCACAGAGAGCACCCCCTGCACTGGCAGAGTTTGGGGTGACACTGTGACCTCCCAAACACGGCCACCTAGAAATCAGGCCAGCACACCTCCAAGTCGTGTTTTCTGAATGACCTGTGAGGGCAACTGCGGGGGTCAGAAGAGAAGCGAATTCCACAGCATCAGGCCTTGGTCGACCTCTTCAAATATTTAAGATTCTCCGATTCTCTGAGTTACTTTTTCCTTTTTTAAGGCTAAATGTACAACAGGGTAAATTTCATTTAAGATGCGACCTTTACAGGTGGCCAGAAGAGCCCTGCAGAATTCTAAATGACACCTGTCATTCATGGATTCATCTGCTGTCCCCGCTCTGGCTCCCCCAGCCTCTGTTAGTTGGAGGAAGTCACATCTGAGTTAAGAAGATTACCTGGGAGGTGGCCGTGTGCCTGGTCCCCTCTGGTTGTCTGTCCCCCAACAGGGCGAAGGGTCTGATCACACAGCCTGATGTCTACGATCAGTGCTTACCCAGGAAGTCAGCTCACGGGTCTCCAGACCCGACACGCAGGCCTGGCAGTCACCCAGAACCCTTTCACAAGACCGCTGCTGTCCGCTGGCCTCACAGGCTGGGGCTGGTGTGTTGTTAAAGAGTTTGATGAGCTTTACACCCTTGAACCGAACAACCAGGTTTCTGCACGTGCCCACCAGCCACGGACCCCTGGGCCAGAAAAGGAGCTGCTGGCTCTCAGGGAGCTACCTGCCTGCAGGCCCCTCAAGTGTGGGCTGGCCTCTCAAAGCCCTGTGTACCTGGGCTCTGGTCCGTCCTGGTCCAAACTTCTCCCTCTCACCTTGGAGATGTTCTGCACCAAAGCAGGTCATAAAAATGCACAGATAGATGGATGGACATACAGGCCTGCCTTCCAATCACTTCCGATTACTTAGCTTCTGGTGGGCAGCACACAGCGATTAATCCACAAAGGGGTTTATCATTTGGAAGAGGGAGCCTCTGCCATGGAATAACATCACTCACCAGCCCGCACATTTGCATTTCCGAGATGGCGAAGACTCGAAGGCCCCACCGCACTCCTGAGCCCCAGCTTCCCAGTGTGTGAACCTACGTAATCCCTTCCCAGTGGTTTGGGGAGTGCTCTGTGTTGGCTGCATCCCAACTCCCCAGTCTGGTCCACAGAAGGCCAGAAAACTGTTTTCTTTGTGGCTGGGGCCGTTCATTTCTCCTGTTTACATCGCGGAAGCAGGAGTGCAACAGAAGTGGTAAGGGTGACGTTCACCAAGACCACGCTGTGTGAGCACTGCGGCCGCCGCGGCACCTTCCCTGATGGGGTTCCTCAGGGAAAGTGGGGCACGTGCAGAGGGAACGGCTGGCAGCCACGGTCACTTGTGGGGACACGTGTGTCTGGAGCTGATGGCGGGGACACGCTGTGCGGCGCCCTGTCCCGAGTCCCCTCACGTCCGAGAACCCAGGGTGCCGCCGCCATGGAAGACGCAAGGGAGCACCTCAGTGTTCCCACTCTGAGTCTGTCACCACCCTGCTTAGGCCAGACAGTGACAGGACAGCCGGCACCCCACGTGCGGGGCTTCATGAGAACACAGAGTCGCATGCATCGAAGGGCCACGTGCGCTCGTGTGTCTGAGGGCGCACCCTGAACTCGGCCCAGCAATCGCCTTAACACAGACGACTCGAACACACGCCGTCAGAGAACCGGCCGTAGGAAACCCGAGACGCTGCTCGCGGACAGACCCTCGAGCAACACCCCGATACAGCCTTGCCCGCTTCCCCAGGGGGGTGGTGGTGTCCGCCCATGGTGGACAGAGGAGTGCTGGCAGGGGGCCTGTTGGCCGGTCTATGGTAGGTAACTCACCTGTGAGTTCACGTAAAACCGTTCCCTGGATGTCCCCCCACCAGTTGCTGTGACCTCCGGACCAGAGTGGCTGACCTTCCTGCCTTCACTTCGACCCTGCCCAGGACCCCGAGTGGGGGACTCACTGATGGTTATAGCCCCTGATGGTCCCCAGGCTCCCATTCTGCTGAAGGTATTAAATGACAGGATTACACTCACCTGGGTTTTTAAAATTATGTCAAAGAGGCTTTTTGGGAATTACAATTTCTTAATTAACTCATCTTCTTAAACTCGGTAATACTCTTTGTATTCATAAAATGAACTTGGAAGCAATGAGATGGCATTTAAAAGCTGCAGGTGACGCTTTAAACGCACGGCAAATTCCGAGGGCTTTTCTCGTGAGCCTTCTAAACCGGCTGATCCGCAGTGGGCACTGACTCCACTGTGCAGCCCCGGCCCGCGGGGTCTGCCTCCCGCCCACCATCAGCCATTGAATCCTGCTGGGCCACACAAGGAGCGTGGCTCTGCCTAGGAGGGGACTGAGCTTGAGGACATGCCAGTGTGCCCCCGTCACAGGTCTGGGAAAGGCAGGCAGCAGCAAAACGCACGTGTCACCCTCTGTTCTGGAATCCCCTCAGCAGGGTCATCCAACCTTTTGGCGTCTCTGGGCCACACATTCAATACACAAACAGTAACGAGAACAAAACACATCTCAAAATGTTGGAAGTAAATTCAGGATTTTGTGTTGGGCTGCATTCATAGCTGTCCTGGGCTGTGGGCTGGACACCCCTGCTACAGAGTCCTCCAACCTCTCCCCTGGAGTTTAACGTGACTCAATCATTTTTATGTAGACCGCAAATCCCACCGTTTGGAGCAATTCTGATGGTTAAGAACTACTGCCTGTCTCCGCCAAGGCAGTTCTGAGTCCCACCATGTCTCTCTAACTACGAGACATTTCCAGCTGGCACAGAGGTGCAAGACATACACACACCCCACCGCAATTTAACAAATGAGACCACGCACCAGATTCGCCGAAACCCTCAGGGATAAGCACACTGCTCAGTGGAGGCCTGCCGGCCCACCCCCGCCTCCCAGTCCCTCCCTGCAGGACTGGCACTGAGGTTTGGAGACTGGCCCACGTATCCTCTCTCCACATTCACGCTTCTGTTCCGCAGGAACGCAGTGGACAAAACACAGCGTTGGAGGGTGTTCTGAACGGTGCTGTTCAGTCGGCCCACTCGGCAGGTCCCGTCTGCCACCGCATTACAGGTTTACCCACGGGGACGCGCTGCTGTAAACAGCCCACTGCAGAATCGCACTGTTTCCACTTACCACCGTCCATGCCCCGTCCTCCCGTCCACCTTTCGGGTTGCCGAGCTTGCTTTGTCTTCACCGCTCCAGGCAACGTGGTGGGAGCGTTCCCCGGGGTGTGTTTGAAAACGTCTCCGGGGGATGAACCCCAAACAGCAGACTCATTTCAGGAGCCCCTGGCCCATAAAATGAAGGGTGGGGTTTCCTCGAAGGTTCTCAGTCCTCTGTTGATGTTATCCTGGCCCTAGGAACAGGGCAAAGGTCGAAACATAAAGGCTTTCTGGAGACTCACAGGGGTTAAGTGGGGAGTCTCCTCTCAGGCACAACATAACCTCTGTGTTGGCCCGGACCACGATATCGTTACTGACAGCGAGCAGTGGTCATCTGTCAGGGAGCGACGAGTCTGGGCTCGCAGGGCCTCCTTGAGAAAAGCACGTCTGGACCCCGTCGGAGGGCTGAGCACCGCCAGGTGGGCAGGGGTGAAAGGAGCCAGCCCCTGAGCCCAGCAGGGTTCTGGCCCACCCGCTGGCGGAGAACACGCGTTCACAGTGGGAATGCCAGCCTTCTTCGTTCTCCCATGCCCGTCCTTGCTCCGGTCTCAGTGACGGCCGCACAGTCTTCCAAGACGATGTTCTCCTCGGAGGCTCCTCAGCGCAGAGCAGCCTCCCCGCTGCTCCCCAGCCCCAGGTCGTCTCCTCCTCACGCTTTGCCTGGTCTCCCATCTCAGAGCCACTGCAGGCGGGGCCCTATGGAGTGTGAAACAAAGGCCGTGGGGCAGGGACAGTGGGACAGCCAGCCTGCAGATGGCTGAGACGGCTCTCCTTGGTCAAACGAAACAGGCAAGCCTAGCCGTGTGGCCTTCCTGGGGACAGCTAGAGGTGACTCCAGCGATTCGACGCTCTCTTGTCCCCAACTCCTCTGCAGCCCCGTCGCCCTCCCGCCCAGCCTTGGGACAAAAGCCCCTGACGAGGAGCAGTACTCCTTGGCTATCTGCCCAGTTAATAAGAAAACTGTAAGTGCTATTGTGAAATAACCAAACTAATTAGCCCCCTGCAGTTTGGGAAAACTAAAAACTCCAAGGCAGAAACTCACATGCTTCAAAATTACCAGAGGAAAGAAGGAAGGAAGGAAGGAAGGAAGGGAGGAAGGAAGGAAGGAAGGAAGGAAGGGAGGAAGGAAGGAAGGGCGGGCATGTCCTCCATCTTCACAGCGGAGCAAATCATGGGTGTGGCTCGGGCATAGACAGCAGGAGAAGGCACAGCATGCACTGGAAGCAGAAGTCAAAGCTCCCTGACATCCAAATCCTGGAGATGACCAAGGTCACGGCACGGGGTGTCAAAGGTCACGGCATGGGCGACTTGCGAGGACTGCAGCTTCTGCACCACAGACGGCTGGGCATGGGGGGACTGGTCCCCACCAAACACTCAGCGAGGGCCTAGGGAGTGTGCAGGGTCGGCCGGGACAAGGGAGACTGAGAGGCCCACAAAAAGCCCTGCCCGGGAGGGGCCCTGCCCTCTCCTGAGTGTGGACACTGACGTTGCAGGCCTTGGAACATCCCGAATCATGGAGAGCCCCCCACCCTGTCACAGGCCAGGTGAGCAAGTTACCGATTCCTGGGTCAGCAGAGGCTTTTCCTGAGTAGCCCACAACATTCGGGACACTTGGACTGAAAGCTGAGCTGCAGACGCAGGCAGAGGGGACACGGACATGGGGCAGGGAAAGGCAGAGCCATTCTGGGTACCCACAAAAGGGGGAGAACGTGACGGGGAGGATGCAGCCGGCTCACCCCCCCCCCCCCATAACACTCTTGGCAAGAGTTTCACGCTTACAACCACTGAGGCAGGTCCCCCCCTGCTGAGGGAGTCCACGATCGTGTTCATGAGTGGAGTGGCTGGCAGGCAGTCCGTCCCACCACAGAACTGACCGTGGCAAAGGGATCTGAGACCTGGGCATCCAGTGGGAACAAGTGGAAGGGAGCCCCGCGGGAAATCCTCAGGCACTCAGGACCACGCTGCGGAAGGTGCAACTAAGGAGGTGAAACGGGCCTTGTTTCCATGCCTCATGCATCCGCCCGGCCGGAGGGTCTCTGTCCCACCCGTGCTCAGTGCAATGTGTTAGTGGGTGTCGCACACTCCTTCTCCATATGGAGCCTCGGGACCCAGCCTGCCTTCTGCACCCACGGCTGCTGGCTCCTATGCTGACCAGCCACCTGCAGTCTGCACTGGACAGCACACACCTGAGCTTGGGGACTTTCCTGGAGTGGGGCTGGCAGCTGGGGGACCAGAAGGCTTTGAGGCTGTGTGCAGAAAAGTCAGGCTGTATGGCGAGCGAGGGATGCAAGAGTGGAGTCCCCAGAAGTCAACCACCTCAGTCAAGGGGCCCAGGCTATGAAGGCCTCTCTAATCTGTAGGTAGGGTCCTAGAGGGTGGGGTGGGGACCTACTGCTCTGTAGCCATGGAGATAAATGGAGATAAACCAGCCGTGCACGTTCCCTCGCTGGTTAAACCCACACCCTTCCCTCTGGAGCGGCCTGCCTTTCCTGCCTGCTCTCCTTGCCCTCTGTTTGGGGCCAGCGTGTGCATTGGCACCGGCTCTTGACCCGGGGACTCAGCCCCTACTGGACACTGGGCCGCACCTTGGGGCACTGCTGGCAAGAGTGGGTGTGGGCCAGAGCTTCTGCTGGACACCCCACAGGGCCCAGCACAGGAACCACAGAGAAGCTTCCAGTAGCACTGGGGCAGAAAGCAGGTGGAGATCATGGACATGCGGGGCTCTGACCGCCCCCCTGTGACAGTGGGTGCTCACTGATCCAGCTTTAGAAACAACGGGCCACCTGAGAGACTCGGTCTCACTTCAAGGTGGGGTCTTCAAAGGCTGCTGGAACACATGCAGGTGAGGCAGCCACGCCCACCCGAGGGAGGCTGAGGACCCACGGCCAGGCACCTCCATGCCTGGCCTGGCACCTCCGCTTTGACTGCCGCACGGAACAAACCATTAGAAAAACTGCCGTTTCATAAGGGCCTGGGTGGTCTCCAGGTCTGGGCGCCGACTCAGAGCCACCGCCAGCCCTGCGCAGGCCGGCTGCTCCAGGGCTGGCCAGTGCTGGCTTTTCCCTAACCCCTTTCCCACGGCCAGCACTTCTCCACTGCCCCTTAACCGATCCTGAGATGCAAGCCGACCCCCAGCAGCCAGGGACGCAGGGGGCCACCCAACTAATCGTGCTGGAAAGTGGCCACTTCCCCACTCGCAGGTGATGTGGCTCCCACCTGGAAGATTCGGCACATGGTGGGCGGGTCGGGGAGAGGCAGAAACCTGATGAGGGGAGCTGGTGGCCCTGCTCTCCCTCAGCTGGGGTCCCCCCATCTCCGTGGGAAGGACGCGTGTGTTTGGCTGCCTGAACCTGAAGTAGGGGGACAAGTAGGCTTTTTCAGGCTCATCGCAGCCTCTATATTACAAGCTCAGTTAAGCATGGTCTCCACCCCTGAGGGGCGGCTCTTTTGCCAGCTCCGATGTTCCCCAAAGTCAGGTTTTGCTTTTTTTGGCCTCTCCCTGCGGAATGGGTTTAGAAAGCCCATTAGAGAACACTGTTCCTCTTCCTGTCCTGCAGACAGACCTCCCTGAGACCCCCTGATCCTAATAACCCGAGAAACCCCACCAGCCTGGGGGGCAGGGAGAGGGTGGGGGCGGGGGTGAGAGGTAACCCTCACTGCCCACACCCCAAACCCACCTTTTCCTGGACACGCCCCCACTACCCCAAGGACAGAGAAGGGCGGCCTGAAGCACAGGTCCGGGGCCCTTGTGCTGCGACCCCGTCACCTACTGCCTGGCTCGGGAAGTCGCAGCACCACCCTTCCCTCATACCCGTCAGCCTGGAGAAGGGCACCTGACCCCAGGCAGCTTATGCCACAATGGGACAGGCGGGCTTCTGGGGCCGTGTGCCAGAGGCCGCTTCTTCTCTGTGCATGGCTCCGTGCTCACAGAAAGACTGCTCCCAGAGGTTTCTCTCCTGGACGCCAGACCCCCGGATGGCACCCAGGGGGATGGAGGAAGTCGCAAGCACCCCCGCCCCCAGCCCTGTGACCACCAGCCCCACCCCAAACAATTGCAGGGACCCAGAAATGAGAGAGGCTACCAGACAAGGGAGGCTGGACTGGACACTGGGGACAGAGAACAGAGCTGGCCTGCTGAGCAGCCTGGGGCCCAGGGGGCTCTACACGGTATACTGGGGGGCTCGGCAGCAGGCGGACGGACAGGGTGGGATGTGAGGGGTGGAGAGGAGGCACAGAGCGGGGCTGGTGCCGGCCATCCCCCTGTACCTCCAGGCTGCTGGGGCCGGAGCTGGAAGGTGTCACCGTGTTACTGTGACATCAGCTCTTGAGAAAAGAGCGAGCTTTTATTTGTGAGTCTGAAGGCTAGGGGCTGGAGCCGGGGCTCAACTCTGTCTCCGGGATCCAAGGTTTGGGGCGGGATGTGAGAGGTTTCAGCACCGGGTCTTCCTGGACAGCGCACCCTACACTGTGGAAGGGGTGTGGCTTCAGGTTCTGGGGGGGGAGGGCGGGGAATGGCTAAGGGTTCACAGGTACTCGGGAACTTTGGTTTTGGGTCTCCTTAGAACCATCAGCTACAATCTTACGCTACAAGGAATCAACCACCACCCCAGGTCTGTCCTGCTTCTCGGCCGGCACTAACTGCGTGTGTCTGTGCCGAACACTGCTGTGTGCACTGGGGGACATGAGCCCGGCCCCCAGGGGCCCCCAGCTCACGGAGACTGGAGGGAGAAGGAAGCTGGAAGGGAGAGCCCCTGAGTGGGGGTGCTGTCGGGACGCAGCTGGGCGTCCGTCCCCCCTGCTGCCACCTTGGCTGCATGGCCCCTCTGGCACTCCGGTTTCGCTGCCAGGATGCACCAGGTCAGGAATCACTGAGACAAGTGCATAGCCCCACACCCGCCTCTCTGGCTCCCCACACGCTCGGTCCGTTTCGTTTGCGTCTCAAGGTTACGTTTCTCGATGTGATGCCAAGTGCCAGCTCGACAGATCCTTTCCAGTTTGGAGCGACACCAGTTAAAAGGGAAAAGTAAACCTACTCTGTTTATTGGCTGGACAAAAGTGGCAAAATAAATACCGTTTCCAGGTCACTTCCTGGGTGGCCCGAGAAGGCGGACGTTCCTCCCCTTAGCTCTGTGCGTGCTGCTGCCCCGGAAGCTTTTCCTCTTCTGCTGCGGTCACCTTCTGCCTTGCAGTGTTCTCGCCAGTCTGCGCCCTCTCTTCATGCTTGGAGGTGAGAAATTCCCCGTTGTGTTTACCGCAGTCACTTTCCCCAATCTGCCCGCCTTTTTAATGTGAAAATGTTTTACTCTTATAACCTCTGCTAAAAATGCTTACTTTTTTCAGTTCTGGCCACCATTTCCTTCCTGATCTCAGCCTGGGCTTCTGTTCGGTGAGTTTTCCCACCCCCGTTCAGGGCTCTGACGAACACCCTCCCTGCCGGAGGGGCGGGAGATGAACTCGCCCCTGATGGGCGCCCTGAGCCTCGAGGCTGCGCCGTCCCGTGGGGGTGCTTGGGGTGCTCTGCAGCCACAGCCAGGCGTTCAGAGGTGGGCAGGTGACCTACTCAGGCTGACAGGCACCAGCCTTGGGGTCTTTGACGGCCAGGTCGCCCCCAGCCAATGACCACAGCCATCTCTGACCAAGAGGAAAAGGTCACCCTGCGGGCCATCGTCCTGCAGGGGCCGGTGGAGCCCAGTGGATGGCTGTGAGGCGGGAAGCGGAGCAGAGACACAGGCCTCCCTCACTGAGCCAGCCCCTCCAGGGACGCCCCTGACACCCGCCCCCACGGCCTCCTCTTTCCAGTGGGCTGTGCGTCCTCAGCCCCGAGATCCCCCTCAGTCCTCACCCTGACTGAGCCCCTCAGGCCGCTTCTGGACTCTGCCCTGTTCCCTGCTGTGCCCAGGGCCTGGAACGCGGTGCCTGCTCCAGAACTAATGGCGGAAGGAACGGACAAGGCGCTCCACAAATTAAGGCCTCTCCTTAATCTTCTCCTAAACATTACAAAAAAGGTCATGTGTTTCCTTCACACGGTAATGTGAAATATAATGACCAATTTGGGGAATGGTTCTGGAAGTTTTATGATCCAGAATCATTTCCCTTCCATTTTTCTCCCTTTTTTCTTACGTCTCCAAATGGCCGTCTTGTTCACAACAGCCCCACCGCCCTGCACAAACCTGAAACAAACACTCAGTGGGGGAGTATGGCGCCCACCCCTAGGGCAGCTGGAAAGGGGAGAAGACACCTCTGCAGTGGGTGGCCCCTGCTGGGAGCTCCCTCCCCACAATACTTCACCTGAGGTCCCCCTTGGGGACCCCACTGGCTGCACCCCCCACAGTCAGCCTGGAGGTCGCAGGACCCACTGCAGGGGGCTCTCAGGACCCTCTGGGCCCAAGCAGGACCAGCCTCAGGGCGTGTGACCCTCACAGGCCCCAGGCTCCTGCACTCAGGGGGCCTGTTCCTGGCTCCAGGCTCTGCCACTACCACCTGGAACCTCTTCCTGGTGGGGAAGGAGGGCCCGCCTGTTCACTGTGCACCACCCACAGACCCGCAGAGGCCCAGCCCAGGGCTGTCAGGGTGGGAGCCTTGGGGCGGGCGTCCCCTTGCCGGGGCCCGGGTCCAGCGCCTACAGCCTGCCAGCCACAAGCCCCCATGGCCTCGCCTTGGATCAGGCCCTGAGACTCCTGGGATGTGCGGGAAGGGTCTCCGTCAGGAACCGAGAGTTTCTGGCAGCAACGTCCAACCTCCAGAAATCGCAGTGCCCAGCCTCTCCTCCACCCGCCATCGCCATGGTCAAGTGCATCTTCGATGCCAGGCCCGGGAGCTGCCCGGACAGGGCAAGGGCACATTAGCCATTGGAAACCACACTCAGGACAAGTGAGCACACTGCTCCCACTGTCTGGGTTGCGCCTGCGCCCTCGCGCCCTGGCCCGGCTGTCACACCCACAAACAATGCGGCGAGTCTCAGCAGAAAGCTCTCAGACATGCTGGCACGTCCGACTTCTTTCAGGATTTGCAAGTGGAAGGAGGTTAACTGTCTGCACAGCTTTCATGCACAATACAGTGCGAAGGAGGGTGTCCCTGACCTCCCGGCTCCCCATCTCCCCCTCCCCGCCAAGGACACAGATGCCACTCATTCGGAGCACACAAAGCCCCGTCTACCCACCCAGCCCCTCGTGGCTCAAGGCGGCTGCGTGACAGCTTTGGTTACCACAGCGTTTAATATTGGAGGGCTCATCTGCACAGCCCCTGCAAAGCACACCGCCCCTGGCGTGGTGCAAACGTGCACGGAAACATGTTACAGACACTCAAAACCAAGAGGCTCACACGGAGCCAACTGAAAGACGCGCGAGGTGTCTGCACTTCCCCACGGGCACTGGAGTTCCACCTGACATACGCCACCATCCCGAACCCTCGCCATCTTTAGGAAGCTCTGGCTCTCTCGCCGTGGCGGCAAGGGGGGCTGTGCTGTGAGGAGCACTGTGGCAACGTGCATGGCTGTCAGGGGCCGGGTGATGTAGCCCACCATGGACACGGAGAGTGGGGCGTCCACAGGAAGGATAGCTCTAGAGCAGCAGGGAGGAAGCTGTGCCACCTGCCAGCCACATGTAGGTGATCACAGCACTGAACCAAGGAAGCCAGATGGGCGTGAGCAGAGCTGCAAAAGTTCAGGGTCAGGCCACACGGATGCAGTTCAGACCCCTCTGGCAGGGAGCAGCTACCAGGGAAGGGTCCAGAGGGCGGTCCTACTCTGCCCCTTCATGTGGCAGGGGACACATTGTGCCTCATGTGAGAAGCTTACACACCTGCCCACTTGTGACTTATGCACTTTTTATCTGCACAGTTACCTGTCAGTCACATATTTTAAAACATGTGATGGTGTCACAGCCACACAGGAAATTGAGTGTGTCCTGTGGAAGAAAGGGACGTGTCACAGGAAGCGAAGTTCCTGCCTGTGACCTTCTGCAGTAGCCCGCTGTGTAGAAGACTCACAGTGATCACCCTTTCCTGCAACCTTGGAAAGACACCTAAGGTCAACAGAGGGAAATGGAACCCTGAGCAACTAGGAAGAAAAGCTCAGAAACTTTCAGACTTTTCCGAGTGGCCGGCAGGAGCTGAACAGACGCAGGCTCCTCCTGCTCAGCTCTGAGCTGCATCAGCAGGGCTGGCAGTGCCATGGAACGCGAAAAGGCCTGGAGAAAGCTCGACGGCAAGGTGCCCCGATGTTCACGGGCCCTCACGGGCCCGAGCTGTGTGTGGCACGCGTGGGAACCCCCAAGGCCCAGTGTGCACACTGGGAACCGCAAGGCCAGACGAGCGTCAGAGCTGCAGTGAACTTAGCTTCAAAGTCGCCCGCGCCTCCCTAGTTAGCCACTGACCGAACCCCTGGGAATGTGGGGGGTTCCTCCCCTTACTCATTCCTGTCATCTTCTTAACAAGTAGAGTCACTCCTCCCAGACCACGGGGCCTGTTCTAATCCTGATGGAACACCAGTGCCTTCACTGCACGCGAGCAATAGGCTGCACAGTCTAAGGGCACGCAAGCAAGTCACGTCCACCTGCACACTGGGACGCTCTCGGACTGCGAGGCGACTGGGAGAGTGGGAAGGGATCACAGGGTGCATTTACAATCGCAGGAGCCGGAGCAGGGACGAGGATAACATACGGACCCTCAGGCGTGCGGGTGGGGTCGGCAGTCCCGCAGCGGTGGCTGGAAGTTCGTAGGAGTGCACACCCTCAGCCCCGGCCCAGATGGCCCAGACCGCCTGCTTCAGACTCCGCACTTGAACGGACTCCGGGTCGTTTGTGAACACGCTCCACCCCAGGCTGCGAAAGTAATGTCTCTCTCTCCCCCAGGGACAAAGGGGAAATGTCGCAAAATGAAAAGACCGGTTTATGTGGGAAACACGCTACGTTTGCTCACACGATGCATGTTCAGGGGTTGTCAGGCACGTCAGATGCTGTTCAGAAGCACAGGTACACCCAACACAATGCAACACCCACCACACAGGCAACATGCACACACACATCACACACACACTTGTTCGCAACACACAGGCAACCTGCAACACGTGCACACACCACACACACATGCACACAGCATGTAGGTAACATGCAACACACATCACACCCACACACTTGCACATAAAACACAGGTAACACACAGGTGCATGTACCACACACACCACACACATGCACACACGGGCCTCCAGGGGCTCGCAGCCAGACTGAAGACGCTGAGGCAGTGACCAGTGGAAAGGGAATGACAAAGCCCCGCTTCCCGATGGTTACGAGGGCACCTGTCGAACAGCCTGACTGCTGCCTAGGGAACGATCACGTGACGACACTTGCTGAAGGAGGGCCGGGCGATGCCCCAGAGTCCACCCAAAACACCGACTTCTAAGAAACGGGGAAGGAAGTGGAAACGTGCCTTAGCAGTGGCATGGGGCCGCAGCATTCCCGACCTGCTGCCGAGAGCCGGCTCTGGCTTCTGCTTCTTGCCCTGCAGGCTGTTCCCCAGGCTGCCGCCACCACACCGGCCACAGAGCTGGGTTTCTCAAAACCCGGATGTGCGCAAGTCCACAAATTCCAAAGTGGCCTCCTCCCTGCCGAGGAACAGGGCAGCCTGCCCCTCACGATCGCACGACGGCAAGTGTGGCGCGCCCTCTGCACTTGCTGGACTCGGGGCCACCACAGAGGCCTCCTGCCCTGCTAACGCACGTGCACCTGGGGTGCTGCTGCCACAGGAGGGAGGGGATGGAGGGGACAGCAGAGAGGAAAAGGGCAGGGCTTGACGTGTGGACACTTTGCAGAGTGGCTCAGCTGTACTGAGAGACAGGGAGGAGGCTCAGCCCCTAACCCAGGGTAACTGGCTAGGCCTCAGCTGGACCCCTTCCTGCTCCTTCTCCAGGACATTCTCTGCAGCCCAGGCAGGAGCAGGTAGGTGAGGACACAGCCAGAGGAAGGGGGCAGAGAGGCAGGCAGAGAGCGCAGGGAACAGGCAAAGACAGGCTGGGAATGGGGCACCTCCAGGCTGCTGACCCTGTCCCGTCACCTCTGTGGCTCCCTCGGGGGTCTCAGAGCAGCACCTCTGACCCCAGCCCCCAAGGCGCCTGCTGCTCCCCACTCCCACGTCACAGGTGAGGGAAACGAGGTCCCTGAGGATGCTGGGACAGACCCCATCACATAAGGCAACACATATTTACCCCCTGCATTCGGGAGGCCAGAGTCTGATGCGGCTCACGGGGCTAAGATGGAGATGAGGGCCAGGTGTCCTTCTGGAGGCCAGGGGTCTGCTTCCTGCCTCGCCCGGCCTCTGGAGGCGCCTGCAGGCTGTGGCATGGGGCCCCTTCCTCTCGTGGCGTCACCCTGTGCTTCCATGCTCACCTCTCCCTCCTTCTCACTCTCACCACCTGCCTCCCTTCCCGGGGCCTAGGGACGGTGCTGGGCCTGCACCCCGTCCTTCCGAGTCACATCTCAAAGCCCGTTTGCCATGTAAGATGATGCCTGCTGGGGGTCAGGATGTGGACATCGTTGGGGGGGGTGGCCCACACACAGGTCTCCAAGTTGAGTCTCAAAAGCAGGTGTGTCTCACACAGAGCCCAAATCTCAAGCTTGCTCTCAGGGGTGCACAGGACATGGTGAGGGGACCACCTGCCTCAGGATGACGTGGGGCCCTGCCCCCTCAGGCAGAGCCTTCAGAGGAGCAGGGAGGGGCCCTCTGCTGCTGGGAGAAGAGAAGTGTCCGGGACAACGGACCTTGGCGCCCAGGTAGAGGGAGGACAGGCTCGGGCACGTCCTTCTGTGTTTGGTTTGGAACCTGAGGGAACATGCTCGGCTGGTTCCTCAGTCCGGCTGGTGTAACGTTAGAAAGACCTGCTTGCAAAGTCTGAGAGATGCGTAGTGAATCGACAGAGAGCGAACACATCTGCTCACAGGTGATGGAAACAGGTGTGACCTGCACGGACAGGTACCAGGCACGGGACCCGGGAGAGAACTCACCCAGTGTGGCTCCTGAACTGAAACCCGCCCCGTGGCCTGGGGGGCTGGAAGAGCGTCCTGTCTGGCCGCCCCTGAGCTGTGGCAGCCCCATCCCATATCCCCAACAAAAGACGCCCTGTTTCTGGTGGGGTTTCCTACTTCTGTCAGTGAGATCTGACCCCAAAGTCAGACAATCTTGTCTCACCGCTGCGTGTCCCTCCAAGCACTTAGGTTTCAGTGGCACCTAAGTCTACCCGAGACCTGCGGGGAAACTTCCAACCATGCATGCCGGCCCCGGAACCCAGTG
This sequence comes from Desmodus rotundus, assembly GCF_022682495.2. Lineage (NCBI taxonomy): Eukaryota > Metazoa > Chordata > Mammalia > Chiroptera > Phyllostomidae > Desmodus > Desmodus rotundus. The sequence goes on from NC_071392.1 coordinate 94,986,514, forward strand.
CGAACGTGCATGCGTTTCCAAACCACTGTGTGTTAATGAAATCCCAAACATTCAGATTTTAATTGAACTAGATAAAGATTAAGGAGCTTAGCAGCAGCTGGCATTACGAATTAGTTCTCAGCAGAGTTTTATGTTGCACTAAATCACCGCTTTTGTAATCGTCCTAAATTGTCCTTTATCTTGCTAACGCAGGGATGATTCCCAGGCAGCACGGGGCTCCTGCGTCCCCTCTGCCTGACACAGTTTGATGTGTGAAGTCTTAATAGCAATTTTAATAATATTGTGATCTATACATATGATGTATATTCAATAAGTTCTGAACACTAATTAGAAAAAGAAGTCGAAGCCTTTGTGTGACCTATTTTTAGAGATGAGTTTTATCACCGGAGATGAGACCCTGGGAAGGACTGAGGACAGGCAGTGCCCGAGAGCCCCAGGTGGGGGGCCCAGGGAGCAGCGTCACCGTGGTGGGCCAGGTCCACCCAAAGTCATGCAGGCACAGAGCAGCAGATGCTGCTACCACCTGAATTAACTGGCACCCCCCTCCAGGTGCTGCTGGCTGCTGCCTCCCAAGTGGGGTGGCCAACAGATCTCAAGTGAGTCCAGCGGGCGCCCTTGAAGACATGCCCGGTCCAGCTTCCTCTGTGTCCCCATAGACAGAGTCACCGAAAGCCTCGATGGACTGACTACTGAGACTGGTGGGCTCTGATCCTGTCCCCTCACTCTCTAGGGACCACAGCTAAGCCGAGGCTCCCCGGCTGTGCAGTGGGCCCTCCAGTGAGACCATGACACAGCCCGTGTCCCAGTCTGCTGTCCGAGGCCACAGTGGTCCAGTGCTTCAGCCTCTCTCCTCGCCACAGAAACATGGGAGGGAGATGTGGTACAGGGTGGGGAGGTCTGTGGCTTCCCAGCAGCTCCTGCAAGCAGGTGGCAGTGTCCTGCCATCAGTCCACCATGGCGGGCAGGGGCCAGTCCCCTGTGAAGGGAAGGACAGGGGGAGGGGGTCACTGCCCTGAGGCGCCTGCTGTCCTGGTGGTCTGGCCAGGGAACCAGTCCCTGGGGAGTGGGAGACGGCTGCCTTACCCCTGCAGAGGAGCCATGGTGGTGGAAGGGCAGCTGAGAGGCTGGTACTGGGGGGGATAGCTGGGCACCGCCCCCTCCCTGTGGAGAGAAGCCCCAGGGGCTGAGCATAGCCAGGCTCCTAGGAGCTCTGAGGCTCTGGGCTGTGGGATGAGGACGGAGGAGGCCTGGGCTCCCCCACGGCACTGACAGGGATCTGCAGCCCAGATGGCCCCCTCTCCTCTGGAACTCCCTGTGCCCCCACCCCCGCCACCGGGGCTTCTCCCTGCTCCTGCAACACGTCCAGCTCAGGGCCTTTGTAAGTGCTGCCCCCTCCACCCTAAAACTGCCCCCTCAGACCCTCACGTGTGTGAATGGCTCCTCTACTTATGCAGGGGTCCCCTTGGTGTCGTTCAGCCTGACAGATGCGCCCAGCCTTGGACCTCACCTCGCTCCCTGCTCTGGACCACGGGCCCTGCCCAAGTGCTGCCCCGTGCCAGTGCCATGCAATCCCAGCAGGCAGGAACCTGGGCTTGCGCACCGAGAAACTGCCAGTACCCAGAACGGCTGTGCTTGTTGCTGAGAGAATAAACACATGCATGCTCCCCTCCCCTAGAAGTTACTGTGATGGTGGTCTTGTATGAGAACTGGTCCCCAGTCCAGTGCCTGGCTGCAAGCGCCCCGCCCTAATGGAGGGAGGCTGGCCAGCACAGTGGCCAGTTTAGAGGGCCCCTGACAGGCTCTCAGGATGCTCTTCCGGCTTTAGTCTCACCACCGCCTGCGAGTGGAGTGTGGCTTTACGAGCCTCCCATAGACGGAGCGAAGGGCGTGAGCGCGAGGAGCTGCAGCTGGGGTGGGGGGCGGTGAGAGTGGGGGCGCTTTCAGGGGCACTGTGCACGATGCTGCAGCACCCTGAAAACCGCCTCGGAGCCCTTGCGCCCGCCCTGCAGGTCTGGAGCGAGGCAGCCGCCTGCAGCCGTGGGTTGTCCCTGAGACTCACCCGAGTGCAAGTTCCTCTCTGGAAAGTCACCTCTGGGAGCTCCCAGGAAGGGAAGTGACTGACCCGCGGTGACCAGCATCTCTGCCCCGCCGGCTTTCCTTCTTGGCTTTCCAAAGCTGCCGTGTCCCTGAGCATGTCAGAGCCCCAGGGCTTCCAGAACAAAGTGCCACAAGCTGGGGGCTTGAACAATAGGACGTCACCTCTCCCAGATGTGGAGGCCAAGTCCCTGTCAGGGTCCCAGGGTCGCACTCCCCCTGCCACCTGTGGGGAGACCCCTCCTGCCTCTCCCAGGCCAGCCTGCGTTCCCAGGTGTACAGATGCAGGGCTCCGATCTGCCTCCATTCTCCCCTCCCCTCCCGGGGCTCCCTGTCCAAGGCTGGATTAAGTGTCTCCTTCCTTCCTTATGAGAACACCACTCTTGGAATTTAGGGCTCCTCACATGTTGGGGCCTGACCTGAAAGTGCTGGAACTACAAAGACCCGTTTCCCCCAAAGAAAGCTGCACTTTAGGACGTCAGCATCTCCTGTGAGACACACGGCTCAACCCACAGCGCTCAGTGGTGTCCTCACTCAAAACCCTGCCACCAGGGCTGCAAGCTGCACTGTTTTCGGAAAGCTGCCCTGTTCTGCTAGCGCACGTTTCGGCCGGGTTGACGCACGCCGCCAGTTCACCCAGCCACAGACGCATCCTGCGCTACTGCCGCCCTCACCATGGAAAACGGCTCTGAGCAGCGGTCAGGTTCCAACCCCTCTGCAGCTTGACTTGGGCATTGCGTTCTTCACTGCGCATTCTCGTAAGTTCACTTTTGCCTTTACATTTGGCAGGAGAAAGGGCGAGGATCACAGTGGCATCAGAGAGTCACGTGGTTGGGAGAGGCCCGGGTGCCTGTCAGAAGTCCTGCTCATTTTCAGAGGAGATGCGGTGCCGACGAGGAAACAGCACTCTGTCCCCAGACAGCAACCGCAGGCCGGCCCATTGCTGTTGCTCGCTACTCACAGGCACTGACCAGGCCCTGGCTGACAAGAGGGGTCCAGAAACACAGGGTGGGAGAGGGGGCGGGGCTCTGAGAGGGAGTGGCCAGGGAGGGATGTGAGCCAGGCCTCGGGCTGGACAGCAAACCCCCGGCTTTCCAAGGGGACTGGTGACTGTCCAGGACAAGTGACTGACACAGACAACAGCATCAGCCGGGTCCTCGCTCCTCGGACACACTCCACTTAACTGGTCTCGCTGCTCATCCCAAGTCTGTGGCCGCATGCCTGCCGTGGCCAAGGACCGAGTCCCTCCATGGGTGTCGAGGTCTGGCAGCATTGAGCACAGGCCAGGAGCCTGTTCTCAGATGGCCCCCCGACGTCCTCCTGACCAGCACCCCTGCTCCCCAGATCAGACCCTCTGCCACATGTGCCTGCGGCACTGACTCCCTTGGTCACACTACAGTTGTCCCCTTCTCACACTACAGCTGTCCTCCAGTGTGTCCGTTCCTCTACAAAGGACGGGTGGGGGTGGGGAGTGCTGGGCACAGTTTCATTCCGAGTCCAGCCCCGTGCTGGCACAAAAGCAATGGCTTCGCTGTGTACCTGGTGGACAGGTGACATGCTTGAAGCAAGAACAGGGGCCACTGGAGGAATCCAAGAAGGAAGGAGCCCCACCACGGTGAGTAGTCAGGGCCCATAACCAAGGCAGAGAAGAAAGGGAGTGAGCCTGCCTCCCTGCTGCTGTGGCATTGAACCCAGTGAACCCAGCTGGCACACAAGGACATTCCCAGGTCACTCCCAGTTTCACACATCATCATGGAGAGCAGGCAGAGCAGGGTCAGCCTGCCCTGGAGGATGGAGAGCTCTGCCCAGGCTCCCTCTGGGCTGGCCTGGGCACCCGAGCCTCTGCGCGCACAGCATGGCGTGGGGTCCACCTTCTGGCAACCAGTGCTGGTGGAGGAAGTGAGGAGACGGCCCGAGCACACCGCTCAGCCCACATAGGCTGCCACTAGGACCCAACAAAGGCTGGCCGGGCATGGTGGAGCCACTACCTCCTACACAGTCCCCTGCTGCCCCAGAAGCACATGCCAGCATCTCCGAGTCTTCCACCTGGCCCAGGAGCGGAAACAACCACTGCCTTCTGAGGGGGAGCACGTTCCATAAACCACTTCCCACTCTACCACTGGAGGGGAGGGACACGTCCCTGGCTGTCACCTGTCCTTCGTCCTTCCCTCACAGCACCAGGACGAGCCACCCTCCTTTCAAGCCCCAGCTGACTCACAAAGAGCCCGAGTCTATGACTTTCGCCTCAGAACACAAAGATTTCGTTACTGCCTGACGACAGCGGATAACCTTGAACTCCTGAGAGATGAAAGCTGACACTGCTTACGTCTTACTGGCCGCTCGCTCCGCTCCTCTGGCAGCAGCCCTTCAGGTCCACGCAGGGCGGGCGTGCTCCTGCTGCGGGCGCCCCAGCTGCCACGCAGTCTGCAGCCGGCCACTGCTCTCAGAATTGTGCCTCTGAGAGGGGTGTCACCTCCTGGCATGACACGTGGCCACCTGGGCCATGCTACCCGCAGCTCTGGCCTGCGAGCTGCAGCCGTGGGCAGCAGGGCCTGCTGGACAAGCAGGCTTGTTAACTAGGAGCTGCTCTGTGTCCACTCCTCTCCAGGGGCTCTGGGCAGCTTGAGGACATGACGCCATTAACAGAACACCAGCCTGCCCGCCCGCCCCAGCCCCACAGACTGGCCTGAGTGTGCACGGGTCACCTGGTCATCCCCAAAGCACAGGTGCCACCTCACACAGCAAAGGGCCAAAAATTAGGCTGTCGGTCAAGAGTGACAAACGTGGTTTTCCAGCTGAAGTGGTTTATGCGGCTCAACTTCAAGGGCCTGAACCAAATGCAAGAAGTCCCATTGTTATGGATCTGCTGGAAGTATGGCTGTTCCACACAAGGGGACGTTTCTGGGAACCTGGGACCAAAGAGCTCTATTGAGGGCTGTATTCTGCTCGGGAAAAACAAAATGATGAGAACTAGGCCGGCAGCTTCTTTCACGAGGGGGATCGGGATAAATGAATTCTCTCCAAGTCTGACCACTGTCCGCTCAAACATATTGGCTGTAACTTTCTTTGGTTCTAAGGAACTCAACTGCGTAGAAAAAATATGGCCCCCAAACGAACTTTCACCCCGGCTGGAGGTGAAGGAGACACTCACTTCTGGAAGACACAGGTAACTCTGAGCTGTGTCATCTGCCTCGGCACCTGGGCTTCTGGAGCCCGGAGACCAGGGTCCAGGCTGTGGTCACACTTCCCATGTGGGATGCTATGCATGTCCATTACCCAGCCAGCCTCCCCGACGGGGGCCACCGGGTGCAAGGACACGATACACGGCCGGAATCATGCCCAGGTACCCGGGGCCACGGTGCAGTGTGTGGCCCGGTGCGCACAGGGAGGCTGGGCACTCAGGATCTCATGCTGCCCTGTAATCAGGCCTGTGACGGACCCCTGCATCAAGCTCTGACCCCCCCCCAAGTGATGGGGTGGGGGGGGTGCTGGGCATCCCCTGTGAATGCCACGCGGCTGTGGAGACCAAACAGGAACCAAGGGCTTGGAGCACCGCCTCAGGTGCCCTTAACTTAAGTGCAAGAAAAGCTACCGAGGGCTTCGGGGTGAGCGACCTCCTGCCTGGCACTCGCCAGGTCGCTGATGCACGTCCTGCCCCTTCATTTCGGAATCCAAGGCAGCTGCGACTGTCCCCTAAGGAGCAGGTGAGAAGACTGAGGCTCAGGAGGGCGCAGGAGTCAGGGGCAGGGAGGCGGCCCACCACGCATTCCTCCCCTGCACTTGCCGCTCGGTCTTGCTCTGCTGACTCAAGGACACACACAAGGTTTCAAGAGGGGTGGCCTCTTGACATCCCATGTGTTCAAGGAGATTCTGCTCGGCTTTGCTGGCCGTAACTTCCCCGTCCTTCCGATGGGTGGACTGGGGCCTCCACCGTGGACATGTGTCCCCTATGCAGCGTTCCAAACAAGCCAGCCCGGGGGAGGGGGGGCGCCCAGGTGACCCCGAGGAAGGGGCACACACGACCCCGAAATTGGCCATTAAACCAGCAGCGGTGAACCACGCCCTGGGCGGCGTCCTCACACCTTCCTTCCCGTTCCGGTGTGTGAAACAGATGCACGCGCACGTCGGCTTTTACGAAGCCACCGCAGGTAGTGCCGGCTCAGAGCTTCGCTCCAACCGGGAAAATCTCAAGCTGTGGCCCACGCCCTAGGTCCTGGGATGAGGACACTCCAGCCTAGGGCGCAGCGGGAGCACCAGGTGCAGCAGCAGCTCCGAGCACTCAGTCTGGAAGGTTCCATGGAGTCACGTGGCGGGATGGCTGAGAAAAGTGGCTTCCTCGCGACCTGCTATCAGAAAGTGCCCTGAGTGCTCCCACCAGTGCAGATTCCCTCAGAGTCACCCCCTTGGTCCCAGTCGGTGGGAGGCCGGGCTCTGACCAGTATCTCGTGCACCGATGGCCTGAGGCCTGAGGCGGTGTGGCTGCCCTGAGTGTCCAATGGCTTCTGCCCTCTGCTCTCCACATGGGGTCTGGACAGGACGTGACACCACACCACACACCGGAGCCACGACTTCCCTTCTGGTCCCCCAGGGCCTCACCAGGGTGGGCGGGACATCGGGGTTGGCCCTCTACCACCAGCACCGCCTGAGAGCTTCGCCACAGCTTCCGGTGCCACGCCACCCGCTGACCCAGAAGTGAACTCCTGGGAAGCTGGATGAGCGCAGAGATGGCGGCCAGGGTGCCCGCCAGCGTAAACCACCTCTCAGGTGTCTCCAGGCCGGGCCGGTGACCCGGTGGTGGCCGTGGCAGCAGCAGCACAAGGGCGCAGGCTCTCCGTGAGCTGCGCCATTTTGTCTAATGAGGCAGAACACTGGCATTTGGGTTTCACGTCGGCGTGGCAATCCTTTCATTTCCTTATCATGGGTGAACAGAGCAAAAAGGCAGGAGTCGGTTCGCGGGTGACTCCAGATTTGCGGTTGCGGATCATTAAATTGAGAACTGAAGACACTATCCATCAAGGCTTAATCGAGTTTTGTTGCCTTTATCTTCCCTTATTATGGCCGGCGTCACGGCGTCATTATCATCTGCTCAGCAGAAGACTCTCCATGGTAGTGCCATGGGGCCGGGCCGGCCGCTCTCTTCCCCCGTGTCCTCGGCCTCCTCCTTGAGGCTGCTGCGGCTGTGGGACAGTCGCCTCCTGCGTGCCCCTGATCCTGCACTTGCTTGTCCAGCACCCATGGGTGTGACGCCCAGCTCTGCCGCTTTATAGCTCTTTGACCTTGACGATGTCCTCTGTGCTGTGGGCCTCAGTTTCCTCGCCTGTCAAGTGGGGCTGATGACAACAAACTGCATTACATTGTTAGGAGGGTCACAGAATTGTGCATTCAGAACACTGGGACCCTACCAGGGGCTGCTTTCCTCCACGGGCACAGACCCTTAGGACAGCGACAAGGGGGACCTGACACAGGAGCAGAAAGGAGGGGCTGGGTCAGGTCAAGTCCATGGCGCCTGGTGCTGTCAGGGCAGTTTTATTGGCGCAACTACATCTATTTATTACAAATTGTCTGTGGCTGCTTTTGAGCTAGAGTGGTAGACTTGGAAGGGTCCCAAAGCCTAAATCAGCCACTGTCTGGTCCTTTATAGGACAGGCTAGGTGACACTGACCTCAGGTGGCTGCCCTTGTCCTGGAAGCTACTTTAACCCTTGATTTCAGGCCTTAGGAAGCCCCACTGCCTTGCAGAGGATCTGTGTTGGGGGCTTCCGCCAGTTTGGATGGGATTCACTTACTAACCTGTTTTGCCATTTATAATGCACACCCACATTTTTGGCCCAAACTTTCAGGAAAAAGATCTTTCGTTGTAATTTTTTAATTCAATTTTTATTTATATTTAGAAACAAAACTGGTTATCGTATTCCAGGGTATTATTTTGCATGTAGATATTGTTATTGCTTTCTAGAGTTACATTTCTAACACATAAATAAAAGAATTAAAAACATTTACATAGATATGGAATTAGTACTACCCATGTATAATGCGCATCCTCATTTTTTCCTCAAAAATTTGGGCAAAAAATTGTGCATTACACATGGCAAAATACGGTAACGTAAACACATGGTCACCAGTGAACACAGACCCATCAGCCACACCTCTGTCCTGTGCATGCAGTAAGCACACATCAGCACCTATTAAGCACTTAGGTACAAACTGAAAAAATGCACCAAAACTACTTGAAACCCTCCCACAAAACTCCCCGGAGGGATTTCAGCAGTGGCTGAGCTAAGAAGCTCAAGCTGCGTTTGTAGTGAACACACGTTGGATTTCCCCCAAATGAATCTCCGCATTCAAACGGGGCCTTTCCAATGACCCTCCGATAGAAACACTGACAAACACGAACATAAAACCTGCAAATGAAAGAGGGGAGGGCAAAGCAGATTTTTTAAATGCTTAGCCTCTCAGTTAATTAAATAAATGCATTAAATAATGCCATCTTGCCCCTGTCCCTGAAGACATTTTCAAAAGGTTGGCCATCTGAGAGGCCCTGGTCAGGGAGGTGTGGGTGCACGAGCACCCTGAAGTCCCGCTGGAAACAGAAGCTGGCACTTGTCTCTCTGAAACACCCTTGAGGCGCGTGGCTCCAGGAGTGCATGACAAGCAGAGGCTCTGAATGAGAGAGTCCGAATTCTGCTTCCAATGAGTTGCCACATGAGAGATGTGCTGGGAGAGGTGTTCACACAGGTCTGCACCACGGCATCATCTCTAGTAGCAGGGGACTGGGAACATCCTTCTGTTCCCATGTGTGCTGCATGCATACATGCATGTGCATGCCGCACACCCACACACATGCTCACACACACACAGGCACTTGCCATGTGTGCACACACCACACGGGCATGCCTGTGAGCACATCCCACGTGGGTGTGCACACGTGACCATGCCACACACTTATATTTGTGCACACTGCACACACTGCACCAATATCCTTGTACATGTGCACACAGCATATGTTCACACATGTGTGTACATTTGCAAACCTACACACACAGCACATGTGAACACACTAGTACACCCCACACGTGTGCACTCACCATACCACTCCTACATGCACACCGGCGTGCACACTACACATGCACACAGCAGCCACATGCAGCTGCACGTGCACACACAGCCTACACACGTGTACACACACAGACACACACGGCATGCTGAATGATTAAAGGCGGTTTGTTCAGGTTAGGGAGGTGAAGCTAGAATGATGGGGGGGGTTGGTATGCGTTTTTCTGTTTTTCAAGTTTTCAAACCATTTTTTGGCATTTTAAAAATATGAACTGTTCAATTACAACGAGAAGAGCAGATAAAAAGTAGACTTTCTCTTTTTAAAGAAACCCATTATCAAAAGTGTGCTCCCAAAGGTTAATGCCTGCTTTGTCCCCTCACTAATCGTGCTCCTGACTGGCCTCTGCTCCACCTGTCTTCCTTTTCCTCCGGTGTCTCCCGCCAGAGCAGCTGGGATTTCCAAGGAAACACTCAAGCAGACCCCGAGTGAAGACACAACTCGCTGGGCGGGCACACCCAGCATGCTTCACGCTGTGTTTGACGGCAGCCATCGGGCTGGCTGACCGAGACAGGACTGGGTCCCCTGGGCGAAGGCCCGGTTCTGGGGTCTGTCCCCTGACATGGGTTATAAGCAAGTGCCCCCTGACTGAGAGCTGTCTCCTGGAGGGGGTGACAGTCACACAAGGGGCATGCCTGGCTTCTCCGCTCAGCCATGTGTCACTGCCTGGACCAAGGGTGGGAGAGACTCCAGCCTGGTCCTCACCTCCTCGAGGAGGTTCTCGTCCTCTCAGCCACTGCCCCCTCGAGCTGTCCTCTCCTCTCTAGGGACCTCTCTCCAGGGAGCGAGCCTGAGCCTCCCATCAGAGCCGGTGCCCACGCAGGTGCTACCTGCCTGAGAATGGAGTCACGCTCACAGACTGGTGTCCTGCAGTCCACCAGGGGATCCAGAGACCCGCTGAGCTTGGGTCACAAAATGTCACATCAGGACTTTTTGCCTCAAGGCCCCACACTGCCTGTGTCCCTTGGAAACCAGAAGTGCCAGCGGCCAAACCTACGTTACATTCCCATGGGGCCTAGGCGAGGGCACCTCCTGCAGAGGGCGAGGTGGCCCTGATTCCCAGTCTTCCCCAATTCTACGGTCTCCCCTCTGCCGCCTGGCCCCTTAGAGACCGCGGTAATCTTGGGACAACTGGAGCAGAGAAGCACATGGTTTGTTATCCGCTCATCAATCAGCCCTAAGTGTCACTCTGAGCCCCGCCTCATGGTGGCCGCAGGACACTGGGACCCCTGGACTTTGGTTTCTGAAGCTCCTAGTATTTTGGCAAATGGTGGGGGTGAGGGCAGAGCTGAGGGGCAGCAGGCCTGTGCGAGAACTGCGCCGTCAGCTGCAAGGGGATGACAAGCCACCTCCCTATGCCTGGTTCCTCCCACC